>NC_057722.1:46907365-46917460 GCF_004010195.1 Chiloscyllium plagiosum | reverse complement strand
CTACGTGTTGAGGGACGCGCTGAAGCTTGGGGCAGCTGCCGCCAAGGCGCGGTGGGGAAAGACCACTGTGTAAAGTCTGCCTGCCTAATGAAGAACAGGGGGCCCATGCAGTCATTTGGGCTCTGCTGACGCCTCAGCTAAAAATGTAATCGTACAGACCTGTAAATAGAAATGATTACTCTGTTTTCGGTATGCAAACAAATGGAATGTTTACATATGTATGGCATGTCCAGTTGTACAGATCAAAGTATTTTATGAATAAAGTATATTTTTGAAATTAAAAAAACATTGGGCTCTTACAGCACTGGTAATGTTCATACTCTGGGTCATGAATCCTAGAGGTTCAAGTCCCACAGATGGTTTTCTTAACACGATTGAACAGGTTGATTAAAATAACTATCCTTGGGAATGTGCCCATCTTCTATCCAGCCCATATGCCCTTGACATTCTACTTGAGAGCTACACGAGCTGGAGGGTGCCTTGTGGACATGCATCACTGAGAAGGCGCTATGGGGGTCTTGGTGATGCAGAGGCTTACACACTCAGCTCATGCAGAAACAGTGAATTGTACAATTGTTCACATTAACTTCAATGGATTGTCAAAACCACAGGTTAAAACCCATGAACATCTTCAGCCATCAATTCCAAAATAGATTCTAAAAAGTACAGAGACAATAACTGTAGGTGCAAAGGAAAACAAATTGTGTTGGACTGATGAAATGTTAAATCTAACAGTGTCAAAGAAACTCTAAGCAGATTGATTAGAGATAGCTTGTGATCACAAACAAGGGCTGATGAATCTCTGCTCAACAAGAAACCATCCCTTATAGCTTATGTCCCAAACTGTAGCCAAATTGTGTTTTCCTTCTGAGGTTAATGTCAGTTCCAACTCTACTCCAGTGGACTACTGGGTCTGAACTCTCCTGGGCTGGAGTGTTTTTTTTAAAAAAAGAATCCCTACAGTGTGGAAATAGGCCCTTCAGCCCAACATGTCTACACCGACCCTCCGAAGGGTGTCCCATCCAAACCCATTCCCCATCATTCTACATTAACCCCTGACTAATGGACCTAACCTACACATCCCTGAACACTATGGGTAATTTAGCATGGCCAATTCACCTCACCTGCACAGCTTTGGATTGTGGGAGGAAAGCAGAGCATCGGAGGAAACCCACGCAGACACGGGGAGAACGTGCAAGCTCCACATAGACAGTCACCTGGAATTGAACCCAGGTCTCTGGCACTGTTAGGCAGCTGTGCTAACCACTGAGCCACCATGCCGGCCCTTGCATCAGAGAGCTATCTCTAGTTAACCCTGTGCTGCAGGTAAAGATTTTCCCTCACACCAAGCATTGCAAGCCAATTTTATTTTATTTTTTTTTAGAAAATATCCTTAGATTTGTAGGATGAAGTTATCAAAAAAAAAACCGTACGTCCAATGTCAGTACTACTGGTAACTTTCACTACAAACAGCCATAATATTCAACTAACCACTGTGCATGAACAATTTTTAAAACTTTTTTTTTTAAGATTAGACTCTTTTTAAGCCGAGTGCACGTGTTGCATTTTAGCCTAGATTAGCATTTAGTAACGAAAATGTCCGATGCTAATTCAAAGAATCCTGATTAAATTGGCTCCTTTTAAAATGTAAGTTCATTTTGGTGTTGGAGAAAGGTATTCTTGGAAAGGGAACCTTCTTAAATTAACCTTCCTTCAAACAACTGAGGGAATGAACAATAAAGGAACAGTCATTTCATCCCTTCTCACGCAAAAGCCTTTCAGGTATCTCATTTAGAACTGTCATGAATTGGGATATCTCACTTCAGGCATAGATGTATCAGGATGTTGCAACTATATGTGATAAATATCATCACCTTATGTCAAACCACTGATGAAGCTCTCTGCACAGAGTCAATTAAACACAGATGAAAGTTTTCATGCAAAAATCAAATCCTCCATCTTTAAACAGTTCCTCATACTGTTCCTACATCCCTTTATTGCTTTTAACTTCAATCACCATTCCAACAACTGTTGTTGGCAATTTCAGCTTTTGTATCAACCCTTAATCTTGGGAGAAAACTCCCCACCTGCTATACACTGAATAGATTTAAACTGCAATCTACATTCCTTGCTCTTGATTCAGTCAGGAAATAATTTACATTTATCTTCAATTTAAAAAATTTCTACCGTATTATCCTGCAATTAGTAGGCCTAATAAGAGCAGCTTGAGCTTTTCCAAGTCTATGTCACATTGATGTTCCCTCATAACAGCAACCACCACCTAATGAATGCTCATCAGGCCCCTCTAAAGCCTTAACATTCTTCCTATTGTGCAGAACCTCATACTACATGTTTACTCTGAGGTAGGGCTTCCTAAAGTGGGGTCTTTTGGGGTTTACAGCTCACAGGCAGCAATGGCCAGAGTGATCATGGACAGGGTTATAAAGAAAGGGTAGTTGGATCGAACTGGCCCCTGCTCTCTGTTCTCAATGACAGCTCACACCTATGTAAACCTTGAAGTAGTTGGACTCGGGGATAATAGAGTGTTGGAAGCATTGCGGTCAGGCTTTATAATGAGAGCTCAAAGCCCCTTGGCTTTAGTATTCCAAGACTAAAATGTCCATTAGCTCTATTTTATACTGCCCTAAACTCAATATTATCTTAATGCCCCATGAACCTGCAACTCCAAAAATTCCCATTTTACTGGAGAGCGCAAAATGACCTAACGACTCGTCACATTTTCCAAAATGAAACTAGTTACCTTTTCCTTGGTGCTTGTGAAATCATAAAACTGTACCACCTCATTATGTTTTTGTTACCCCCCTTCCCAAAATTCATGTCAAATTAGGATTCTAAGATTCAGCACAACATTATTCAGGCTGGGTGGGGTATAAACAAAGGCTCCAAGTAGAGGTTGAGACACGGACAGAAGCAGGGGGAGAAAGTGATGCCAATATGAACTAGGTGAATGAGGGAATGAGGACTGGTGTGAAATAAGGAAGGAGGGTGTGTAAGGTCAGTGTGGCCTTGGAATGTTCTTAGGAATTGAAGGGAGCTTTCAGACAAGAGGGCTTACTTGGCAGTGAGTACGTTTTATGGTTTAGTTAACATATCAATGTTAGGAAGCTTATTCCCCAACGTAACTGCTTCTCAAATGTAAGGAACAACATTCAATAACATTTAGAACATTTGACTTCAAGATAGGAGTTGAAATACATGTATGAAATCATTGAACTTTATTATCAAACACTTAGTTTGAAGTCTGTGCGAAGTCGAAGGATGATGGTACAGTATCTAAAATGACAAATAAGTACCGTCGTTTACAATTTATATTTGCTGTTCTTTACCGGTGACCTTTTAAATAACATAGGCTGAAAGTGGCAACTGAACGCAAGGAGATTATTTTAGGGTCATAAGCAAAACGCGTTGTATTTTCGATAAATTCAATCCACTATCGATAAATTCCGATTAAAAACAAAGAACCTTTTCCCCCGATTGTCAGATCTCACATTATCCATATTCGCCGCACTGGGCTTGGAAAATGAAAATAAAATACTGCTTTAAAACGTTGTATTTACTTCTGACCCCAATTTACATTCCTAGTTAGAACTTGAAGAATCAGTTTCTCTCTCTCCCCACTTCACTCACATTAAAATTCCTACTGTCTCCCGGTGCCTGCCAGAAACACACAATGTAGCAATTCATAACTGAACTCGACTCCTTTAAATATCAGAGTGGAAAATTTTACTTACCTTCTTAAGAAACGGGATCCAGAATTTAAATTTGGAGAAAACATCAAATTCAAAACGGTAAGCACTTAACAGTTTGGGGGATATGCTCAAACTGTGAGTTAGAGCCTTCGGAGTGTGTTATGATATCCAGCTATGAAAGCACAACTCGCCCTTTGCACTGTCTCCAAATTATTAACTGTTTAGGATTACCTTATCTAAAGGCAGCCAGCGGAAGTAATTTTCTGTGTACGTCAGAAGGCACTCCTCACTTCGAATAGTCCCTTCAGACCATCTGGTGGCTTGAAATTTCGGAATCTAATTTTTAGATGTTAATAATTAATTACTGCACTCAATTAAATATTGAGGAAGCTATGATTAGTCGTTGGATGGATGTTCTGCAGTCTACATCATTGACTCATATGAACCAGGGTCAGTGCCCAAGCTGAAGCGTATGCTTTCAATCAAGGCATTCATGCACATACTGCAGGTAATCCTCCCCCACCCACAACCGAGAAAGGTACAGAATATCACTAGTATTCCAATGTGTGGCAAGACTTTCTATGAACAGGGCTAAGCTTAGTGCCGTAAATTACCGCTATAGCAGATCCTACTGCTATTTCAGCTCACCCATGGAGATGTGCGTTTTCTGAGAGACTCGAGGACGATAGTCAGCTGAATCTCAATCGTGTTGATTTAGCTCAGTTAGAATTATTCTCTGAGAAGGTCGTTTAAACTTCATACTAACAAAAAAGCAGTAATGAGGGTATTGTGTGCAAACAAAAGTGTGTTTTGATTTTGGATAGATGTGACTCTGACTACTGTCAGTTCAGCTAACTGTGAAGAATTGTTATGTCAAATAAAGAGTGAATGCTTTGAACAACAATCTCTCATTAAATGTCCATCAGTGAGTTATAGATTTCAGGTGTGCCACAGTAAGGACTCTCTTTGCCTGAGGCAGAATGTTTTCCTATGGAAAGCAAAAGTCCTTGGATGGAAAAGTTGCCAAAAACAATTTTTACTTTTTGGTAGTTTTAGACTTGACAATTATTTGGAACAGTTGTGGCATGGCACAATTTATAAAAGAGCAAAGTTCTGAGAAACAGAAAAAAATCTCAAAAAACTAAAGTCTTAGATCACTCCTCTCATTTTTTGTAATGATGAAGGTCATTCATTTTGTAATTATGAAGATCAACAAAGAGCTAGGGGTTCACAGGATAATTCCAGATAATTAGTCTCAGCAAGATAGTCCACAGCAGGTAGAGATAACAGCAGATCCAAAGCAGTTCACTTTTCATTAAATATTGTTTATCTGAGTTACCACTGAAGATGAGAAAATACCATGCAGTCCCTCTAACATATTAAATCTAAATTGCAACTGTATTTGATCCATGTTTCTTAATGCCATTACCTAATAAAAACTTTGTCTTAGTGTTGAATACGTCAACTGTATTCACAGCCTTGTTGTGAAAAAGTGTTTTCTGATTTTACTTCTAAATGGATTAGTTTTAATGTTAAAATCTCACTTCTATTTTCTGGATTCCTACATTAAAAGGAAATAGTTTATCCTATCAGTTATTCTTATAATTTTAAAGATTTTGGTTAGGTAATCCCTCACCCTCCTGAACTCAAGGGAGTAGAAATTAAACTTATGAAATTGACTTCCATAAGTTTATTTAAGGAGATGGTTTAGAAAGGATTGAGAAAGCCATGAGGATTTCCTTGTGCAGATTGAAATTCCGGCTGGCAATGCTTTTCAAGCACACTAAAAAGAGTTCCAGATGCAAAGAACATGGCAGAGGTATTAAAATATTTTTGCATCTGTCTTTGCGAAGAAAACATGAAACCCTGACCATAGCGACAGTGGAGGAAATTCAGTTACTATAAAGGTTTAAAATTGATGATGAGGAGGAAATGAATAAGCTATCAGAAATTAAACACATCAGGACCAGGCAAGATGCATGCAAAGATACCAAAAGAAGTGGGAGGTGAAGTTGCAGGGTCACCAGCTATAATTATTCAGTCTTCCCTGACTCAGAGTGGTACTAGAGGGCTGACAGAGCTGCAAATGTTATGCCCATGTTCAGAAAAGGATACAAGTAAAATTATATAAAGCACTTTAAAAGTAAAGGATCAATAAAGCAAAAACAGACCAGTCAGTTTAGCTCCAATGGTGGGGAAACATTTAAAAAATGATTGAGAAAGAATTAGAGGTCACATGGACAACTGCATGCTAATTAAGGAGACCAGCAAGGATTTGTTAAACTGGTTTGGTGTAAACAATTTTCCTTTGAGCTTTTTTGAAGGAAGAAAGGAAGAAGAATTAGCCAATAAATTCCTCTGTTATTCAAGAGAAAGAAAGGAAAATCTTTACGATCAACCATTTGGAATTTTTAATTATAAATGCATATGATACTATATACCACTAAAATCACTACATCAGGGATGTCACTATTCTATCCGCAGTTTGCCGATTGAAAGTTACTAACTGGTCATGATTGAAGATGCAGTATTCAAATTCAGTTATGGTAAACAGATTACTCAAAATTAAAATTGTTGCAAATTTGGCTCTCTGGTTGACAACTATCATCATATTATTTTCCAAAAAAAGCAAAAAAAAACTACTTGTGCCATGAATCATAATTATGAATTTATTATCTCCTAAAAACAAATCTTGTAAGGGAAATATGTAATAACACTTGCAATAAGAAAAAGTGGAAACTTCTCCCTAATACTAGAAGTGATATAGAAAAAAAATCACACAGCAGAGTAACATTATTCTACATCATTCAACGCTAGCATTTTGCAAATTACATTTCAGGTGTCCCCAAAGTATTCTATCATGTCTTTGATCGTGTATATCCATGCTTATTGCTATAATCTTACATAACAGTATGCAAAAGGTTTTCTAATCCCAACTATTATTAGCTACTTTATCAATGACCACCCTGCCACGTAAGGTGGAGATGGTCAAGGATGATTCAGTACCATTCATGACTCCTCAGAAAATGAAGCAGTCTGTGTCCATATGTAGCAACACCTGGATTACATTCAGGTTTGGGCTATCAAATGATGAGTAACATGTGCGCAACACTAGTGAGAACAAAAGAGAATGTAATCATCTGTATTTGCCATTTAATTTACTGTCACTGAACACACACTATAAACATCCAGGGGTTACCATTAACCAGAAACTGAAACTGGGCCAGCCATATAAATACTGTGGCCACAAGACCATGTCTGAACCCAGAAGAATGGTGTGTGAATGGAATGAGTTGCCAGAGGAAGTGGTGGAGGCTGAAACAATTACAGCATTTAAAAGGCATCTGGATGGGTATATGAATAGGGAGGGTTTAGAGGGATATGGACCAAATGGTGGCAAATGGGATGAGATTTATACAGGTTGGCATGGACAATTTGGACTGAAAGGTCTGTTTCTGTGCTGTACATCTCTGTGACTCAAGTCAGGGGGTGTAATGGAATACTCTCAACTTGCCTGTATGAGAGCAGCTCCAACAACAATCAAGAAGCTCAACGCTACCAAGGATAAAGCAACATTCTTGATTGACATGCAATCCACCACTGGTCACTCCCTCCACCACCATACCGCAGTGGCAGCAGAGGGTAGCATATACAAGATGCACTGCAGCAACTCGTCAATTGTTCTTGGACAGAACATTTTGAATCTGAGAGCTCTATCACCTAGAAGGTCATCTCAGCAGGATTACATCACCATCAGCTGCTAATTGCCCTTGAAACCAACACTTGTAACTGAATTGATATTCTTATTGTCCAAGTGTTAAAATCCTGGAACTCCATTTCTAACAAAACTGTGGGTATATCTTCACTGCACTCACTGGAACAGTTGAAGAAAGGCATTCACCAACACCCATCTCAAAGAGAGATGGTCAACAAACACTGGGTGAGCCACATCCCTTGAAAGAATAACTTTTGAAGAAGTCTTTCTGGTCTCAAATAGTAACCATCTCTTTATAATAATGTGTTGCTTGACGCTTTGAATTACTAATTCCTTACATCTTTTAAAAGCAAATTTTATCTTTTTAAATTCTCTTCCTCTGTGTTGTTGCTAACATGCAGCATCCTTTCCATGAAGGCAGAATGTCACCATCAATCATTCCAAGTGGCTTTATGTAAAGAGAGAGAAAAATTCTTCCTACCTGAGGAAACTCAATAAATCAGTGGATATTCTTGAAACGGTTAGAAGTTATCCTCTAGTTAGAATACACATGGTACGCTTGCCTTCATCGGACAGGGTATTGAGTATAAGAGCTGGCAAGTCATGTTAAAATTCTACAAGACTTTGGTTTGGCTGCATTTAGAATACTGGTCGCCACATTATCAAAAGGATGTGAACGCTTTGGAGAGGGTGTAGAGAAGGTTTATGAGGATGTTGCCTGGTATGGAAGGTGCTAGCTATGAAGAGAAATTGAGTAGGTTAGGATTTTTTTCATTAGGAAAAAGGAGATTGAGGGGACCTGATTGAGGTCTGTAAATAAGCTTTTTCCCAGGATGAGGGATTCAATAACGAGAGGAGAAAAGTTTAAGGGGGATACATGCGAAAAGTACTTTACACAGAGGGTGGTAGGTGCCTGGAACATGTTGCCAGCAGAGATAGTAGAGGCAGGCACAGTAGATTAATTTAAGATGCGTCTGGACAAATGCATGAGTAGGTGGGGAGCAGAGGGATACAGATCCTGAAGAATTGGGCAATAGGTTTAGAGTGTGGATTTGGATCAGCACAGGCTTGGAGGGCTGAAGGGCCTGTTCCTGGGCTGTAAATTTTCTTTGTTCTTTAAATACATAGATAAGGACTGCATGCTAATTCACCTGGCTGGACTCCTATTCTGGACGTTTATTGATTTAACAGAACTAAATTTGTCAACAGAAAACTGTAATATATAAGCAAATTTAAAGAAAACTAATTCATTGCACTTTGATTTGAGAGCAGGTTGTTTTGGTGGAAGTGGCTCTAATATTTTTATGACACTTCTGAATACAACACATTAAAAGTAAAAGTAAGTTACAAAAGTACACACTATTCATAACGGTTCTGATATTTCATGAAGTTGAAAATGATTTATTTTTCATTTCAAATGTTTTTCTTACATTTATTTTCCTGTTTCCTCCTTCCCTTTACTGTTTCCTTTCCCTTTCCACTTTCTGTATTCCAGCACTCGACGTCTAGTTATTTATGTAACTCTTTCAGCTCCTGTTTTTGTAAAATTGTAAGAATCGGAAAATAGTACTACTGGCAAATAAGCTGTTTAGTCTTTGCTGCAAACCAACTTTACCATTATGTTGGAAAAATATTTTTTATAACCAAAAGGTAATTATAAATGTATACATCAAGAATTGCATCAAGCATTGGTATTGAGTGTTTAGGATTGAGAGCTTTTTAAGATCGTTAGAAATTTATCATTTTTCATTCCACATGGATCCTGAAGTTTACTACTGGATATTGGGTGAGTGGCAATGCAAGTATGGAAGGGTTGAGGGGCAGCTGCCTAATAAACTGAGATGTTCCATCTGCAGCCTGAAAGATCGCTTCTCGGCCTTTTGGCTAAGATCAAGTGTCTGTTCTTATCAGGACGGGGGTCGAGTTGTGAGTCATCGGAGCTAGTGGAGATCATCGCTGGATCGTGATTGGACGTTGGAGGATCGTTTGGTTGTGCTGACCTGCTATTGGCTTCGAAAAGAATAAAACTCCCGGAAGCAACGGCTTACCGGTCAAGCTCTATTCAGCTCTTTGGGACTTGATTGGTTGGGACCTGCTGGTGGTGTATGTCAGTATGCTTCGGGCAGGTACCATGAGTGAATCCATGAGGAAAGGCATCATCACCCTCATCTACAAGCAGAAGGGGGAGAGGGAAGAAATTAGAAATTGGAGACCGATCTCACTGTTAAACACAGACTACAAAATCTTGTCAAAGGTCATCGCCAACCGGGTCAGGTCTGCTCTGGGATCGGTGATTCACCCTGACCAAACCTGTGCTATACCGGGCAGGAAGATCGCTGAGAGTCTCGCACTCCTCAGGGATACGATTGCCTACGTGCTGGACAGGGGGGTGGACACCTGCCTCATCAGCCTGGACCAGGAGAAAGCCTTTGACAGGATATCGCATACGTACATGAGGGATGTCCTCTCCAAAATGGGCTTCGGGGAGGGAATCGCTAATTGGATCAGACTGCTCTACACCAACATTGTCAGTGCAGTCTCAATCAATGGGTGGGAATCAGATAGCTTCCCAGTCAGATCTGGAGTCAGGCAGGGCTGCCCTCTCTCTCCTGCCTTGTTTGTGTGTTGCATAGAGCCATTTGCCGAGTCCATCAGGAAGGATGCGAGCCT
>NC_057722.1:46874863-46906236 GCF_004010195.1 Chiloscyllium plagiosum | reverse complement strand
GTTCGGTATCACCTGTCCTTCGTGGAGAAGTTTGTGAAGAAAAACACCTTTGACCACAAGTCCATTATGAAGTGGTCAGCACGTAGTGTCCTTGAGATCCTTCGGGAAAAGGAGAGGGCGGATGCTATCGAGCGGTTCCCTGAGCAGACTGTCAAAGCCATTTGGCAGGATGCCTCATCGCCAGAACTTTCCAACAAGCACCAAGACATGGCTTGGCTGGTGGTGAGAAGGGCTCTGCCTGTGAAATCCTTTATGCACGCCCGGACTCTCAGCCGCACTGCACGCTGCCCTCGAAGCGGCTGCGGGGGGGGGGGGGGGAACGAGTCTGTCACACACCTCCTTCTGGAATGTGCCTATGCAGAGGAAGTCTGGAGAGGAATGCAGTGGTGTTTGTCGAGGTTCGTCCCGAGCAGCGCCGTGACACGGGACTCCGTGCTCTTTGGCCTGTTCCCCAGGACGCACACCGAGATGAACATCAACTGTGCCTGGAGGATCATCAACTCGGTGAAGGACGCTCTCTGGGTGGTCCGAAACCTGTTGGTCTTCCAGCTGAAGGAGTTGACCCCGACTGAGTGTTGCAGACTGCACATTCCAAGGTCCAGGACTACGTGTTGAGGGACGCGCTGAAGCTTGGGGCAGCTGCCGCCAAGGCGCGGTGGGGAAAGACCACCGTCTAACATCTGCCTGCCTAAGAAGAACAGGGGGCCCACGCAGTCATTTGGGCTCCGCTGGCGCCTCAGCTCAATGTAATCGCACCAACCTGTGAATACGAATGATTACCCTGTTTCGATACGCAAAGAAATGGAATGTTTACAGAATGATGACATGTCCAATTGTATAGATTAAATATATATGAATAAAGTATATTTTTGAAATTAAAAAAAATCTGCAAAATTAGTGAAGGAATGTATATTATTTGACAAGTTAAGTACAAGCTCCATGGAAATGCAGTAGCAATTGTCAGTGAGTGAAGCAATATAAATCAATTAGCATGCACAATTGTCTTACATTATCACAGGAGTTGCATCTGAACACGATAAATCATTACTTTTAATAACATCCATTACATTTTAAATAGAAAAACATAGATTTCAGAAGCTATATTGACTCTTATTGTTTTATCAATTTCACATAAATGTTAACCAAGAGTTGTTACCAGTAGAATCTATTAAGCTTATGTATAAAATGGAGATGTATATTATTGGAGTTACTCTGTTAGAAATGATCAGTTGTACAAAGGGATGACCACAAACCAAGTCAGCAAGCTCTCTCATTTTTTAAACTATCAATTACATTAGTAGGAAAGCCACACGGTGACAGAGTATTTAGGTACAGCTGCAGGAAGTCTTTGTCTTTCATTTCAAACACAACATCTTTATCAGAATAGATCATATGCAAGTGGTTTCCTTTTATTGTCTCAGACTCAAACTAAGAATCTTGCTGACCCAGTGAACAAAGGCAAGGATTAATATTTGCAGGACAGAAAAGCAGCTGTTACAAATGTCATTTGTGAACTATCATGATGAGAATGAAGAGTTATGTATTAAGTCACAAAAATTTAATTTGGGCAGAACTGCCTCTAATTTTGGAACAGATATAAACTCTGCGATCGAAAGAGGAAGTGGTGATCTGAAACTCTTTATTCCAATTCACTCAGTTAAGTTGGGAACAGGGCAAAGGAAAGTGAGGGTAGAGGCACGAAGCAATAATTTGAAATACTCACTAGACAACTCACATAGCACAAATCAACCTATTCAGCTGCCTTAGCCAAGAAAGGAAACACATAATTGAGCTACCAGTTGGCTCAGAGGAGTGTAATTTTTAACTGGCCATTTATATACAGAATGACCCGAGGTGTTTAATGCTAAGGCGGGTAAAGTTTTTCTGTTGACCACAGTCTTAGACAGGTGGACAGAATCAGCCAATCATGACCATGATCGGTTTACCCATTGATGACATTTAGATGTGAACCTGTGAAGGTAGAATCCTGGAAGATTGTACAATGTTCCAGGTCATTTTCATGCCGTGTCCCTATGATAACACAGTGCAACCCCTTCAGCTTTTAAAAGGCTGTGATTACTATTTAAAGTAGTTATTTACTCTAGCTACCAAGTTAGTACAGAGACAGGCATTCAATTGTTACCTTACACTTCAGGTCTGAAGAAAGCACCCTCTGTGTCCTCCACCTCGACAACAGCAAATGAAACATGAACGCTTAAAAAACAGAACTCTCCACACACAAGGCAAGCAACAAAATATGGACTAGGGGAATCTGGCATATCCTACTCTGCCAATGATTGCTATTGTTCTGGCAGCATCCGAAGCAACCAGTAAATAAAGGCAATGGGCAGGATCAGCACAAACAGAAAATGAGTACTTTTTATAAAACTCCTGTGTTTTCAAGCCAAAAACTAAAACATATTTTAAGAAAGCCAGGTCTGGAAGCTTTTCATCTTGGTAAAGTTCACCTTAATGGAAGCAAATCCTCCTCTCTGATAGTTGTTGGGGTACTAATTGAAATGAACTTTGATACTTCCACTCAAATTTTCATTTAGAAAAATAACATTCCATATTAAAAGAAATTTTAAGAAAATGTTATTTTAAGAAAAAGCACAATGATGGCTGATGTGACTTTCAGAATTTTCATATTGGTGCTTCTTCTGTCTGCAATTAATAAACATTATTTGAATATATGTAGGAATGGCAACATGTGAGAAAGTGTACAAATGCTTTTGTCAATAAACTGGTTGAAAATTTAAAAACTTTCTATGACCAGATTTTATTTCTCTTTTTTGACAAAATTACAGTTTCCATATCACATGTCAAATATAATGCAAACACTGTTTACATAAATATATAAATGAAAAATAGTGACTATTTCAGACAAATGCACAACATATTACAGTGCTGCACTTTCAGAGCAATAATCTTTCATTCATTTCATGACCATAGGAATATGATGTAAAGCAAAAACAACCCTCAAAAAACATTACAAAACAAAAGTCAAAAACAGAATTTAACACCTTCCCAAAATTGGAGTACTACCTGTGAAAATATAATAAAGAATAAAAGGATAAATTACTCTTATTTACATTTCTGAAATCATTGTCAAAAAATTCACTTAGTTATATAACATAAAAAGTTCATGCTGAATATGGACAATATAATTCCTATACTGCAGTATATTTCACTTGATTTTATCATTCCAGTACTGTGGATCGTATGTGATGAGGAGGATCATTACAGGAAGTTGGTGAAGGATTCAGCAGGTGATTCCTGAGGAAAAATCTATTGTCATTTCCTGTATGACTGGCTGCCTACAAAAGGAACAAACAAGTTGAATTTAGATGCGAACAGCTGAACACTTGTGTTGAAATATGGCTTAATAAACACAATGTTTAGACAGCAAGTATGTGAATCTTTCAAAGCTGACACAAATGTGATTTAAAAAGATTAAGAAAAGTTGAGACAAGGAATTCATCTACACAGTGGTCATTGTTGAGTGCTAAATAGTCTCCTAAATGTTTAATGCATGGGTAGGAATTGCATTGCAGATTACATAACAGTAAAGGCAAAGAAAAAAAAGGTGTGCAATAACCATAGGCATTAGCATTATTTCAGGACCTTTGAAAAGACTGGTTCGTTCTGAGATAGCCAACATCAGCTGCTGTTAAACAGCAAAATAACAACACACAAGGTAAGATGTATATCAGGATATGGCATGATCAGGTATATCAAGGTGACGTGTCAGTGGTATGTTTCCAATATGTACTTTTCTGAACATAGAGGTGGAAGAAACAAAGTAGGGCACTTCCTGACACAGATCCATTCCCAATTGCTGACCAGCCCCTTTCATAACCATTCAGTGAACCAAATCCCCTAATGTGCACCCAACCCCTATGACCATACACAGTAAGAAAATAACTTCACCACAATTGACCTTACATTTTTAGAAGGCAGAGAAAAGTGGTGGTGGGCTTTACTAAAATGATAGCATTCATAACAGAACACAAGACAATCATTTGGCCTTTTGTATCTGCACCGATTCTCCAGAGCAGCAATTTACCAGCAGGCTATCCCCATGCCTTCTCCCCTCATCCCTGCATCTTTTTAAAATAATAATGTGCAACATCAAGCCTTGAGAAAGTCCTAACTGAACTTGATCGCTTCTGATTTGCCAAGTAATTGGCTGAGGACAGTGCAGATCCTACAATGAACTTCCCATGCCTCACTGCAGCGCCATCATGTGTCATGGACCATAAAAACATGCAAGACAGTTCTGAGGACCATCACCATAGACACCCAGGTTTTTGTCGAGTGTGGGGTGCTGGAAAAGCACAGCAGGTCAGGCAGCATCCAAGGAGCAGGAAATCAACATTTTGGGCAAAAGCCCATCATCTTTCCTGATGAAGGGCCTTTGCCTGAAATGTCCATTCTCCTGCTCCTCAGATGCTGCCTGACCAGCACCACACTCTCAACTCCAATCTCCAGCATCTGCAGTCCTCACTTTCACCCAGATTATTGTGCCAAACCTACAAGATTCAATTGCTGAGGATGGCTAATCAGCAGCCAGCAGTTACCCCATAACTGAAAGCAACTGTCAGTGCAAACAGCACATATCTGCTCCCCAGTTCCATCATAGCTACTTTTGCCAATTCCCAATCCTGTCTGGTGCTTGGTTTTGAAGCATATATTTGTACTTGGTGCAGGCATATTGGGGATTTCCATCTCAATCAGAGTCCAAACTTTATCATGGCAACTTGATTTGCAATTGTTAAAAAGGACTGGAAACTTCTTAGCTGGCTGTAATAAATTAACAATTCCTGATTTTTGAAATAAAACCATTATGGGATGAGTGTGTTGCGGGCAAGGCACCATCTGTTGTATATATTTGGTTGTCTTTGAATCCACCCAAATCTCCTGCAGTTCATGTGTTGAAGCTACACACATTAGGTAGCAAGTGCACAATTTTGACCCAGCAACAAACCAGCGGCAAACTAATTAAAGGAACTTTGAGGCTTGATGTTCCCAAGAGCTTGTACTTCAAAGGGTTAAATGTCATGAAAGTGATGCTGTCAAAGAAGCCTTGTAGAGTTGCTGCAGTACATATTGTTGATTGTTCATACTGCATTATTTCTATCTTCAGTCAAATTCCTTTACGTAGTACTTGATCAAAAGTAAATGAAATAAATGAACAAATGCACAATGGGCCACTGCAATGACTTTGGAGTCTTACAGAACATAGAACATTACAGCGCAGTACAGGCCCTTCGGCCCTCGATGTTGCGCCGCCCTGTCATACAAATCTTAAGCCCATCCCACCTACACTATTCCATGTACGTCCATATGCCTGTCCAATGACGACTTCAATGCACTTAAACTTGGCAAATCTACTCCTGTTGCAGGCAAAGCATTCCATACCCTTACTACTCTCAGAGGAAAGAAACTACCTCTGACATCTGTCTTATACCTGTCTCCCCTCACTTTAAAGTTGTGTCCCCATATGTTTGCTGTCTCCATACTTGGAAAAAGGCTCTCCCTGTCCACCCTATCTAACCCTCTGATTACCTTGTATGTCTCTTGTTTCACTCTTTGCTACTTGAAAATTATTTTGCTCAATAAGCTAAATCAAACTATATTTAATGGTCTCTCATCGAAGTCATGTATGCAGCTAAAGCCTTAAATCTTTTTCACATGGAATCTCAATCTTCAACTGAGCTCATTCATTAAACCTATAGATCAAATACTATCCATGTGCTCTGGTTCCTGCTTATGTCTTTAACCTGCAATCTTTTGACTCATGGTCAATGAATGCTCTCGATAGAACTGAGCTGAAACTGCCACAAAAGTCGGGGAAGTAATAAATATAGGAATAACAGTGTTCACAAAACACAATTCCCACTCACAACTTTGTAAGTGCATAATTTATTCTGCAAGAACAACAATGGTTCTCCCCAGTGAATAATATGATGAGACAATCAAATAAACATGTTAACTGCTGCTGAGGAATAATAATTAGTTGATAGCCAAACTAGTCAAAACATGTTCTTTGCAATTCAAAATATTTTGCGAAAGTTTCCAGTCTAGAAAACAAAGTATAGTCATTAGAAAAAGTAGTAAAAATCTACCGAAACTTTTGAAATATGTGTATTACAGCTATATTGTACATTTTCTGTACTGCTACATTTCCTTCTCCATGCTTTGATTGGCCAATGAAAGCAATAAGCAGGAAACAGCAATGTCTTATTAAAAAAAAGGACAAAAGGTACGGGGGCACAGATTGTCAAAGTCAATAGTTCATGGTGCAAAATTACAGACTATAACATATGGCAATAAGTAGCACCAGATATTACGTTGTCTGCAGTTAAAGTGCATCTGATACAATAGCAGGAAAGATTATTGAAATTATTTGCTTGTTGAGCTTGTTTCTGTGTTTTTGAGTTGGTAATACATCAAATAACTTTACAGTAAAAATGGAAAACTGATTTAAAAAAAAATCCATGATGTATTTAGGAGCTTCTAAATATAAATTCTGCAGGTGCAGCATAGTACCTGCTGCGCCCACTCATCACCAACAATTAGGAATCTGCCACAGATTATGGCCTTTCCAAAGAAATCCACATCGCCTGAAAGAATTTATAAAAAATATTTTCACAGGCAAGAAAAATTAGACTCCACATTCAGTCCAAATGAGATCAAGGGCATAATTTTAATCCTTCCCTCAGGGTTGCTGGCAGGAAGACAATGTGGACCAGGCTCACTGTCCACATGATCCTGTGAATATTTTACCCGTGTTGGGAGGTAGACATTGAATTGTCCACTTGCCTGTGAAGAAATTGATGGGCTCTTAGATAGGGCTGCCTCATGTCATCTAGTAAAAGTTTTGTGGGCTGGATGGGGTGCCTTTTAATCAAGAATACTGTGGCCAATGGAGGCCATTCCTCATCCCTTTCAATCAAGATATGTCATGCACTCTCCATGTGCATTTCCACTCAATGGGTCCTTCCAGCCTGAACCTAGCAAATTCCTGGACTTATTTGTAGGCTCCACGTTGCTCAGTTTTGGGGACTGCCTACCATCCCTGCAGGGACTGCTGTTCCCATATGATTGGCCAGCAGTTCTGGCTGATGAAACCTCCTCTCCAATAAGGGCAGAAGGACAACCACAAGACAATTAAATGTCAGACATATTTCCAGTGTACAATTAATCCCCAAAGATACACAGAAAAATTTATTAAATGGAAAGCCATAACGCAAAATGACAGAAGTGCAGTAAAATCAATACCAGCAAAAACAGAAGACTATCGAACTAAAATGAGATAGAAAAAATGTCTTCATTTATACAGTGGTTTTTCTGGTGTCAGACCATATTTAAATACTTCAGTGTATTTATAGTGCAGATAATTGCAAGGCAGAACAATTGTCAAACTCATAACACATATATCTCTTCTTACAAAATGCAATACTATAAAAAAAAATAGAATGCATATTTACATACATATATTTTTGAACAGACTGAGAGAATCAGAAAGCTAAGGCATTATGGTGAGACAATAGGATAATGGTAATTATCATTGAACTATTAATCCAGAGACAAAAGGTATAGTGCTGGAAAAGTACAGCCGGTCAGGCAGCATCCAAGTAGCAGGAGAGTTGACATTACAAGCATAAGCTCCTCAACTTATTAATCCAGAGATCCAGATAATGATTTGGGGATCTAGGTTCAAATCTTACTTTTTAAATTCAATATTAAAAAAAAATCTAACAATGACAATGAGAGCGCTGTCATTTGTCGGTGAAAGGAAGGAAACTGCCATTCTTTATGATCTGGCCTACATGTGGCAATAAATATTGGCCCAGCCAGCAATGCCCACATTCCAAGAAAGAATTTAGAATGGCACAGTGGAACAGTGCTGCCTCGCATCACCAGAGACCTGGGTTCAATTCCAGCCTTGGACTACTGTCTGTGTGGAGTTTGCATATTTTCCTTATCTGTGTAGGTTTCCTCCAGGTGCTCCAATTTCCTCCCACAATCCAACATTGTGCAGGTTAGGTCGATTGGTCATGCTAAATTGACCATAGTGTCCACAGGTTTGCAGGCTAGGTGGATTAGCCATGGGAAATGCAGGGTTATAGGGATAAGGTAGTGGGGGTGGGGTGGGGGACCTGGATAGGATGCCCTTCAAATGGTCTGCTTTCACACTGCTATGATTCTATGAGCAGAGCCATTTCACATGAGCACCCATCTACCAAATTGCTTTTACTTGCTTAGTTATGACATGAAAAATGAACGGGATACTAGAACTTACATCCAAGCACTAATGTCCTCCTGCTATCAGGTAGGAAAGAAAGTAAATGAACAATAGAGAAGCTGAAGAGAGAGGGAAAAAGCTAAATGAGAAAAAATATAAAGCAGAGAATTAAAACGTTAAGAGAGAAGCTGGTGGCAGTGTTTGCATTATGTTTATTGAGCCTATCTGAATTTAGATGGATTAATAAGACTGTTCAAATATTCTGTGTTTCAAAAATAAGCTGATAGATATCTTTACCCAACATCCTTACATGCGTCCTTTTAAATAGGTATCACCAGGTAGCATTCAGGAATAAGGAACAAATAGATTTTTCTCCTTCTTAGACCAGGAACATTTTTATCTATCATGGTGCCCTAAATGCTACTATTTTGAAGTGCAGAAACTTTGTATGGAGACCAGGGACACTATATAAAAATGTTAAATTTCCTCCCTTCTCTTTATTACTCACTCTGTCTGCTTCTGTTAGAGGATCCTGCAGAACCTGGACGGCTTGTCTGCTGAGGACCGGACTGAGAAAACTGAGGGGCAATTGTTGGAGTCTTGATCTTTTGTGGGCTAGTAGACACATCTGGAGTTCGAGGAATCTTGGGCCTACTGTCAAATGCAAGTTCATAATCATTTTGCCTATAAGGGCAGAAACAACAGAATGGATGAACAAAGATATTCAATAGCACATGTCCTTTTTACCTTTCAAGGTTCAACAACACCTGATTATGAAATCAAGTTTTATATTTCATTACAAAACTAATTCTGTCAACTATGACAGAAAATGTATTATTGCTGCTCCTCTTTTTTTACATAACAGAAAAAAAAGTGATCAAACTTTAAATGGTTACATATTGGAAAATGGCCATTGTACAATGCTATAATTTCATAAAAAGCGAAAGAAGTGCAAATGTTGTAAATCAGAAACAAAAACAAAAACAAAAATTACTGGAAAAGCACAGTAGATCTAGTAGCATCTGTGGAGAGAAATTTGAGTTTCTCTCTGGACCTGTTTCAGGTCCAGTGACCCTTCCTCAGACAAACAAAGACTTGCTTGCAATGCATGCTCATCAATGTTGAAGCTCTTATACTTCTCATGTTACGAAAGAATTGAACAAATAGTTTGTTCTTTTGTAAACATTTGCAAGAGATCACATAGTTTTCCTTTGGAACAATGACTGAAATGGAAGTTAGACTGCTTTAACTGAAATTTCAGGAGAGTCAAGCAACTTAAAAAAAAACAAGTGATGCAATAAATGAGGGAGAATTCAAGACTGAGTGGCAATGTTCCCATAGCTGTGCAGTTTAATGCCTGCACAGTCATCCGTTGCACACACCCTCCAAAGAATTGGGGGTATGTAACTGAGCAATTCAAAGAACTTTTTGAGTTCAGTAAATTCTACCTAAACAATACTCTGGTTGAGTTGCAGCGTATTAAAAAGCTGTAAGAACCAGGGCAGAGAGGAATTTCCACAGACTGCAGAAAATAAGCATCCATACTCTATGTGGGGTAAAATGATAGAAAAACCAAGAGAGCTGAAAAGATAACATTCTAAACAAGAAAATGCCAATTTGGTGCACCTGATAAACCAGTGAACTGAAGAATGACCCATACTGGAGAAGAACCTATGGTAAGCAGTGTGTCATCACTGCTCTAAACAGAAAGCCTATGAGAAAATAACTTTCACCCTTGTGATCTCGACTTTGGATCTTCGGATTTATTTATCCTGAGTATATTATTTTGCACCCTTTCAGCTGTCTTATTCATGACTGAGTGTGTATGTGGATTTGGGTGCTTTTGAAGAGGTATTGTTTAAATTATGCAGTTGCACATTATCAATCCTTTCTTTTCTCTACTATTTTAAAGTTAATTGTATTATAATAAATAGTTATCATACAAAACACATTATGAATTACTTTTATTCTGAATAGCTTTCTGTCAGGAAAATGGTCACTTTGTTGATCTTATTTGGACTTTATAAATTTATACATTTTAAGACAGCTTGTGGAACAGTGAGACAAGATTCTTGATGCACTTTTCAGTTAAGTCGTAACACAATAAAATATGTTAGGAAGTTCCCAAGTGGTTGAACTTTATATTAGTTATATTGCTTTAGCTTCCTTTCAGGTACAATATAAAACTACTTCCACAGGGTATTGTACCATCAGACCAGTGATTTCAAATCCTCTATGTGGGTTTCTGTAATGATGCAGATATCAAAAGTAGTTCTGTTCACCGAGCTGGGAATTTGTGTTGCAGACGTTTCGTCCCCTGTTTAGGTGACATCCTCAAAGCTACTAAGGATAGCTGGTCATGTCATTTCGTGGCTAGTTGGTGTTCATGGATGCAGATCGTTAACTTTCTTCCTGTTTGTCCTATGTAGTGTTTTGTGCCAATAATGGATACCCGTGCAATTTCATCAACAGATGCCTAAGGGAAAGACAACAGAACAAGGACATGCCACATCCCAAAGGATTAGTCACACTACCATACATCAAGAGCATTTCCGAACTGACAGCCAGACTACTGCGACCACTAGGACTCATAACAGCACACAAACCAACAGCCACGCTCAGACAACAACTCACCAGAACGAAGGACCCAATACCCAGCATGAGCAAAACCAATGTAGTGTACAAAATCCCATGCAAGGACTGCACAAAACACTACATAGGACAAACAGGAAGACAGCTAACGATCCAAACCCATGAACACCAACTAGCAAGCGGCAGAGACAAACCACTATAAATGCCGGAGGAAACATCACAGAAGCGCTTCACAGGAGGCTCCCAAGCACTGAGGATGTCACCTAGACAGGGGACGAAACGTCTGCAACACAAATTCCCAGCTCGGTGAACAGAACCACAACAACGAGCACCCGAGCTACAAATCTTCTCACAAACTTTGAATATCAAAAGTACAAAATACAGTTAACCAGCTATATCTCAGCTGGACAGCCTGCAGGCATTGCTTCTTATTTAGCTTAACAGAAAGGTTGCCAGGGTAAAGAGAAAAGAAGATAAAATAGAGGGAAGAGACCACAATCATAAATCTGATGACCATTTAAGCTCAGCAACACTTAAATCAGCTTTGCCTCAACCATGCTAAGGTTAGAGGACAGAGGCCAAAGTTTAAAAAAAAAGGACGAGTGCTCATCTGGTTTTCTTCCTGGTAATTTAAATGGAAGGAAAATCAGGTGGGTCATATTTGGACCTTGAAATTACTTCTGCTATCCTACAGAAGTTTTCTTCTTGTTGTTTGTCCAAGCAATGCTAATTCCAGACGATAAAGATGAAATGCAACTTTGCCTTGTTAATACGAATGGATTGTAGATCATTGGGGAAATATTTGGATCTAACCTTTGAAACAGCTGCACAGATGATCAATGAAACATACATCACAGCATAAAGAAGTATGAAAACAATATGATCTTTAGTGCAGATTGCAAGAATGTAATCAATTTCTAATGTTCATGGAATGATTAACTTTCTACAAAAGATTCAGGTGAAATTAACAATGATGGGTGGAGGAGCAAATACTTGCATTTTTTTTGAAGTACACATTGAGACAAAGTTCATAAAAGACTTTTCCTGTACAGTACTTGTGCACTTTAGTATTTACATGATTTCCTCACCTGATAGACTGTCTATTCGATCTGTCAAAAGATTTGATACCAAGCAAGCTTGTAGCTGCTGTAAGATCCTGATCAAAATCTTCAACTGGAGAACCCAGGTGTGATGTATTACAGTTAAAATCTGTGAAGTAAAAATACAATAAAAATGTTTCCATCAAAAATTAATATTTTGAAAAGTTCAATCCAATTAAAACATCTGCAGTGTTGGCTATTGTAATTGCAAAACTACATGCATGTATGGATGGAAATTCAGAGATCCACACCCCCCACCGACCCAACCTCCACTCCCGGCACCTTCCCTTGCAACCGCAGGAGGTGCAACACTTGCGCCCACACCTCCCCCCTCACTTCTCTCCAAGGCCCCAAAGGAAACTTCCATACCCGCCACAGATTCACCTGCACCTCCACCCACATCATCTACTGCATCCGCTGCAGCCGGTGTGGCCTCCTCTATATTGGGGAGACAGGCCGCCTACTTGCGGAGCAATTCAGAGAGCACCTCTGGGCCACCCGGACGAACCAACCCAACCAACCTGTACCACAGCATTTCAACTCCCCCTCCCACTCCACCGAGGATATGCAGGTCATTGGACTCATCCACCGCCAAACCACAACAACCCGACGGTCGGAGGAGGAGCGTCTTAATCACATATCCAACGCCCCTCCTTCAAGTCCCTCCTCCCTACCTTTTATCTTCTCCTGCTGAACACTCTCTGCTCATTCCTGAAGAAGGGCCTGTGCCCGAAACGTCGAATCTCCTGTTCCCTGGATGCTGCCTGACCTGCTGTGCTGTTCCAGCAATAAAGTTTCAACTTTGATCTCCAGCATCTGCAGACCTCACTTTCTCCTCGAAGGTTTCAACCTACTGCGAATCCTCTTACAAGGATGCCTTCCTTGAAGAAGCTCTCTGCCTCTCTCTAGAATGATAATAGTCTAGCTAACATAATGGTTCATGTGCTACTGGGAACACATCATCTGTAGAACACAGTTTGTGAGGGTTGATTAAATTTGGTTGCAAAATTGGATTGAAAGCTTAGAGTTTTGATTGAATGTCTTGTAGTTTTGGTAAAAAAATTCAGATTCTTATTGTCTTGGACAATTAGCATTCAATCAATCATTGCCTACTGAGTTTGGAAAAAGAAACTCTGGTTCATCATTTCATCCTTTCACTGTTTCCTGGTGTCAATTATGAGTCCAATCATGTTTATCATTTTCAAAATGCCAGCCTGAGTTCTCTGTCTTGAGCACATCAAGATGATCTGGAGTTTTATAAAATTTCTAATCCTGAGTAACTTTGATTGTGAGACATGAAGCCTTGCTTCCGTTATGATTTCAGCTAATGGTAGTAATGGACAGTCATATCCCAGAATGAGACCTGGCTCAATAGATCATAAGTTTTGTTTTAGCTATTTATTTACATTGATGACCAGTCACTGAATATATTTCCAAGAGGCTGCCCATGTACTTTTAACAAAAGAATATAAATATTTTGTACAGATGCAAGAAGCATTAGCGATGTTACATTATACATAACTATTTGAACATCTTATTAAAAATATCAAAAATAAAAGTTTAACCCTTTTACTCTCAACAACAATGTTCCCTCTAGGCTGTGCAGCTGTAGCACATATAGCTGTTCCAAGGCCCTGTTCTGGAAGTTGTCTCCGTGCATGGCCTTCATGGGTAGAAAATTAGAGGGAATGCTGCTCAACACCAACTATGCAG
The DNA here is from genome assembly GCF_004010195.1 of Chiloscyllium plagiosum. Taxonomy (NCBI): domain Eukaryota; kingdom Metazoa; phylum Chordata; class Chondrichthyes; order Orectolobiformes; family Hemiscylliidae; genus Chiloscyllium; species Chiloscyllium plagiosum. Next base: position 46,892,580 of record NC_057722.1, on the reverse strand, counting down.
GCACTCAAAGCTCAGTAAAAAGACACCCCATCCCCACTTTAAAGTTTCTTGTTCAGTTGGCATGGCTGTACTCAGCTTCTTCTCAACAAGATTCCACATTTGCTTCTTCCTATTTTCTTTAATTAATGTCTCTTCCTGAGACCCTTAAACAAACTGCGAATTCAGCTCCCTTGTTTCTCAATATTGGTTCCTTAAATTTATGTCTTCCTCAGTTTTCCTCTAAACCACTCAGGCTTGTCCCTGACCCCAACATGCTTTGAATTCCACTTCTGCTGTTAAGGACCTCTTCTCTCTGACTGAAGTGGGAAATTGTGTCTCACTAACTTGATTAAGTTTTTTGAAGAGCTGACAAAGAAGATTGATGAAGACAGAGTGGTACACATCTATGTGGTGCTGAAAAAGCACAGCAGGTCAGGCGGCATCTGAGCAGCAGGAGAATCGACGTTCATCAGGAATGAAGGGTTTATGCCCGAGATGTCGATTCTCTTGCTCCTCGGATGCTGCCTGAGCTGCTGTGCTTTTCCAGCAACACACTCTCGACTCTGATCTCCAGCATCTGTAGTCCTCACTTTCTCCTGGTACGTGTTTATGTGGACTTCAGTAAAGTGTTCAAGAAGGTTCCGCATGTAGATTGGTTGGTAAAGTTAGATCACATGGGATACAAAATTGGCTTAAAGATAGGGTGGTGATGGAGGGATGTTTTTCAGATTGGAGACCTGTAACCAGTGGTGTTCTGCAGGAATTGGTGCTGGTTCCACTGATTTTTCACTTACCTAAATTATTTGGATGTGAGCATAGGAAGTATGGTTAGTAAGATTGCAGATGACACTAAAATAAGTGGTGTAGTGAATAGTAAAGATCTTGTTCTCAGAGTGCAATGGGACCTTGATCAGATGGGCTAATGGACTGAGGATTGGCAGATGGAGTTTAATTTAGATAAATGTGAAATTTGCATTTTGGAAAGGCAAATCAGGGTCGGACTTATGCTAGGGCTCTAGGGAGTGTTGCCAAACAAAGTGTTGGTGGTGACCAAAGTAATATCATTAAAAGTCAAGGAGCGATGATTAGATTCTCTCTTGTTGGATATAGTCATTGTTTGGCACTTATATAGGACATATGTTACTTTCCATGGATCTGCTCAAGTCTGGGTGCTATCCAGGATTTAATGCATACAATCACAGACTGCTTTTGTAACTGAGGAATCATGATCAGTACAAAACAATACGCAATTGTCAGCAAATACTTCTATTTCTGACTTAATGTTGAAGCAAAGTTATTGATGAACCAATTGAAGATATTTGTTTGGGCATATGACTCTGCCCTGAGGCACTAACATCCTAGGGCTGAGATGATTAGCCTTCAGCAATTTTGACTACCTTCCATCGCACAGTGTAATCATCAGCAAGTATCTCCACCTCTTATCTTATGATACATCAGCCTCAGCAAATACACCTACTATGCAAATCAATACTCAGAGTCATACAGATGTACTGCACAAAAACAAATCCTTCAGTCCAACTTGTCCAGGCCAACAAATATCCTAAATTAATCTAGTCCCATTTGCCAGCACTTGGCCCGTATCCCTCTAAACCCTTCTTATTCATATACTCATCCAAATGCCTTTTCAATGGTGTAATTGTACCAGCCTCCACTTTTCTCTCTCTGGCAGTTCATTCCATATACACACCACCCTTTGCATGAAACTGTTGCCCCTTAGGTCCCTTTTAAATCTTTCCCCTCTCACCATAAACCTATGTCCTCCAGTTCTGGATTCCCCCAACGCAGGGAAAAGACCTTGTCTATTTATCTTATCCATGCCTCTCATGATTTTATAAACGTCTATAAGGTCATCCCTCACTCCAGAGAAAAACAGCCCGAGCCTAGTCAGCCTTTCCTTTAGCTCAAACCCTACAATCCTGGCAACATCGTTATAAATCTTTTCTAAATTCTTACAAGTTTCACAAAATCCATCTGTGTAAAAAAAATGCCTCGTTGATTTTAGAACTTTCTCCTCATGTTATCTTTTTTGTTGCTCTCCATTTGGCTCTCTGTATTCCAGCCTCCATAAACCCTTTCCATTGTTTTTCAAGTCCCTTCATACTGTTGTTAAGATGCCCACTTTACCTCTAGAACCCTGGCTTTGTGAATTTCCCATGCAGAGGCCAGAATGATAGTGATATGTGATAACCCTTCCTCTCAGAGTTCTGAGTCCTCTCTTATTCTATATGAGGTCCTACTAATCTACAGTATCTAGAATTGCCCCCTTACAGTGTAATCACTTCCTCAATGACTCACTCCAATTAAACACATCCCTAGATTAGAATTGCCCACTATTACCTGGACTACTTAGATCTCGAATTATAACTGCCCAAACTTCTGAGAATGGTGATGGCAACGAAACCAGGCTGAGAGGGACAGCAGACTGACCAGATCCCATTGCGCTTCAGACTGATGTTTCCACATATACTGACTGACCTACTTGTAAATTCTGGACTGGTTTGACTTGACCTGCAAGACTGACTGTGGCCATATCCTGGACTATAAGGATACGCACAGATCCTGCTAGATTCTGGTAGGACTGACTATTGTCAATCCTCCGAACTGGAACTGAACTCCTCAAATAACATAATGACACCCCTGACTGGCTGTGGTCTTCCTTCATCGACAATTCTTCTTCGATGTTCACACATGACAATTCACTTAGTTAAAAATCACACACCAGGTTATGGTCCAACAGGTTTAATTGGAAGCAGTAGCTTTTGGAGCGCAGCTCCTTCATCAGGCGGTTGTCCACCTGATGAAGGAGCGGTGCTCCGAAAGCTAGTGCTTCCAATTAAACCTGTTGCACTCTAACCTGGTATTGTGTAATCTTTAAATTTGTCCACCCCAGTCCAACACCGGCATCTCCAAATCATGACAATTCACTTGAAACACTAGTGTTTGCTGCTAAGCTGCTGGAACATAACTGCAAGTGTGAAATTGATGCAGCATGGTGCCATACAAATGACATGTCCAGCCCAGTGACTGTTCAGTATTCCCCACCTTGACAAGCTGCCTGCCTACACAATTCAGATCAATGAGTTTCTTTTTGATTTGACAAGGTCCAATAAACCTTGCTCTTAATGGTTTGCCAAAGACTGGTAACAATAATAATACCTTGGTTTCAGCAACAAAACCTCAAAATTAAGTCTTTTGTCTGTGCTTGTTTTATTATTTGTTAAGCATTTACCCAGCGCTGTGTTTTGCTAAGTTTCTCTCAGATATTTGACACAGAGATCAAAAGTGTATTCTCTGAGTTTTGGTTTATAAATTTTTATTTTATTCTGATTCAATTTCTAAGTCGGGTGTTTTGTATAATTCTCTCAACTCAAGATCCATTAGTTGTATTTCTACTGAAGATGATGGACTCAACGTTTGCCTTGTTTTCTTTTTCTGATTCTTGTTATTTACATTCTGATTCTTTAAAAATTATGTCAGATAACTGAATTTCAAGTCATCTCCCTTTCTCATACATCCCTCCTCTTCCTGTCTAATGCCATATGCTCAAGATCAAGTCTTAACAGACAAGAAATAATGTTTTCTCTAAATTCAGTAACAGAAACTACTGATCCTATATTATTTCTTTTTCACTTGCATATACTACACAAGTCTGATTAGGCTTTTTCTTAAGATCTTAAATTTTAATTGACATGCCTCATCGACAAGCTCATAAACATTGAGTATTGTTTATTTTTAATTTTCATCGTGTGCAGATTGTGACAAACTGATATACACATTCAAAGCAGTACCTGTCAAAACATTCTGTTACATGAAAAAAAGCTCATTTCCACCTATCTTTTCAAATTTGTGAAAAATCTTTCTACTCCATCACTGTAAATTTAGGTACTAAACATAGTTTTCGAGTTGTATCAAAAACATCATTGGAATCAGAAACATTATCTCTTTCTTCCTTCTGAGCTAAGCTGAGAAGAAGCCTTCTTAATTCTTTTTCCCTTTCAATTTCTCTTTATCCTTCTTTCTCTTTACCTCCTGTCTTTTCATTTCTAATTGAATCTCAGCTAAGTCAAGCAGTGACATTCCAATTTCAGGTTTCCCTCTTCCTAATTCTAAATTACTTTAAGCATTTGAGAGCTCACTTTTATTTCTACCTTGAACTTATCTGCTCTCTTAGTCAAATATTTCAAATAGTTCAATGTTATGTCTTTTATTCCACCTCCCTCAAAACATTTGCAACATTCAAAGCCATTCTGAAAGGCCAAGTGGTGTAAAAACCACTTCAAACATTGATGTCTTTACAAGTTCATGGATCTTACTTAAATTCAGTGAAGACTGATCATACAAGAGCCCACATTTTATTATGATTCCAATGATGTAAGTACTGAATAAGTCAAATTACAGAGTGAAAATTGAGCTGATAGATTGTAAGTTTATTTTTTGCAGCTGGTTACTTTGGTAATTAATCTCTTAACACATGCACATAAGTCTGCAAATATACTTTAATGAAAGAACACACCTTTATCACACACAAAAAGGCAAAACTAGATACACACATGTATAGAAGATAGTTTAGAAAAATCTTAAGATAAACAACAAAACAAAATCTCTGCCAGTTTCCCAGCAATATCACTCCTATTTCAACGCTTTAAAATTTCTTACTTCGCTAACCTTTCGTGGTTCTCCTTCTTACATTGCTGAAATAGTTTTACAACTTCTTTTCCTGGTCTGTTGGCATGAACCCTTTTTTTAACAATGATGGCTTCAACCTCTTTTTAGTTCTAACAAAGTGAAGAGTTCTACATAAACTCTCCGAGCATTGACATTTCACAAACTGAACTGACTTCTGCAAGGGTGACTGAACTGAATTGAAAACTTGATTCAGCTGCCAGGAAGAAAATTGTTTTACTTTCTGAACTAAATTCCTTATTCTTCTGAACTGAAGTCAAAAACTGAACTAAAGGCCTCTGATCTGCTTTCGCTCTCGGTCATGAACTCAGCAGTAAAACATTTCATCCATTAACACCATAATTAGTCTACTAGGCATTTATGCTTTCCTCGAAATTACATCTCTAGTCTACTGTTCCAGCACACCTCTTAAAAAAGAAGTTACTTTCATAGAATTGAAACCACACATCTGTCTCTACTTTAAGAACCCAAGTCTCAAATGATGACATCATATATTAGATTAGATTGGATTAGATTCCCTACAGAGTGGAAACAGGCTCTTTGGCTCAACCAGTCCACACCGACCCTCTGAAGAGTAACCCACCCAGACCCATTTCCGTGTGACTAATGCACCTGACACTACAGCAATTCACCTGACCTGCACACCTTTGGACTGTGGGAGGAAACCCGAGCAGACACGGAGAGAATGTGCAAACTCCACACAGACAGTCACCCAAGGCTGGAATCGAACCTGGGACCCAGGTGCTGTGAGGCAAGCCACCTTTTATTGCAGCTAAGAAAGCAATGCAGGCCACAGAGGCTAGCAGCTTGTAGGTCAGAGCTGAAGTGAGTGAGTGGGTGCTAAGTAAGCAAGCCAAGAACTATAAGAAGCATCCTGTGCAGATGTATGGGATGGATCTAAGTCTTTGCTACAAAATGACCTGGCAGAAACTTGCATGTTGTAGCTACCCTTGAGCTCCAATATAAAGTGATGATGGGCTGAAGTGATGTGAAGGCTGATCTGAGAGCAGGCATGATGATGTGGTGAGGCTGGTTATTTGAGAATGCTGACTTGAGTGGATGAAGGGTTGAGGAAGATGGTATCCTTAGAGTATGCAATAACATTCTGCTACATTATAACAAGATGTTGGCTGGGACAGGCAATTGGTAAGCTGCAGCTTACCTGCACTAACTTAAATGCCACAAATTTAGACCATCTTGTTTCTTGGAGTATGAGAAGAAAACTGGAAATTGCATAGAAAAGGGAGGTGACAGCAAAATTCTAATGTCACTCGATCAGTAATCCAGAGCCACAGACCCCTCTACCATTGACAGCCAGGAGCAGAACTGTACACCATCTACAAGATTCACTGTAGACATTCTTCATAGATCATAAGATAGAACTTTCCAAATGAATAGCCAACAATATCTAGAAGGACAAGGGTAGCATGTACATGGAAATACCAACTCCTGCATGCTCCCTTCCAAACCACTCACCATTCTGACAAAAGAAATAGATCACGCTTCCTTCATGGTCACTGGGTCAAAAGTCCTGGAATTCCCTCCCTAAACAAATTGTGGGTTTAATTACAGGACAAAGACTGCAGCGGTTGAGGAAGACAGCTCACCACCACATTCTGAAGGGCAACTAGGAATGGGAAATAAATGCTGACCCAGCTAGCGGCACTCACATCCCATGAGTGAATTAAAAACATGGTCTTAGGACATAGTTTGAAGCCTTTGACAGCAAATGGTAAAATCTGAATTCAATAAAATATGAAATTAAAACAATTAATTTAATGGTGATCATGTAACCATTGTCCATTATTGTAAAAACTCTTGTGATTCATTCACACACTTTAGTGAAAAATCTGCCATCCATACATGATTAGGCCTATGCATGACTCCAGATGCACAGAAGCATGAATGTCTCCCAGATGGCCTAAAATGATTACTAAAATGAACTATAAATCTGATCAGTTCAAGGACAATTAGGGATGTGTGATAAATGCCTGGCCTTGCCAGCGATAACCACATCCCAAGTAAGAATAAATCAAGTTTTAATGAGATGCAAATGCACAGAAATAAGGTAATCCCCACTCAGTCGTCAGGTTCTGAAGTCTCCACTTAAGGCTTGAGGGGAAAATTGCAAAATATTTCTTGATTTGGAAATTCTGATTTTTGTCATTCTCATTGTATTTTAAACATAGAAGATAGGAGGAGGAGGAGGCTATTTGGCCTTCGAGCCTGTTCCAGCATTCATCACGATCATGGCTGATCAGCCAATCAATAGCCGAATCCTGCTTTCTCCCCATAACCTTTGATCCCATTCGCCCCAAGTGCTATATCTAACCACCTCTTGAATACATTCAATGTTTTGGCATCAACTACTTCCTGTGGTAATGAATTCCACAGGCTCACGACTCTTTGGGTGAAGAAGTGTCTCCTCATCTCTGTCCTAAATGGTCCACCCCGAATCCTCAGGCTGTGATCCCTGTTTTGGGTGCATCTAACATCGGGAATATCCTCCCTGCATCCACCCTGTCTGGTCCTGTTAGAATTTTATAAGTGTCCATGAGATCCCCCCTCACTTATCTGAACTCATGCAAAAACAATCCTAACCTAGTCAATCTCTCCTCATATGTCAGTCCCACCATCCCCGAAATCAGCCTGGTAAACCTTCAAGAGCAAGAACATCCTTCCTTAGAAAAGGAGACCAAAACTGCACAAAATATTCTCGGTGTTGCTTCACCAAGGCCTTGTATAAATCAACAACACACATCCCTGCCCCTGTCCTTGAAACCTCTCTCAATGAAGGCCATCATCCCAATTTCCTTCTTTACCGCCTGCTGCACCTGCATGCCTGCCTTCAGCAATTGGTGCACAAGGACACCCAGGTCTTGTTGCACATTCCCTTTTCCCAATTTACAGCTATTCATGTAGTAATCTGCCTTCTTGTTTTTGCTTCCAAAGTGAATAACCTTGCATTTATCCAAATTATACTGCATCAACTACTGATTTTCCCACTCACCCAACCTGTCCAGATCATGCTGAAGATCTCTGCATCCTCGTCATAGTTCACCCTCCTATCCAACTGGTATCATCTGCAAACTTTGAGATGTTACATTTTGTTCCCTCTTCCAAATCATTAATATACATTGTGAATAGCTGGGGTCCTACCTCTGATCCCTATGGTAGCCCACTAGTTACTGCCTGCCAATTTGAAAGGGGCCCATTAATTCCTACTCTTTGTTTCTTCTCTGCCAATCAGTTTTCTATCCATCTCAATATACTTGCCACAATCCCATGCGCTTTAATCTTGCACAATAATCTCCTATTTTCCCAGCTTTCTTGCCATTGCTTACACCATTCGAGGGAGGGGAATTCCAATCAACACATTTCTACAAGTTCCAGTTAATCCATATCTCATTTGGCATTAAGTAATAAACATTCCATTAGCTATTTGGAATTTTAAACAATCAAGTTGTTTTTTTTGGCTTACTGATAGGAGAAGCACCAAGGCCAGAATTACTTGCTCTACTCCCACTTCGAGTAGGTGGTCGAGAGGTTTGACATGAATAAAGGTTGCTCTCTGTGCTGGGGCTTCTACTTTCATGTTTATTTGGTACAGTTCCCAACCTATAGATTAAACAGAAAAGTCTTGATAAATGCTGTATACACTTAATAAAGAAAACTGCAATCAATGAAAACATTTCTTAAAAATGTAGAGAAATTAAAGTTATAACGTTCTTCAATTCATAAATACTGAAGACACTAAATATTTTACAGCATGTTTACTTAATGTATTTACATTTTTAAAAATAATCTTCTGTTATACTTCTTTTATTTGCTTTCTCATTTCTTTACTTCAGGAGTAGGTAATTATCATGATGAAGTATATTTTATTTGTTTCAGATGGTTTAAAATTATATAATTTTACCAATACACGCCCATAAATTAAATGATTCACCATTGAATAGATAATGACTTGTTCTGAATCTGATGTGACTACAACTTTACATTTCATATAAATGTTAAATAGCAAACTATTAAGTATTTTTCATTTCTTGTTATAGTACTGTAACATCCAAAGGATATAAAAATTTGAATTGCTAGGTCTTGGAAATCAGAAAAATTGTTGCAGCTATGTCTTCTAAATTAAAACTGTCAACACAACTATTTTTATTGTACATGACAAATTATAGAGTGCTGACTGAAATTTTCTACCAAATAATGTGATCATGAAAGAAAGCAAAGTATTATCTTGTTTTACATTACTATATTCAGTGTTTTTCAGACTACTCACAATGTGTAACCCACTCTGTGCATGCTAGGCGTAACTGGTCGTCGGAGAGGTTCATCAACGCTTTCATTCAAAAGTGACATAGGCTTTCTCTTGGCCTTCATTGTGTTTGTCATTATCTGCCAAATAATAGAAACCCCTTGTAATAATTTCTGAAAGTGCACATTTTTCACATTATTGTATTATGATAATGAGCAAGGCTTGAAATACATGTAGTTTCTCAGTTATCAACTGCTGCCAAGAAGCCAGGAGATTTCTACATTTACGTAGTCAGTGAAAATTTATTTGATAATTTACACACTTAGAAAATAGCATGTAATATACTAAAATATTTTGTTCAGCAACATAACAATTTTCTCAAACTGTCATATTCTTATATGCAATATCGTTCAGATCCAAAATTCTAAAAAGGCTCTTAAGGGGGTCCATCTTTAAATTAATGTTAATAATTATTGATAGCTTTAAATAGTAATTTTGTTTCAATGTAAAATGTATTGCAAGCCAAAATAACTAGTATTGTTACAGGGGTAAAAAGCTGTGGCAATATTGTTAAATGGTACAGAAGAGCTTTGTATCACTTTGAAGCTAAATTGATCCCCTTCACCTTATTATATGTGAACATTGGAATCCACCTTTTTCTTATTAATGCAGCCTAAGTAAATGACTACCCTGAACTAAAACTTTAGTACTTCTCGTCAGGAGCTGCTCAATTGCTATTTATAGAATTTAGTCAAAATATCTAGTAGGACATTAACATATCCCATTTGGTTTCATATAATTATTTTTCATTTCCAATTTTAGTTTTCCCTTCCAATTCTGTATCATACCTGCTGTACAATATCTACAGAATCACCATAGAATCTCTACAGTGTGGAAGCAAGCCATTTGGCCCATTGAGTCCACACCAACCCTACGAAAAGCATCTCACCCAGGCCCCCCCTCCATGTAACCCTGCATTTCCCATGGCTGATCCACCCAGCCTGCACATCCCTGGGCACTATGGTTAACTTAGCATGGCCAAACCATCCAACTTGGACTTCTTTGGACTGTGGGAAGAAACCCACACAATCACAGTGAGAACGCACATAGACAGTCGCCCAAGGATAAAATCAAAACTGGGTCCCTGGCTTTGTGAGACAGCAGTGCTAATCACTGAGCCACTGTTCCACCCTATGATTTTTAACAAACTCTTTTCATAGTGCAGAGTATAATATTAGGAGATGATGTTCTACACCGGAAAACCAGATGGCGAGAACTTAAACCTAATCCTTACACATTTTCACAAGCTGTTTTATAGAGATATGCTTTACAAATGTCCTAATCCAAAAAAAAGCTTCCATACATTCCTGTGTCTGAGATTACAAGTGAATCCTCAGTTAACACCCACCACCTGAACATAACTGAATACTCAAATCATTCTACAATGAGCAGTTGATGCCATATTCAGGCCAGATAAAGCTGCCTGTTGGTATGGCTGCAGCACTGGTGACCAGGATTTGCTTTAGCTTGACTGAAAATAATTTTCAATTTTAATTGGTATTGTGTTCTTTGCTCTGTGATACGGTCCAGTATTTTGGCCTTCAAGTGAAAATATTAAATATTTTGTGATATTGGACCTCCTTGAATTGCTGCTGCTGGGCTAACATTTCAGTCTACATAAGGCCAATCACATCAGTTCAGGGGGATATCACCAATGGATCTACCTCGGGGATCAGTTCTAAAACCACACCTAATTAATCTGAATTTAAATTACAAGACTGTGGAAATTCAGCTAAGATGACAATTGACTGTTTTCTTGCTCAAGCTAGTGACTTTTCCATTCTTGAAATTATACAGGTAGTTCTCCTGAAACACGTGTTTACTAAACATGATTTGGTTGTAACGTGATTTATGAATTGTAGACATTCGGTGTTACGCAATTCCATCCTTGGCACTAGCTGAACATCAAAACACAGCCTCGAGATCCTCTGTCTGCAAAATGCAAATTCAGCATGTTCAGCTAAAACAGGAATGCAATCAGCTCTGCAAGCCTTGAAACTGAGCTAGAAACTAGGAATTGTAATCTACATTTAGAAGGAACTTTATTTCAAATCGGGAGAGAGTCTCGAGAAGGACAGGACTTCTGCCTTGGCATCACATGGTCAGTCAGCTCGGGTGCTTTCTGGGGAAAAGCTTTGTGAAAGGTACAATGCTGTAGTCAGTGATTTTAATGTTAAAGTATTAAGTTTACTATATTATTTCATTAAAGTATATGATTTAAAGATTTACTTAGATTGTGCTCCTGTTTGTGTTAGGCTAACTACTATTTTTGTTTTGATTTTTACGATATTTTTGGTGGTTCGCCCCAATCCTATTTTTCCCATAAGCCCCATTATTTATATTGCATGATTTTCTATAATATGGTGTTGCACGGGAATATAATTAACACATTATAGGACAACTACCTGTATTGAGAACAGGCCCTGAAATAGCACCTTCAGCTAAGAATGACAAAGTATGGCTTCACTGTATTTCACCTGCAAAATGCTCATGCTGGATGAATTTGGTAGCATGTTAAATGGTGATAACTTAATGGTCAGTTCCACACAAACATGCTGCTCACCAAGTCTACACAGGCATCAGACTTGATTAATAGAATTTGTAATGAAGGCAGACTGAGAGTGGAACCTCCCTATATTTAGTTAAAATATTTTGTTTTGAGGGATTCATGACACCTGATCTGCCATGGCTCAGAGTGACTTCACCTTAATAACAATACATCTGAGCTCTTTGGTATCTTTCTTGTGGAATCAGCAGAAGGTCTTACCATTGCCAGGATCTTTGAGCATTAATGCAGTTGGCATTATAATTAAAGCCCATATGCACATTTTAGATGCTGCAGACCAGAAACACTCTCTCATACTGTGGTGTTCCACCATCATTGCTGAACCTTCGACCCAAAAAAACACTTGCAATCCATTCTGGCGAACAGATACCTACAGAACAGGTTTGTGGAGAGGAAGGAAATCCTTCAGCCAGTTGACTGCAACAGGAAGCTGCATTATGAGACACAGTCAACCTGGACCCAGACTATGGGCTGGCAAAATGCTGTGACTAAGGTGAAAAGGAATGCCCAGCAATGCAGAACAAAAATCAATGATCTACTGTATTTTGCAAGGGTTAAGTGCCATCATTTTCTCTCCGCTATCTCACACGTATAGGATCACCCTCACTCTAACTCTAACTGTCACTATACATGCATCTTACCAAGGTTATGATTAAAACTCTCACTGCTGTATACACCATGTCCACTCAACGGCTTGTGCCTTCTCCTCCTCCTAAACTACTAACACTTCTTGCCCTCTATGGTTCCTATTCACTCACTGGGCTTATCACTACCTCTCCTTCTCCTGGATCACCATTAACTGCACTTGATTCTATTCCATCGAATCAATCCTGCCCTTTGTCTCATTTCAGGAAAAACTGGCTCACTTCAAGACCAAGAGAGCCAAAATTGGTGGAGTGGTAGGCATCAGGACATGAGGATACTCACTCCTTACGAGGAGAAAACTTTAGAAATAGTTGGGGTGTAGTACTGCTTACATGGAGATGGTAACTAACACGGTAAGTTTCACTGTGTTGTGCTGTACTCCTTTCCGATTAACACCAACACTAACTCATTCTTAATCTGCATTACCTTTTTATCACTTTTACAAAACTAATTCCCCAACCTCTTATGCAGGCTATAGTGGCACCCAGTAAACCTTCGCCAGGAAGAAGACAGCACTGGAGATCCTCGGCTTCATCTCTGAAGGAGAAATCACTAAATCCTTAGAGGATGGATTGCAAAGATTTCACCTGAACTTTCCATCAGGTAGAAACAATCACCTTGATGGGTTCTGCATATAGATTAGATTCTGGGACACAAAAGCAGGTTGGTCAGAGGTAGTCAGTAAACTGGATGGAGAAATGGAAGATTCCACCAATATTACTAGTGCTGTACTGGTTTCTGCATGCATTTGTCTGGCTTTTTCAATGGACAGTTTGATGACCACCATGGACATCCAAGTCCAAAACATTCAGTGTCATGCACAGTCCTGCATATCATCATTCCTGATAAAGGTGCTCAGAGTTAATGGCAAAGAAAGAGGGGAATGGGGGGACCATCCTCACTTCAGGTGCCTCTTTCTTTCACAGTTACAGAGCAGCATCAGCAGGGACTCAAAGCCTGTTCAGTGCTCCTCACCTTGGCAAGCAGCCTACCTCTCTCTCTGTGCTAAAAAAGCAATGCAAGCCACAGACACTGGTAGCCTGTCAGGGAACACTGAAGAACCTGTCCATGAAAAGGTAAAACCAAGTACAAAAAGGCTGGCAACCTCCAAGTAAACACAAAGTGAATAAGAAACTAAGAAGCCAAACTAAGAGGCAAGATGCATCCTGTGTACATGCATGGGATGTGTAAGCTCTTGTCTGCAAAGCAACCTGATGGGAAAATGCAAATTGTAGCTGTTTCTGAGCTCCAATATAAATTGTTGAAAGGTTTAAGTGATGTGATAGTTTGACAATAGGCACAGTGATGTGGTGAGGATGGTAGTTTGCCAATATCAACATGTGTGGATGAATGGGTCAAAGGTGATGGTGTCCACAAAACAGGCAGGGACATTGTGCTGAAGATACAATGGGTGATGGCTGCGCAAGCAATTAGGCTGCTGCATTCTCCAAGTACCTGTTCTGAGTTGCATGTCAGGAATTTGCACCGTCCAGTTTCTCAGGGAAGGGGAGGAAATTTATAATTGGTGTATAAATTAGTCGAGCTGGCATATTAATGAGATGAAAATGCATGGAAATAAGATAGCCACTCAATAACAAGATTCTGAAGTTGCCATTTAAAACTTACAGGGAAAGTTGCAAAAAAATTTTCTTTATGTTGAGATTCTAATTTTTTCCAAATCTTGTCGAATGTTCCCAACTTTCTCACCATTTTCCATGCCACTCCAGGAGGGGAAGTTCTGCCCTTGGTCTTTAGATCTTGGGATTTTTTGGGACAACATTTAATATTGGAAATTGTTTTTAAAATTACATTTTAAATCATGCTTTCCAGTTTTTATTCTTGTAATTATGTAGCAGGTACACAGATTATAATTAAAAGCAAAACATATGTAAAGAATATTAAAGATAAAGCAAATACTGGTAACTGGAATTATAATATTTTACCTAAAGTGAGTTGGGCAGGTGTCCACAATGTAAATATTGGAGTACATATGCATCCATGAAATTTGACATCTCATCTAATATCAAACCTGATATTTCAGCAGAGAATAGAAGAGATCAATTCCTCCCCTCCCCTATTCCATGTCAAAGATGATACATGTAGGTCATGGAATAAACATTTTTTTCCTGCATTCTTTTCAGGTGGTACAAAGTAGAAATATAATGGTGAAAACTTGACCACAAGTATTCCAAATTAACATACTCCCGAAAGCACATGTTAAAGGAAGGTTACTGCTCGAATTTGCAGTGCAAATTTATTAAGTGAGTCTAAATCGATGATGTAGTGGAGATGACACAGGAAATAAAGTTGGGTCAGAACATAGTAAATTGGCGAGAAAACCCAATAATTGCCACTTTTAACAAAGGTCGCTATGTCCTGAAAATGCTGTCCGAGCCATTATGTCCTCAATGTCCATCTTTTACTTGTAAAGTTAATCTTTGTTAAACAGTGTTTGGCCACATTATAATTTATTTCATTACTCCTAAGAAATAATGTATACCTTAAATATTCTACAATAACTTCCAGCATTCAACTTACAGTGCTTCCTGATGTCTGATAATGAACACCCACCCCTAGATACTCAGCTGTCAGTAGTTTTTCTCCTGATAACTCTCCAGGCTGGGGTTTTAATATTTCAGCCTTGTCCAGGTCAGCTTCCAGTGCATCCTGGTCATCCTGTTATTGAAATTTTAATGAATTACTAAAGCAAAAAAAAAATTAGAATAAATTTTTAAAAATGCTATTTATATTTTCTTGTTCTTGTACTTTTTAAGTCAGTTGGAAGTCATGCAACTTTTAAGAGATTAAAAAAAAAGTTAAATATTCTAAGCATCAAAGTGCCTCTGCCCCATCATCTTCAGTGAATGATTGTAAACAGACTGAAACAAAATGCAGTACAGTGCCAGTCAAGAATAGAAAATCATTTGATCATTGTTTTAAGCTAAACATTAATTGTGAGGACATTAATCAGCAAAACTAGTACTTTCAATTCCATCATTATAAAACAACAAACATCTACTTTACTCAAACTGAAGGAGTACAAATGTCAGTACTGAATTGACTGTAGTTTGCACTGATTTATAATAAAATTTGGTGCACATTGGTCATTATGGAATTTGCTGTGTTGAACTTCTACATACTGGTCAGGGCTGCAAATATCTTAAAGATCACTGCTGATCCTACTATGGATCTTATGTGTAAAGATTTTCTTGCCATTGACGAGGAAAAAAAACACTAGCTTGTCTCTTCCAGCCTTATATATCCTACTATGGGTATGAAGGAACAACACTCCAATATAAACTTTTATAGAGGTCATATATACATTTACAATGAAAACGTCATAAAGAGTTGTACGATGCTGCATATGACTAACTGCGAAAAATCACGTGAACAGAGCTTTTACTTTGAATAGTTCCTGGAAGAATTTAGCCTTACTTCATCATCATCATCTTCTTCCTCTTCATCATCAGAATCTGATTCTTCAAGCACCTCCTCTGTCAGATGTGCATTTAAAAATTACAGCCATATGTCATTTTGAAACAAAAAGCTAAAATGAATTGTCTACTAATTTATAGAAACATTGAGAATTAATTATCAGCATTTTACAAGTGACATTTGTTACAGTAACACATAAAACATCAACACATGCATAAATGCTAATGGTTATCATCTTTAAATTACTAATAGCACCAAGAGAATACTTTCCCGTCAAGGCTTCTCTTGTACCCTAACCTGAATTGAGTTGTTTTATAATAAACTCAAGCTGTCTGTTCATCTCAGTATTCCCTTCTTTAATAAAACACCGCAGAATTTCTTCCATGCCCTAGAATTGTGTCAGAAAATGACATGATAAATTAATATTGAAAACATGATCAGAAAAGAAAAATCTTTTCCTTCTTTCCAACGCCTCCACACTCATACTTACCATAGCTTTTGCCTCCTCGCGTATTGAAGGGATGGCAAGAATGCTGTACAAAGCTCCATTAACATATGGCCTTATCTGAAAGGAGCAGTTAATTGACATTTGGTTAAAAAAAGTTTTACTGTCCCATAACTAAATGATAATTTCATGAATCTGTTGAAAATATTGTATATTTTGAAAACTTGAATAGGAACCTGACTTTAGTTATTACATACAACTGCTTTTTTTCTCCACATCTCTTACTGTCCCCAGTAGCAATTTACTAAAACATAATTTAACACAATTTGCTGTAATACATTGAAATGAAATTAAATAAATATTTTAAGAAGGGCAGAGTCTAAAAGAATACAAAGAGAGAGCAGGCAAATGGGTAAACATACATAGGGCTGATGCTAGCACAAATGAGATGATGGACAAAAAAAGCAGTTTTATGTGATTCAATCTGCGTGATTTAGAATGGCATGTTTCATTTGCCTTGTGTTATCCAACAATAAAATACAGTTCATTCTTAAACGGAAGCTCTCTCCATTGTAGCCCTCTTCACAGAAATGTGAAAAGCGTGGATTCCATCAGAAAAATATCTGCAGTTCTCACTTTCTCTTACAAAAAAAGGACTAAGGCAGGATTGTTAAGTACATTGAAGGCTGAGATAGACAGATTTGTAAGCAGTGGGAATTGTGGGTTATGGAGAAAAGGCAGGAAAGCGGAGTTGAGGATTATCAGATCAGTCATGATCTCCTTAGATGATGAAGCAGGCTCAAAGTGCTAAATGGACCTGCTCATCTGCAATGTCTTATGGTCTTAAGAAGATTACAAGTCATTTCCATCCTATCACATTGACTTTCTGAGGACAACATCTTACACAAAAAGCTTCAAAAAACTTAAGGTAAGTTTTATTTTAATTGAAAAGTTATTTTCATTTAATAGATTACTTGTTTGTCCCTTATGTCTTTGATAAATAAATTCAGACAACAGGACTAATCATCATGACATAATTTGGAGATGCCGGTGTTGGACTGGGGTGTACAAAGTTAAAATTCACACAACACCAGGTTAAAGTCCAACAGGTTTAATTCGAAGCACACTAGCTTTCGGAGCGACGCTCTTTCATGGAGGGCTCGATCGTAACACAGAATTTATAGCAAAAATTTGCAGTGTGATGTAACTGAAATTATTGTCTGTTAAGCCTTTCATCTGTTAGAATACAGTGATAGTTTCACTTCTTTCATGTGGAAATCACTAAACCCTTTTTTTAAAAGTTGCATTCTCAGGTTAGCTGTTAACAATGGTGATACCTAGACAATATGTTGAAGGTATTAGCCCCCTGTGTTCTCTGTCCATGACCTGATGCTTAGATTGATTCTAATCTAAAAAGTGAGATAACAGAGTTTTACATAAATTCATGCAGTTTTTGAGCTCAGAGTTCTGCATGAATGTATACAGTTTTTGAGCAAAGTGCAATGTAACTTTGCAAGTACAAATTCAACCCACAAAATATATATGTGCATGTGGGTCTTTGTCTGTCTGGGGTGGGGGTTGTGAGTGTGAGAAAGTGTGTGTGTGTGTGTGAAGTTGTGTGT
>NC_057722.1:46868046-46874103 GCF_004010195.1 Chiloscyllium plagiosum | reverse complement strand
TTTAAAAAAAGGGTTTTGTGATTTACATATGAAAGAAGTGAAACTATCACTGTATTCTAACAGATGAAAGGCTTAACAGACAATCAATTTTTCAATGTATAATTTCAGTTACATCACACTGCAAATTTTTGCGAAATTCTGTGTTACGATCAAGCCTTCCACAATCACCTGATGAAGGATCGTCAGTCCGAAAGCTAGTGTGCTTCCAATTAAACCTGTTGGACTATAACCTGGTGTTGTGTGATTTTTAACATCATGATATAATTACTGTATATTTAATTAAGTAGTAATTTGGAAATGAGTCACATATGTTAAATAGGTGTAAGTTTAAAAAGTCTTGTTTCTAAACATGTTTATCACTTTTCAACTATTTTTTTTTTGAAAAATAAGGCCATTTCCAACTGGTGATTCCAGTCTTGATAATGTGCCCTTTCCCTTTAGCAATAGCTAGAAAATTTATAAGCAGCTGTCAATCTCCAAGATTTGTAAACTTCCACAAACAACTAGTCTATTTAAGTCACTTCTCCACACAAAGTATGCAGACAATGGCTTTAAAGAGACAGGCCAGTTGAACACAATGACTCCACACTGACTGAAAGTCATGCTATGATAAAACACTGAGCATATTAAAACAAACAACAAAACAAACCTACGAACACACTTAAACAGTGACTAATGAACCTAAGGGATCCAACTGATACCACCAACAAAACTAACATCATTTACAAGATACCATGCAAGAACGGTAAAAATCACTATATCGGACAAACTAGCAGGAAGCTTGCTACCAGGATATATGAACACCAACTGGCCACCAAAAGGCATGACCCACTCTCACTAGTTTCTATACATACAGACAAAGAAGGACATCACTTTGACTTGGACAACACAAACATCCTAGGACAGGTGAAACAAAGACACGCACGAGAATTCTTAGAGGCACGGCACTCTAATCAGAACTCCATCAATAAACACATCGATTTAGATCCTATTTACTTTCCCTTGAAAAAAAGAACCAGAAATGACATCACCCACCTTAAGAAACCAAGACCTATACATAGAGAGGTTGGACATAACACCAGCACTGCACCAGAGACTCTCTCTGCTGATGTTACCTAGTATGGTGATGAAACATCTGAAAACAAACCTTCAAGTTCAACAAACCTTCAAGTTCAGCAAACTAACTTACAAACAAAAAAATGTTAACTAGGTAATTCATAGGAACAGAATAAACACATAGACTTGTATTACACACTTAGAGATAATACCTCATGATTTTCATGACCCAAAAGATCAGACAATACTTTTAACACTCGTCTTGTATCTTCTACACATTTCCGTTTACCTGAAAATGGTAACAAAAGATTTTAGCTGGTCTAAGTACAGGGGGCCTTTGTGAAATATAATTATAGTAATAAACAGGTCTGTTTGATAATTAACAGAGATTACAATAGTGTTAGTTCCTATGCAAATACTTTTGTTAGTAACACAGGAATCCTGAAGGTACTAAAATTGCTATTTCTGTAATGGATTCCTTCATATTTGCAAGGCCATACATTTGCAATACAGTTTCCAAGTGTTCATTCGATATTGCTAGCCAGCAAGGTCCATGGCATCAAGCCCCAAGGAACTCCCTTGAAAACAAACTTCCAGTCTTAGAAACAACTCTCTGCCATCACCCTCTGCTTCCTGCATTTTAGCAAATTTTGGGTTCATCAAGTCATTTTGACTTGGATCCCACAGGCTCTTAGTTTCTTGAGTAATCTGGCAATGATAGATTCATGTATTATATATGAATCAACAGCTGTGTATAAAAGAATTCCTTACATGTTTTAATGGGCTCCATTTTGCGCTCAAATTCACCTTTGAAATGAAGCAATCAACAATTCCGTTTCCCAGATAGCTAGTGCTAGTTGTAGGACTGGGTGGAGTGGGGGTGGGCGCGAGAAGGTGGTTTCTCCTCAATTGTCTGCCACAGGCTTACATTCACTGAACAATAATACTGTTGATTCCAACAATTCTGTGCATTATAAGATTGGCTTTATCAACAACCTTGTAAATAGAGCTGTGTAATGTGCAAAATCATAAATGGGCTGAAGGCCACCACGTTTGGTTCTGAAAAGCGTCCGGTCTAACTCAGATTACTCTGAAAAGGTAAGAGCTCTCAAATATTTCAACAACAGGTGAAACCAACTGCTTCATGATGCATTTGTAGAGTAGCAACACAACTGTTGTTTGCTACTAATAGGAAGATATTACTAAGCCAAAGGTTTACCTGCTTATCACAAAATGAGCAATATACTGTATGAATTTCAGTACCATTGTATGCCAGCAATTATATCAAATACATGTCTCTTCGACTGTTCACATCAGGCAAGGTACTGACTGTGCCCATTCAGCTCATATTTGGATTAGATATGATTTGGTAATTGGACAATATTTGCTAAATCATCACAGTGAGCTAAAAATTATGCTGACAAGCAACTTAATTTTGTTAATCACAGTGTGACACAATTGTACAGACTGGAAGCAGAATATAAATAATACTTTGTTAGTTACAGTCTGAAAGAACATGTTTACATATTGTGCCCAATTTAAAACAAACAAAATAGATTACCACCATTCTCTGGTTCATTCCTTAGAACAATAGTTGGCCAATCAGAGTCAACTTGCCTGGCTTAAATTTAAGCTGAAAATGTGTTGCTGGAAAAGCACAGCAGGTCAGGCAGCATCCATAGGAACAGGAGAATCGACGTTTCGGGCATCAGCTCTCCTTCAAGAAAATGCCCGAAACGTCGATTCTCCTGTTCCTTGGATGCTGCCTGACCTGCTGCGCTTTTCCAGCAACACATCTTCAGCTCTGATCTCCAGCATCTGCAGTCCTCACTTTATCCTGGCTTAAATTTAAACAAAGCTTGGCAGTTGTCAGTCATCACCAATATGATGCATTCTCCTTGGCAATGCTGCTACCAAACAGAATCCACTTGCTAACCAAACAGCATGCTTTTCACATATAATATATAAAATATTATTCTCCTTTACATTTGTTATCTTATAAATTGTCCTGATGAGTACAAAACAAAATCAGCAACACTTAAGTTTTGCACGACAATATCTACGATGGTTCCATACCATGAACTTTGCAACTATCAAGTATTTCCTGGCCCCCTTCTTCAGGACATCTTATTCTGATTACCTCAAATTAAATATCAGGAGAAATACCTGAGCAATATTCTGGAGGTCATTTTTGACTTTGATAACCAATGCACATGGATACCTGCAAGGAGTCTGCAAGGGACTTGTTCCACCTAATCTTGACAAACCCTAGAAGTTATTTGATCTGAATGATCAAGTTCCGAGGGCACCATATTTAACAGGGATTGGAACACCTAAGAGATTTGGTATCCTGAATAGCAAGTGATTTATCCAGGTGTGCACAGAGAATTTAGATAAAATTACTGCACAGATGAGTTTAATGAAAGTATCATTTAGGTTAATTGAGATCCCTTATCCTTTCAAAAATGGCATAAATATTGATGTGTCCCATTTTATTCAAAGAATTAAACTGGGCATCAGTAAGCAAAACAACATTGAATTAGATAGATGCAGTTATTGCATCAATTAAAGATTGAGATTTTTTAAAACTGATCAAGTCTTAGAGTTAATAATAGAATTCTGAATGTACATCTTGTGAGGAATAATAAGTTATAAACTTGTTTTCAAATTTCAAACTTAACAGTGAAGAAACACCAGAAGTTCTAAAAATGGACTGGTTCCTCTGGCAGCATCATCTTTGAGACTGGTTGCTATTTCAGTTGCCTAAAAATGAGGTATAGTGTGCATTTATGCATGCCTGCTCTTTGCACCGCGACTGTAGACATTTGCAACCTGCAAACAAATCTGACAAAACGTACATATGACTCCCTCCTATGTTGCAAAAAATTTACTGATAATCTTTTCAATTACATTAGCCAATGGACTGCTTATTTTTTTAAAAAAGTAACAGGAGAAAGAAGCATTTGCAATGAGTTCTACCATATTTCAGAACATTACAAATAAAGTAACGAAAGAAGAAACAAAGCATGCCACACTGATATTATGGTTGGTTAAAAGAAAAGGTCAGCCTTGATAGATGCTTTGACTGGGCCAATTCCTTATGGACCAAATCCCAATGTGCATCCCCTGACACTCCAATATGTGCATTTAACTTCCCTTCACCTGGGGTGGCATGGTGGCTAGCACTGCTGCCTTGCAGCGGCAGGGACCGGATTCAATTCCACACTCAGGTGACTGTCTGTTTGGAGTTTGTATATTCTTCCAGTGTCTGCATGGGTTTTTGTTCCATGCTCCTATTTCCTCCCACAGTCCAAAGGTGTGCAAGTTAGGTGGATTGGTCATGCTAATTTACACATAGTGGTCAGGGATGTGTAGGTTAGGTGAATTAGCCAAGGAAAATGCAGGATTCTAGAGTAGGGGGATGGGTCTGGGTGGGATGCTCTTTGGAGGTAAGTGTGAGCTTGTTGGGCTGAATGGCTTGTTTCTACACTTTAGGGGTTCTGTTGATTCTAGGAATTTTGTTTGGATCTCAGAAAACATTTGGAAAGATACAAGCAAATATTGCCACTGCTGTGATAGAAATCCATTGTTTTACTGTTTCAGAATTAATCAGAAATTATGTACTACGAGGTGCTGCATTTTGGGAAAGCAAAAGCAGGACTTATACACTTAATGGTAAGGTCCGAGGGAGTGTTGCTGAACAAAGACACCTTGGAGTGCAGATTCATAGCTTCTTGAAAGTGGAGTCGCAGGTAGATAGGATAGTGAAGAAAGCATTTGGTATGCTTTCCTTTATTGGTCAGAGGATTGAGTACAGGAGTTGGGAGGTCATGTTGCGGCTGTACAGGACATGGGTTAGGCCACTGTTGAAATATTGCATGCAGTTCTGGTCTCCTTTCTATCGGAAAGATGTTGTGAAACTTGAAAGGATTCAGAAAAGATTTACAAGAATGTTGCCAGGGTTGAAGGATTTGAGCTATAGGGAGAGGCTGAACAGGCTGGGGCTGTTTTCCCTGGAACGTCGGAGGTTGAGGGGTGATCTTATAGAGGTTTACAAAATTTTGAGGGGCATGGATAGGGTAAATAGGCCAAGTCTTTTCCTTGGAGTCAGGGAGTCCAGAACTAGAGGGCATAGGTTTAGGGTGAGCGGGGAAATATATAAAAGAGACTGAAGGGGCAACGTTTTCACGTAGAGGGTGGTATGTGTATGGAATGAGTTGTAAGAGGAAGTGGCAGAGGTTGGTACAATTGCAATATTTAAGAGGAGAAAGTGAGGACTGCAGATGCTGGAGATCCGAGCTGAAAATGTGTTGCTGAAAAAGGGCAGCAGGTCAGGCAGCATCCAAGGAGGAGAATCGACGTTTCGGGCATGAGCCCTTCTTCAGGAATGAGGAAAGTGTGCCAAGCAGGCGAAGATCAAAGGTAGGGAGGAGGGACTTGGGGGAGGGGCATTGGAAGTGCAATAGGTGGAAGGAGGTTAAAGTGAGGGTGATAAGGTGAGGGTGATAGGCCGGAGTGCAGTCCCAACCCTCAAAAACCTTGTCTCAGTCCCAACCCTCGAAAATCTTGTCTCAGTCCCAACCCTCGAAAAACATTTACCTGGACTGTCTCAGACTCCTCCCTCCCCTTCCTAGACCTCTCCATTTCTATCTCGGGCGACCGAATTAACATGGACATTTACTATAAACCGACCGACTCCCACAGCTACCTAGACTACACCTCCTCCCATCCTGCCCCCTGTAAGAACCCATCCCATATTCCCAATTACTTCGTCTCTGCCGCATCTGTTCCCAGGAGGACCAATTCCAATACCGAACAACCCAGATGGCCTCCTTCTCAAAGACCGCAATTTCCATCCAGACGTGATCGACGATGCTTTCCACTTCCCAATCCTCTGCCCTTGAGCCCCGTCCCTCCAATCGCCACCAGGACAGGAACCCACTGGTCCTCACCTATCACCCCACCAACCTCCATATACATCGTATCATCCGTCATCATTTC
>NC_057722.1:46866121-46867708 GCF_004010195.1 Chiloscyllium plagiosum | reverse complement strand
TGGAGGAAGAGCGCCTCATCTTCTGCCTAGGAACCCTCCAACCACAAGGGATGAACTCAGATTTCTCCAGTTTCCTCATTTCCCCTCCCCCCACCCTGTCTCAGTCCCAACCCTCGAACTCAGCGCCACCTTCCTAACTTGCAATCTTCTTCCTGACCTCTCCGTCCCCACCCCCACTCTGGCCTATCATCCTCACCTTATCACCCTCACCTTAACCTGCTTCCACCTATCGCATTTCCAACACCCCTCCCCCAAGTCCCTCCTCCCTACCTTTTATCTTAGCCTGCTTGGCACACTTTCCTCATTCCTGAAGAAGGGTTCATGCCCGAAACGTCGATTCTCCTGCTCCTTGGATGCTGCCTGACCTGCTGCGCTTTTCCAGCAACACATTTTCATCTGCAATATTTAAGAGGCATTTGGATGAATAGGAAGGGTTTGCCGGGATATGGGCCGGGTGCTGGCAGGTGGGACTAGATTGGGTTGGGATATCTGGTCGGCATGGACGGGTTGGACCGAAGGGTCTGTTTCCATGCTGTACATCTCTATGACTCTATTTTGCAATCTACAAGAAATTTTATATCAGGTGTGGCAAAATCGTCAACTTCTTTATGAACACATTTGTGATTTTACTAGACCTCATGTACTGCAAAAAATGTTACTTTTATACATTTTAATTCTTCATTTACTAATCACACAGAATGTTCACTGCCTAGCCAGTGATATTGTACAGCACCTTGGGTCCGAAGGCACAGGTTCATAAATAATGCAACGGAGTATTCCAAAGTGTAATCCGACAATGAATCAGAGTCCTCCAGTATGCTCAGCAACCAGAAAATAATGTTATCTTTGACCATAGCTGACTGCAGTGCTCGTCTGAAAATTAAAATGAATATTTTAATTGATATCAATTGATATTGTTAAGGATAATGATAAACAAGTGCACAGTATTATTTGTGTTACGGAATGGCCGTGAACCTCTGTTAATTAAACCAAACATGCAGAAAAACTCACTTTATCGCGTAATTTGTTAAAATATGAGTGATACAGAACTCCCAAATTCCATGATTTAAAGAAAATAACATCAATTTATTTTTAACTCTTAGAGTGAACATTAAACAAAAACTATTCACGACTCTAAGCCCCCCTTTTTCTTAACTGATTATCCGTCTCCAACTCTTTCCAACTCAGGTGTTCATTTCACAGCCACGTTACATATTTGCAATTTTCCAGTACACTCTGGGGCTGCCATCTGGTCATATACACAGGTGCTTGTAATCTCTTAGTTCAGAACAGCATTCACTCTCTCTTAAAGGTATAGCGCACGCCTTCAACATCCCCCTTAAGAGAAAATGAACCATCATACTGAAAAGGTGGCTTCTCTTTTTTCTAATTCTTCATCCCATTACAATGAAATACATAGGTCATTAATCTAAGTTATAGAGTCATAGAGATGTACAGCATGGAAACAGACCCTTCGGTCCAACTCGTCCATGCTGACCAGATATCCCAACCCAATCTAGTCCCATCTGCCAGCACCTGGCCCATATCCCTCCAAACCCTTCCTATTCATATACCCATCCAAATGCC
>NC_057722.1:46749378-46865013 GCF_004010195.1 Chiloscyllium plagiosum | reverse complement strand
TATAGGATTATTAAAGGATTGGACACTCTGGAGGCAAGAAACATGTTTCCGCTGATGCGTGAGTGCCGAACCAGAGGACATAGCTTAAAAATACAGGGTGGACCATTTAGGACAGCGATGAGGAGAAACGTCTTCACCCAGAGAGTGGTGGCTGTGTGGAATGCTCTGCCCCAGAGGGCAGTGGAGGCCCAGTCTCTGGATTCATTTAAGAAAGAGTTGGATAGAGCTCTCAAGGATTGTGGAATCAAGGATTATGGAGATAAGGCAGGAACAGGATGCTGATTAAGGATGACCAGCCATGATCATATTGAATGGTGGTGCAGGCTCGAAGGGCAGAATGGCCTACTCCTGCACCTATTGTCTATTGTCTCATGTACAATAGTGTTATCCCTCCCCATCTTATTCCTGCATATGTCCTTATATTGCTGCAACAAACCTTTCATGGGTTCTTTGCTCCTGAGACAGACAGTTGACTAACCTATCCCACTCAAGGACTTCCTCATTATTTACGGTATTTTGAGGCACATCAAACTCCATGATGTCTGGATCTGATTCCTCATTTTGCAGGGCAGTAACTAATATCTGTTTCTCCAGTTCCCTGTCTCTATTATCATAAGGTTTCAACATGTTCACATGACATATCGATAAAGTGTTTTTTCTATCCGGTATCTATACCAGATAGTTTACCTGAATTAATTTTTTCTCAATTTGATAGGGCCACTAAATCTTGCTTTGAATGGATCTCCTACCACAGTTCCCAAAACAAATACATCATCCCCAAGGGAAAACATTCGAATTTTAGAATTTTTAATCTGCCACCTGCCTCATTCTATGCTGTGCCCTCTTCTGGTACTGTTTAGCTAACTCACCTACCCAATTTAATCTCTTCCTCACCTCAGATACATAATCCAAGTGTGAGATCGCCGACTTCAGTCCTATCAATTTTTCTTTAATTAATTTCAAAGGCCTTCTCACTTCATGTCCAAATATTAACTCAAAGGGAGTAAAAAGAGTAGATTCATACCTGTATCCCAATCATTCGGGCAATCCTGACAGTACATTCTTAACATGGTCTTCAGGGTCTGATGCCACCTTTCTTATGTTCCCTGGGATTCAGGATGGTACACACTTGATTTATTGTGCTGTATGCCCAAACTATCCATGACTTCCTTAAACAGTCTAGCAGTAAAATTTGACCCATGGTCTGACTGAATATCTCTTAGTTGCCCATACTGAGTAAAGAAAGATACTGACTTCTCCATCACCATTTTTGCCTTAATATTCCGTAATGGAATTACCTCTGGAAATCTGGTAGACAAATCCATTATGGTTAGCAAGTACTGGTTCCCACTTTTAGTTTTAAGGAGGGGACCTATACAATCAATCATAACCCACATGAAATGTTCTTTGAATGAGGGAATTGGCAACAAAGGTGTTGGTTTTATTACTGCCCGAGGCTTACCTACCATTTGGCATGTATGACATATACAGGAAAATCTAACCACACCCTTGTGCAGTCCAGGCCAACAGAAATGCTTCTATACCTTAGCCTGAGTCTTCCTCACACCTCGGTGACCTCCTACTGATAATTCATGTGCGAGCCGTAACACTTCCTTTCTGTATGCTACTGGCAACACAATCAGGTGCATTTCTGCTCATTTCTCCAATTTTATGTTTAGAACAATCAAGTATTACTGAATAATTTTCACAAAAGTATTATCTAGAGCCCAATGATGACATCAGCAATATTTTTTTATTACAAGTCCTTTCCTTTAAGTTCTCCAAACAACTTCTTCGCCAATAATGTAACTTGTCTACATCAGGGCTTTTATATCTGCCGGGTGTATCAGAACCTTTGATTGATTAACCTTCAAATTCACCCTCAGTGAAGAGATCAGGCTTGCCACTGTTCAGCATTCTCCCCTTATCATGACCCCTTAGGTTTGTAAGTTGACAGATGAGATTTTCCTCAAGGGCCTTTGAACCCTATTGTCAAGTTGAAATGTGACGACATTAATTGTGTAGGAAACATGTCTGCTATGATTCTCCCTGAGGTGGCCCATTAATGCCCAATGAATAACTGCATGCAGACAATGCCAGAGGGCACATCAGCAACCTTTCAACTTGAAAGAAGCAACAGGATACAAAGGTATGTAAGGGAGTAGGTGCTTCAAAATGGAGGTACAATATCTCCAACTTATTTTAATTTAAAAATGGCTTTTGATGACAGGCCACTGTTGTGGAAGGGGTGGATGCAATGAAGGGCATGAACCACTCTTTAGGGTGATCTAAAACTGTTGCAGGTGACCCTTTAGACCTGGCTCGCATGCTGATTCTTCCATATACCACCAGAAGGCAGCCTGCTAGAAGTTAAACTGATCTCTGTCACTGGTGGGAATTTGGAAGATGACTGGAAAGTTCCAGTTGGCCTCCTTCTAATGGCTTTAAGTAGTCCTAGTTGAGCTGTGCCACTATTAGCTGCATCAGGATGGATAACGATATCACAATGTCTCCCATCCTACTTCATAAAAACATGCCATAATATGGAGCTAGAGAACCAGCACAATGAGCAACAGCAACATTGCTAGCTCACCCAATTCCAATATCAATAGAGTCTGAAAACAAGCTTTAGTCATTGATGGCATTGTGCTGCTTCTTTTTTTGCAATATTAACCTTTTCTGTAAAAATATGTAGTGCTGGGCCACCACATTTCAGTATATTTACTGACACTTTCATATTAACCATGGTTTATGTTAAAAAAAATTACCCAATTAATCCAAACAAGATAACTTTCTGAAGACTTTCTACTTTGTGGCAATCTGCATAATAAGTAAAACAAATCAGTGTGATACTTCAAAGGCATAGTCAATTGTCTATAATTGCCCTCCTTTGGTACAGATTTTGACACACCACAGCATCCTCTTCCAATAACTCTTCTCCAATGTGATTCCACACTTATTATTCATCTAATCAGAGACAGAAGATATCTACCAAGTTTCTCGTTCTATTTCTGCACCATTATCGCTGAAGATCTTCCTTGACACTTAACTCTTTGACCAAGTTTTGAAATAACTCTACCTAGTAAGTCAATTTTTGACTTAGGGCTCACTTTTTACCTCTGAAATACCCTGATAGATTTTTCTACTTTAAACATACTAGATGAAAGAAAGTTGTTATCACCTGAGACTAAGTTTCTGTAGGGCTCCTAACACATTTTCTCTAGTTATGGAATCTTCCTCCTCTGTCTCCAGTGCTTCTTCAAGTATCTTCAATAACACTGTGCTCTGTGCTAAGTAAGCTCGACCTGATACATGAGGAGAAAAAACTGAGTTTACATCAAAAGCAATTTTTAATATTTACAAAAAATAATGTGTATGCTGAAATAATCTGAAATAAGAACACAAAACGTTGGAAACACTCAGTAGGTCTGGCAGCACCTGTGCATGAGAGACACAGCCAATGTTTCAGGTCAGAGACCTTTCTTCCTATGTAACAGATTGTTAAGAAACCAGTTTTACTTTAGATGTGAATTACGCATATAAGCTAAAATAAACTCAAAATTTCAGTCGACTATTAACTAGGGAATAAAATGAAAACTTACCATGTGACAGCGATGCAAAGCCATTTATTAGTCGTGCTGTATACTGTCGGACAATCTCACTCTTTGAATTTAACAAATTAATTAAGCTCTTCTGCAAAAAAGAAAATAATACCTTCAATCATTTACTCATATCTTCGAATTAGCTTGAAACAAATTTTTCTCCAACCTAGCTCCCTGAAAGCCTGTCTAACATCCTCAGCACTCTTCCAGCTTGAAACAAATTTTTCTCATTATTTTGGCTTATCAAATTAATTTTAAAACAAGTTTATTCTGGCACCAGCAGTCTACTTAACCAAGTGTTCCTATTTTGACAGATAGCCTGATTTAGTTACCGACAGAGACTTCATTTTCATACTGGGCTAAATAATGTATGCATATATGTATGCAATGGAATACAAACTATGCAACTCCACATGTCAGTGATCAGTGCAATACATGGTTCTCAGTGTTAAAGATTCATAAAAAAACATTCCAGGTTTAGTTCTTAGCTTGTATTAAGTTAGCCTGGGAAAGATAAGTGCAGAGTGGAAAATACATTTACAGAACTCTTTTCATTTGAAAAAAACTAGATTGATACAAATGTTATTGTGTACCTCTTAGTGTTGTACATGAAAAACACAATATTTTGAACAATTTTGAGTATTCATAAAGAAAAAATAAACAGGACATATTCTCTAAGCAGAGATCTCCAAGCACTATCAATTATTTCAACATCCATCATATGCTAGCTGTAGAAACATAGACATGCTTTTACGTTATTCCAATATAGAACAAAAATACAGATAGAATTAACTTGTGTTCTCATAAATCCTTATGATTTCCCCAAATGACACTGAAGAAGGATGAAACTAAGGATTATGGATGTAGCATTACAGGTGTAATTTTCCTCTCTCTGGAGGTGGCAAGAATTATGTGTGGGGTAAGAAGGTCTATTGACTAGTCAGCAATTAAGGCCCTTAAGTTATTAATTAATGGCTACTTATTGCCCACCTCCTCCCAGACTATGTGTCATTCCAGCATGTGAGAAAAGTGTGTGGTTTTCTGACTGGGTAACTAGAGTGACCAGATGAAGGCTCCAATCTGGGGGCAATCAAAGCAATAGATGATGGGCAAGGGGGTAGCCTCTGAAAGCCACCACCCTCTCTGTGTTGTTGAACCTCCATGACTTCCATTTCCCCACAACCCCTAGTAAGATTCCTAACAATTATAACCATTGTTTTGTAACAAGATTTTATTTCCAGATTTACATTTATGAAGGTAAGATTAAATCTCATTCTCTGGATTACGAATCTAAATTTTTGGATGCGCAACTGGTATCATAGTCATGACACTATATTATTTTAGAATCACTGTCTTAGTTATTCTCTATCAACCTAAGCCAAGCATCCAATCCTGTATTCAGAGAACTTCCAAAATCACACAATTATCTTTTGTAACCTGGTTGCAATTATTATGAAAGTATTACTTAAAATCTATTTTGCCTTGTAGAAACTGACCTTAATCCCCAGTTTTTTCCTTCTTTTGTAGCCAGAACAAAATCAAATTCATAACTTAAAATAAAAGTTAATTTTGTGCAAGTAGGTATTTCCTGATTGTTATGGTTTAATATCATACTGAGTTCATAATTCATTCATAGAGCTGGTAAGGAAGGATATGACCTTTCCAGTGCTAAATTATGAATTGTTTGCATCTTGGTTTCACACTTTCTAATAATTGGCTTTATACTGGTCAATAAATTTTCCAAAAGGATCCTTAAGTTCAGCAGAATGAGTGGGATCTAAATTTTGGGCCGAGTGATTAAAAAAATGCATTAAAACAGTGCAACAATCAATCTCCAAAAACAAATTTTCAAAAGCAAATTAATGTTCTATTCTGAATGAGTAATGCCATTTCAACAATTGCCCTCATTTTAAACAAATTTGCCACCCATTCAGCAATATGAATACCATCTCCAAATCCTACCTTACCCAAGAAAATAAGGGAGGGCAAAATAATACAATTTACTTGTACCACAATGAAATGGCATCAATTTAAATATTTACTGCAATATAGGCACAGTAAAGTTCAAAGGGCAAAGCTGTATAGTTCAGAAGGAATTTTGCTTTTCAGAAGGAATAAAATCAGCTAACCTGACTCTTAATATGACATTCCAGCAGATCATTACTAATGTAAGCCTGAAGGACTGTATCCCTTTGCTCTCCAGGATGAGACTGTGTCAGCCGCTATGGGAGTCAAAGAAAAATACATTAATCTACTTTTGTCGCACACATTAAAAAAAAAACTCC
This sequence comes from Chiloscyllium plagiosum, assembly GCF_004010195.1. Lineage (NCBI taxonomy): Eukaryota > Metazoa > Chordata > Chondrichthyes > Orectolobiformes > Hemiscylliidae > Chiloscyllium > Chiloscyllium plagiosum. Next base: position 46,859,126 of record NC_057722.1, on the reverse strand, counting down.
ATATTCTTTAATCTGTTGGAATTCCAACTTTAAGAATAAAGGAATTCTAATTCACTTTTAGATCGATAGAAAATATTAGTTTAAGGTTGGCGTAAATAAACTATTGCAAAGTTTCACAATTCTGCTGTCAGGGTATATCTAACTTGATTTTATTAAATTCCGGTCCAATATATCCTTTAATGCTGGTTTTAATGCGATAAAATTTCACAGGGGCATTGTGAAACAAAATTTGACACTGAGATACACAAGGAGATTTCCATGCAAATAACCAAATGAGAGGAAGATGTTAAGGAGCATTTTGAAAGACAAGAGGAAGGTAAAGAAGCAGAGTTTTATGGAGGCAATTTATGACCGCAGCAACTGAATGTCAATGGATAAATAATTTAAAGTCGATAAAGTCTAGGAAGCCAGAATTAAAGCAGCACAAATATCTTGAAGAACTGTTGAGCTCGAAGAGACAACGAGGGATGATCCGGGGTGTGATTTTAAAGCAAGAATGAAAATTTTAAAACCAGTATATTGCTCAACCAGGAGGTAATGTAGGTCAATGAACAAATAGGATGAGGATACAGGCTGAAGAAGTTTGCATGATTTAAGGTGATGGAGTGCGTGAGATGTAAGGCTGGCCAGAGCACAAAGGAAATTGTCAAGTCTAGAAGTAATAAAAAAGTATGAAAGGGACTTTCAGCAGCAGAGCAATTGAAGCAAAGGTAGAGTTGAGAGATATTATGGAAGTGAAAATAAATAGTCTCATTGCTGGCAGATATATGACTGGAAGCACATCTTAGGTCAAATATGTTATCAAGGTTAATAACAGTCTGACTCAACCTCAGACTGTTGCTCGGGACAGATGCGATCAGTAGCCATGAAATGGGAGGCCTAAGTTAATAACGTCAATCTTTCCAACATTTAGAGGAAATTTATGCTTATTCAGGACCTGGGTTCAAATTCCGCCATGGCAGATGGTGGAATTTGAATTCAATAAATATCTGGAATTAAGAGTCTAATGATGACCATGAATCCATTGTCAATTGTGGGAAAAACACATTTGGTTCAAACTGCTGTCCTTACCCAGTCTAGTTGTTATGAAGTTGAAGGTGTGTACTGTACCTTTAAGAGAGAGTGAATGCTATTTTGCACTGAGAGCTTACAAGGACCTGTCATATGACTAGCTAGCAGTCTCAGAGTATACTGGAAAATTGAAAATATGTAACATTTGGTTGTGAAAGATACCGGAGTTGATTGGCTAAATTCGATTGCTGTCAAAACAGCAATCAGTTTAAATTATGCCCCAGGATGCTAAAACCCAACTGAGTTTGAATTTATTGTTTTTGCCGACCTCGAACCAATGAGACAATCTGATGTTTGAGGTACAAAACAAACAGGCATTTTGAAAGTCAGAGAGTAACTGCCATCGAGAAAGACTGCCATTCAAAACACTATCAAAGCTACCTTTTCTCATATGAAACATCTTTGCAGTAAAAGACAGAAGACGACTAAGTGAGATCTTCAGCTGAAAGGAGAAGGATACCGGAGACAACAGCCGCTGTGTGGTTTTCAAATTAAGTTGATGTAATTTTAATATGGGTTTTTATTGCAACAGCATATTGTTTTAAAGTTAGAGGCAGATAACAAGCAGTTAAAGGAAAGGGGGGCTTAGAGTTGTGAATAATTGTTGTTTAATGTTCACTTTTAGAGTTAAGGAATAAATTCATATTTTTCTTTAAATAGTAGAATTTGGCAGTTCTCTGTCACTCATAGTTTAACAGATTAAGAGGTGAGGTGAGCTTTTCTGGGTATTTGGTTTAATTAGCAGAGGAGTTCACCGCCGTGTTGTAGCATAGTCTACATGTAACTCTAGACCCACAGCAATTTGGTTGATCTTAACTGTCCTCTAGCCATTTAGGGATGGGCAATAAATGGCCAGCGACACACTCATCCTGTGAATGAATTTTTAAAAAATGTTAGCATGCAGTTTAGAAATTTAGACCAAATGCTCTCAAACTATGATATGGTTGCAGAGCTAATGTTTGGAGTCAAAAACTCCTCCACTGCTAAGATAGCAATGGCAACTATGAAGAAGAACTCGAGTGGGACAGCTTGATTCATTGGCTGCTTGCTGCTAAACAGCAAGGGGTAGACACAGACCTCACAGTTCTTTAACTTCAGGAAGTTCTTTTGACAGTGAGTGGCTCAGGTGTTTGGGATGTTTCCACACAGGCCTGGTGCAACTAGAAACAGGCAAGTGTTATTCAGCAACTAGAAGCAGGAGAAACTGGAGGAGCATGACGCTGAGCTAGGGAGGTATGTGGTGGCTTCAAAATTTAGTGTGTTCCTGCTCTTGAAATGCAAGCTCGTTACCTTGGGATGGCGATGGTCCACAGGGACTGGAAACTAGACCTAAGGTAGTACAGGCCAGCCAGAAGAGGAATTTATTACTGTGTTTGGAAGGTGAGGGGAGAGGGGCTAATTACTGTCTTGCGCTGGGGTAAGATAGATGAAGGAGACGGTCTGCATATAATGTGAAGAGAACACAAGGGATTGATTACCATGCAGGAGTGGGGCTGATTACTGACAGGCTGTGGGGCAAGGATGAAGGGCTGATTACACTGTGTGGGGAATAGGGGCTGAGGGTTTTCTTGTGTCCCTGGGGAATATAGAAAGATTGGTAAAACCAGCATGAATACACACAATATTAACATTTTTCAAAAATGCAGATTTTCATAGGTGCATTTTCTCCTATACCTTGCTGTTGAGGTGGTGACACACACAACAAGGAAATAATTTGAAGTGCTAATATACTTGTCCCTTCGTTGCCATCTCACAAATTAAATGATGTCTGAGAAAGTCCATTGGAGGCTTTTTTGACTTGCTGACAATTAAGGCCCTTAAGTGGTGAATTGATGGCACCTGAGGACTTCAATCAGCCAATTACCTGCCATCCTGGCAGGTGGAAAAGGTAACTGGTTTCTCAGCTGGGTCATCAGGCTGCCCTGTCCAATGGGTTGGGGTGGGAAGCTCCATTTGCACCAACTGAGGACAATCAGAGGCAGGTATTCGGCACAGGGTGATGGCCTCTTCCTCTGACCTTCACTGCCCGATTCTCTCTCCCTATGATCCCACTCCATTGTCAAGGTCTGGATTGGCCAAGAAGCTGACTGGTCAAACCTAAACAAGCTATATGGGAAGTGATCTGGTGAACGTTGCTCGAAAGAGACATGGTAAGACTGATGAAAAGGATACTGAAATTGGGCATTCTTACATTTTCCCTTATTAGTGCAAGATGAAAACCCCCAGTACACATTTCTCTTTTTCAGCAATATTAATTTTCATATTTATATGGTGCATTATTGGATTGTAATCCATAATATGTGAACATTAATAATTAAGCACCTAATATATTGCTTTATTTTTGCCAACATGTAGAGTAACATTAAAAATCCAAGTGTTAAAATGGGGACAGATTGGAAAATTGTTTGGGAAGTACTGATCTAGGGTCAGTGGAGGAATTGAGGAAAGAGATAGAGTTGTCAGTATATATATATTTTGAATAATGTTGTCAAGGGCAGTTTGAAGATGAGAAATTATGCCAGTGACAGTAATATAGGAACAGGAAGAGAAACCAATGCAAATAATAATTTGGCTAAACCTGTAGTTTGCATACATGTGGAGCCTGACACTGTACTTTTAGAGATGTTGGTGAGGAGCAGAATGTATACAATAAATAGGACAGAAAGAATAGATCCTTGGGAAACACGAGACAAAATGGTGCAGGAACAGCAAAACAAGCCAGGGTCCTCTGGGTACAATCAGATAGATATGAATATTGCAATCCCACTCAATCGAACAACAGAAGAAATGCCCCGGAGGAGAACAATGTTGTCAAATGTATCAAGTTTGCAGAGGTCAAATGGATAAGGAACAATAATTTACCATCATCACACTCACATAGAATGTCATGGATGACTTTGTTAAAAGTAGATTAGGTATTAATTGCTCTTATTTCTTGATACTCATTCTAGGTAATTCCATCGCTGCAGAACCTGAAGGGAGGTCAATAACATTGGCCTCAGTTCAGGAAGGAGACAGTTCGTCAAGGCTTCAGCTCTGGGTTGACAGACTTCAAAACTTGTTACAAGTACAACTTCTGCCAGAAGTGCCTTCAGGCATTACACCAACACCTGGTGCAGTTGAAGAGCCTATGATTTGTATCTTGAAGATGTAGTACATGTGGACTTCAGGAAGCATTTGATAAGGTGCTACACAAAAAGTTAATACACAAGGTAAGACCACAGTGGGTCACAGGTAATTTATTAGCTTGGATAGAGAATTGGCCAGTCAACAGAAAGTTATGATAAATGGGTCTTTTTCTGGTGGCAAGATATAACTAGTGGGGTCCCACAGGTTCACTCCTTAGGCCCTAACTATTTACAATCTATATTAAGGAGTCAGATGCAGGTACAGTAACCAACTTTGCAGAGGGAACCTAACCTTTCATGAAGAAATAAGAAATTTACAAATGAATATGGATAAATTAGGTGAATGGGCCAAAATTTGGGAGATGGGTTTTAATGTGGCTAAGTGGAAGGTTATCTATTTTGGTTAGAAGGCAATTTATAATTTAAATGGACAGAAACTTCAGAGTGTTTCGACCAAGATGGATCGAGGTGTCTTCGCACATGACTGTAGAAAATTAGTACGCAAGTATAGCAGGCAAATAGCATTTATTGCTAAAAGAATAGAGTATAAAAGTAGGGAAGCATTGCTGCAAGTGTGCAATGCATTAGTGAGATTGTACCTGGAGTACTGCATGCAGTTTTGATCCCTTTACTTGAACAAGGATGTCACTGCACTGGAGGCAATTCAGAGAATGTTCACTAAATTGATTCCAGAAGCGAGCAGTTTATCTTATGAAGACAGAATGAGCAATTTAAGCGTATGATTTGAGTTTTTAGATGAATGAGACAAAATCTAAATGGGGTACACAAGATATTAAAGGGGATTGACAAAATAGATGAAGAGAGGCTACTTATTGAGGGGTAATTTCGAAAGAGAGGTCACAGTTTTAGGATAAGGGGTGGCATATTTTAAACAGAGATAAAGAGAAATTTGCTTCTTATAGAATCATAGAATTTCTACAGTGTGGAAACAGGCCACTTGACCCAACAAGTCCACACCGACCCTCCGAAGAGTAACCCACCCAGACCAAGTCCCCTACCCTATTACTCCAGATTTACCCCTGACTAATACACCTAACTTACACATCCCTAGACACTATGGGCAATTTAGTGTTGAGGGTTAATTGGCCAATTAACCCTCACCTGCACATCTTTGGATTGTGGGCAGAAACTGGAGCACCCGGAAAAAACCCAAGCAGACACGAGGAGAATGTGCAAACTCCACACAGACAGTCATCCTTGGCTGGAATTGAACCCGAGGTCCCTGGCACTGTGAGCCACAGTGCTGCTTCTCCCAACAGGTTGTGAATCTAAGGAATTCACTACTCCAGAGTCCGATAGATGCTGGGTCATTGAGTAAATTGAAGGAGAGAGTCAGATTTTCAATTAATAATGGGTTGAAGGGTCATGGTGAGTGAGCAGGAAAGTAGAGTTGAGGCCAAGATGAGATCAGCCATAACCATACTGAATGGTGGAGCAAGCTCGAGGGGACTTAATTGCCTGCTCTAAATTCTTATACTTTATTAACTGTCACAGCTCACATATAGGTTAAGGGAGGTTGGACAAAACTGTAGCTCAATTAAGAACATATTCCTCTCAGAAAGGTTGAGGAGAGAGAAAATGCTATTGAAGCAGAATGTGGAGTTTAAGACCAGGTGTCTTCAAGATGGGGGTGCTATACATTGCTTTACAGTCAAACAGCCAGAAAGTACTTAATGCATAGACTCAAACACTGAAGAATAGAAACTTGGGCAAGCTATCAAAGCGCTACTGACATCCATCAAACTATTCGCCAGCAGAAGTAATTAGTTTTAAGAAAGCAAGCTTGAAACAAAAATGTAGGCGCAAGTGCAGGCAAGAGAACAATATATTTCTGGCAAGTGTAATATAAAGAAAGTAAACTATGAAATACAGCTTCAGAATAGGGTAAACACAAAATTAATTCTACATAAATACTGTACTTTGTTGATCTTATTATCCACATTCAGAATGTATTGGATAAGCTAGAAACAATGCATCATCACATTCAAGGCAAATTGCAAAAGATTCAAAATAACTGATGCTTTGGAATAATTTACCAAAGTTAAAGACAATTTTATACACACCCAACGCAGTGCTTGCAAAAGAAGTGCTTTTAGTCGATCATTTCCATGGACTAAATCATTCTTCAGCTTTTCATAATCAAGAGACGGCAATAAAGGTACATCTTTTGATTTCCTAAAAAATTAAACATTTCGTAGCAGCAATATTATTTTAAAGAAATTAAAAATTTAGTAGCAGCAATATTATTTAAAAATTGTATTTAGTGCAAAACAGCCAATTCAAATCTCAAAACACAATATTTCAGGAAATCATACTATCAAAAATTAGTAATTGATAATTTAATCAATTTAATTTTAACCAAATAGCTAATTGATTAAACACAATGAATTCAGCTGCCATTAATATGCAGCTCAATTGGGACAATGTTGGTCTGAAGATCTCAAGTTCCCTGGTTCAACCTGGGCTTGGGCAACAATTTCATTTGAGAGGCTCTTGTGGTACAGAGGCAGTTCCTATTTGCTCTAGAGGTGTGTAATAACAGCTCAGAACAGGTTGACGAGGGAAAAATAGGTTGAATAAAAAAAGGGCAGAAAATTAGGCATTCACACCAGTCATGTTCTTTTCAAAGTAACTTTTCACGAACCAGCAAGTATCATAAAATGAACCAATCCAACTGCTCAAATAATAACATTTAACATTTTTCAGTTGCTATTCTCATTCCTCATTCAAATGAAAATATACAACCAGAAATAATAAGATAGCACATTAAAAGAAAAATCACTTATGATACTCACAAAATTCTCATGTAAAGTATCTATATAAAGGTTCCCTTCAATTGGCCTGCACTTAACGTTAAATTGGTGATTTCACTTGAGCATGAGGATTAGAATTTTCTGGCTTTGCATGCAAGTAAGTCAAATAGGAATGGAATAAAAAGACTACTTATATCTTTCTCTTATAGAACGTCAAACTTACACAATATAGCATAGCAACCGCAGTTGTCAAACATAATAACCACGCGGAAGGGAAAAGGGAGTTAGTTCAAGAGTGGAATATTCTGTACATGAGATGTTAGCACATCATTGAAGTTATTGTTTTCTTGAATATTCAGAGAACACATACTCAGGCAGAAAGTAAATGAAACACTGTGAGGCACAAGTGGTTGACAGAAAAAAAGCTTGCATTATTGTCTACAATTTATTCAAGAATAATATTGAATTCATCTTATTGAGGAGCATTAAGATTTGTGATGCTGTGAGAGACCAACAATTGCATGACATTCATTAGCAAATGTTTTTGAGGAGATAGGATAAATATCCTCTTAATATGCCTGCTAGTTTCAGATACTGTGCCAAAATCAGTTTGGAATGGTTACGAGCAAAATACATTGGTACTTCTGCCGATGCACATTTTGTTTGGGACATTGTGTGTTCAATTGTTCGATCACACTCATAAACGTGTACTGAGTGGAGACGAAACTGGAAGTAAAACTTGTCTTCCAAAACACTGATTCCCCAGCCTGCAGCTTAAAGCAGATATCGACTCAGACCTAGGCTGCAAGAACTAGGAACTATTGACAAGTGGCCTTAAGCATAACACATCATTAAATGTATGTAGTATTGCTAAAATCTCTGTACATAACGCAAACAATACTACACCACTAATTTGACATGTTCTGTTTCTGTAACCTCTATCTGCCTCAGCAAATCATCCTGACAGGATCAGAAATAATGGGTTTCAACAGGCCCATTTCAAGATGCTTTTCCAATAAAGGCAAGTGAGCCTGAGGCTCTACTCTCGAAAAACAGGAGATTGGGAGTGAGGCCTCTGAAGAATGTTGTTCCCAAGCATGGGGCCCAGCGGTCAGCAACTGTGATTAAAGCTGTACACTAGTGGTGGTTTGCTTTTGGTTAACCAGCCAGAATTGTGGTAAATAAATGTTGCATTTAGTAACTTTCCACATACTTGTCTCATGTTAACAATCACATCCACAAGTAAGCGCTTTGCTCCTTAAGTGTTATATAACATGGGCAAACCTTAGTTACTTGAAGATTATATATAAACAATAAAGCACTTGTAATTATACTCAGGAAATCAACTTACACCATATCGTCTCGCTCTTTGTTAACAGAACAATAAATAAATCGCTAGAATGATACAAGGGTGTGGAGGATTAAATTATGAGAATTTATTGCATAAACCTAGTTTTTATTTATGTATGGAAAATTGAGGAGTGATCTGTTGATTTAAAGTGTTGAAAGGATTCTCTCGACTGGATATGGAGAAACTATTTTCTCTAATTGGGAAACTGGGAGTAATGGAACCCAATTTTAAACTCAGAGTTGACCACTTAGGAGAGAAATTAGGAAACATTGTTTTTCACACATCAAGTAGACAGAAATCAGTAATCCTGTCTCCAATAGGATCTGAATGCAAGGACAAACTAAGCTTTTGAGATAGGGATAGCTAGATTTTTCTTAGGTGTTATGATTCCAGCTGATATTATTTCCGAACAAATCAGATCCCAGACTAAAACGTGGCTTGACGTACCATATTTTGTTTTGTTTTTATTTATTAGTGTGATCGTTCACTGAAACACAAGCACGCAATACTACAGATTTGTTTGTAACAATAAAACAGAAGTTTTTTGCACAAAAGTAATTACGATAAAATAGGACAAATCAACTTACATATACTTGGAAAAAATGTAATACATGTCGTAAAAGTGGGATTTCATCTGTCAACATCATTATTTTACAGTAGTTAAATACTACAGAGTTACCAGAGATTATGGGTGATGAATGGAAGATGTAAATTGTTTTATTTCTAAACTAGTCATCATCTCTTTGAATATCTATCACATAAAATTTGAACCTTGATGTGACTGTACTGCTTGAGATGGTAAATATCATGAAAAAACTGAACAAACATTTCCACAACCACTTTAGCAGTGATTCTTCCTCAAGGCACGACTTCAGAAAAACTTGCAAAAACATTCATACCCATTAAATAAAGCTGATTCCCATTACTGGTTACAGGTTGGGGTCCTATACAATTCATTAAGATCGACAGATTGATTCTCCAAATGTTGGTATCAGAATTAAAGGTGCTGGTTTAATTAATGGTTGGGCTTTCACCAGTGCCTGACATGTATGGCATGTCAGCTAAACCTACCAATACACCACTTCCCTTACCTCCATCCAGGGCCCCAAACAGTCCTTCCAGGTGAGACAGAAGTTCACCTGCCTCTCTTCCAACTAGTTAATTGCATCAGGTGCTCCCAATATGGTCTTCTCTATATTGGGGAAACTGAACATAAACTTAGGGTACGGTTCACCAAACTGGGTCAGTAGGGGCAGACCTGACCTCACTGTCACTACCCATTTCAATTCCCCCGAGCACTCCCTTTCTGACATGACCATCCTTGGCCTCCTCCATGGCCAAAACAAACCACACTGCAAATTGGAACAACAACAACTCATCTTCCGCTTGAGCAGTCTACAGCCTAGAGGACTCAATATTAATTTCTCCAGTTTCAAATCATCTCACTCCCCATCCCCCAACTCATGTCCTAGCCCCTCCCCATGCCTTCCATTGCTCCCTGTCTCCAAAACAGATTCATTCCTCTCATTGACCAACCATATAGTACCCTCTACCCTGTCTTTGCATATCCCCACTTCACCACTCTCAACCTGCCATCCCTTTTATCTGCAGCTCCCCCAATCCTGAAGAAGGGTTACACCCAAAAGATCGACTTCTCCACCTCCTGATGCTGCCTGGCTTGCCTGCCTGTCAATTTTGGATTCAAACATCTGCAATTTTTTTTTGTTTCTGAATAAAATTTGACGACATCTTTATGTAATCCTCGTCAATAAAAATGTTTCAATCTTTTAGGCTAGGTTTTCCAAATACCTAAGTCAGCTGCTATTGAATTTAAAAAAAAATACTATACAATACAGCACAGCACAGGAGCAGACCCTTCAAGCCCAACAAATCTGTGCCAATTCCTAATCTTTATTTAGACCTGCTACTTATTGCTTTTGCACCGCTTCTATTCCTCTGTTCACCTCCCATTCATGCGTCTATCAAGATATGCTTTAAACATTGCTAGTATGCCAGCTTCCACTACCTCCACTTGCAGTGAGTTCCAGGCACCCACTACCCTCGGTGAATTTTTATTCCTGCACTTCTCCCCTAAACTTACTCCCTCTCAGCTTGAATCTGTGCACGCTTGTTGGTGACTTTTCCCTCCTGGGAAAATACCTCTAACTATTCATGTTATCTATGCCTCTCATAATTTTGTAGACCTCTAACAGTTCACTCCTCAGGATCCGTCTTTTCAGTGAAAACAATCAATCAGAGTTTATCCAACCTCTTCTCATAACTAAGACCCTCTAGATCCAGAGAAATCTTCTTTGCACCATCTCCAAAGCATCCACATCCTTCTGGTAGTGTAGTGACCAGAAATGCACACAATACTCCAAATGTGGCCTTACAAAAGTTTATACAGCTGCAACATAACTAGCCAATTTTTAATATTTGATGCCCCGCCGATGAAGGCAAGTGTGCTGTATGCCTTCTCGACTACCTTATCCACTGTGTGTTGCCACTTTCAGAGATTGGTGGACCTGAACACCCAGATCCTTTGATCCAGATTTTTAAAGACACCCACATGTCAGTTATGGATTTCCAAGCCGCATACCAAGCTGACTAACATCATTATTCATTCACTGTCACTGGGTCAAAATCCCTGAACCTCCTTCCGAACTGCACCTTTGACATACCTAAATCTCAAGATTTGTAGTAGCACATGAAGGTGCTTATCACTACCTTCCCAAAGGCAATTAGTGATGGACAAAAATGCTGACTCAACTGGTAAAGGCCACATCCTATGAACAAGTAATAAAGAAAATAATTTCCAATGATTTGTGATCAGTTTCCTCTATGAAATGCATACTGAATTGGAATGTACTGATATTGAATACTAATACAAATGATGCATGCAGTATGTTTGAATAACTGGATTGAGAGTGTGATAGAATTTCTTTGGCCATAGCCAACTGTTTTGCCATCTTGCAAAAGATGTTCCTTGCCTTTGTGAGATTCATCAAGCCTCAAGATGGTCTGTCTCCTTGGGTATTAGTACCGGAAAGTACAGTGCAGTTCTCTTTTGACAATGTAAATCAACATGTTGATTGCTATCTTAGGTATATATAAAATGTCCTTCCTGAAGAGCTTTCTTAATGATAACACTTTATTGGCAAAGTCTCGTACGTACACTGGAGAGAATTTAAGAAATGAGGCATCTCTGCTGGTTTTTTTTTAGCCTGGTGAATATGCAGAAGTAGTACACTTACGATTTTGCCTGTGTGAGGCAGATGCCAGAACATAATAAAGTGGATAAAGTTGATCTGATCCATATTTACCTGGTATTTTTTGATGTTGAAGAACATTGGTGCCATTAGTGTTGACTTTGATCATGCTGTTCTCTAGTTTTGCCCTTCATCATTGTAATTTGCAATGCACACACATCTAGGAATACGTTTTGTAATTTAGTCTGTACTGTTAGAATAGATTCTGGCTGATGGATACACCAAAAGGCGGTCTCTGGAAACAACATCTTCGAAGTGGTGTCCTGAAGCTAATGATTTCTTGAAATTCCTTCAACAAATATAATATTTGAGGGCCTGCTTGAAGAACAATTTAGTTCCTGGGAATTCTGGATTCAAATGCTGAGACTTCACATTTGCATCACTTTAAAGCAAAATTTAGATATTTTGGATCCAAGCATACTCAAAGACCTAAGAAATAGGAACAAGAGTAGACCATTTGGCCCTCCGACCTGCTCTGCCATTCAATAGGATCAAGGTTGGTTTGATATTCCTCACGTCATCTTTCCTGCCTTTTCCTTTAAACTGCACAATGCTGTTTCAGCACACGTCTTAGAGCTGTAACAGTCAGTGTGCTAATGCAGATAATACTATCATGTTATATCATACAACTTGCTCTGAAGCTTCTCCAGGATGGATACAGCATAATTTCTAGGAGGGTCAATTGACAGGATTGCATCTTCTCTGAGGTGTAATGCAATATTGTTTTTGAAGTTTCTGATAGTGACAATACTGTTTGGTTATATCTAAAGAAGGTCATGGGGGATTCAATTCAATTATTCTTGCCTTCACTGCTGCTATTGATATACTGGTGAGCTCATGAACAGTCACAATGTTGAATTCTGTGTATGCAGGTAGCCCTTCTACTACTGCTCCACTTGTGCCCATCACAACTTGTCGTTTCCATGTAAATCTGCCACAGCTACATTTCACTGTTAATGCAACAAGGTGAGGAATGGATGACCTGTTGTACATAGTGGTCTGTTGTATTACTGACTTCCAAAAATCCAAACACAACTTCTTCAGGATTCTGAATGATGAGGTATTTGACCTTGCTCCCAAGTCAACTTGAGTTATAGAGTCACAGAGATGGACAGCACGGAAACAGACCCTTCAGACCAAATCGTCCATGCCAACCAGATATCCTAAATTAATCTAATCTCATTTGCCACCTTTTGGCCCATAGCCCTTTTAACCCTTCCTATTCATGCACCCATCTAGATGCATTTAAAATGGTGTAATATCTTTTTTCAATCCTTTCGCAACATCTTTCCCATAGCAGGGAGACCAGAATTGTGTGCAGTATTTCAAAAGTGGCCAACGAATGTCCTGTACAGCCGCAACTCCTACACTCTGCACAGACCAATAAAGGCAAGTGTACCAAATGCCTTCTTCACTACCCTCTACCTTCAAATCCACTTTCAACGATCTATGAACCTGTACCCCAAGTTCTCTTTGATTGGTAAAACTCCCCAGGACCTTACCATTAAGTGTTTAAGTCCTGTGCTAATTTGCCTTACCAAAATGCAGCACCTCACATTTATCTAAATTATACTTCATCTGCCACTCGTCGGCCCATTTGCCTATCTGATCAAGGTCCCATTGTACTTTGAGATGACTATCTATGCTGTTGACTACGTCACCAACTTTGATGCCATCTGTCACTAGCCATACCTCCTATGTTCATATCCAAATCATTTATATAAATAATTAAAAGCAGTGGACGCAGCACTGAATCTTGTGGCACACTGCTCACAGGCCTCCAGTCCGAAAAGCAACCATCCACTACTACCACCCTCTGTCTCCTACCTTCAAGCCAATTTTGGATTCAAATAGGTATCTCTCCCTAGATTCCATATAATCTAACCTTGCTAAACAGTCTACCATGTGGAACCTTGACGAACACCTTGCTAAAGTCCACGTAAACAACAGCCACCAATCTGCTCTGTCACTTCTTCAAAAAATTCAATCAAGTTAGTGAAACATAATTTCCCACGCAGAGAGCTATGTTGACTATTCCGAATCAGTCCTTGTCTTTCCAAATACGTGTAAATTCTGTCCCTCAGAATCCCCCCCAATAACTTACCCACCGCTGATGTCAGGCTCACCAATCTTTGGTTCCATGGCTTTTCCTTACCACTTTTCTTAAATAATGGCACCACATTAGCAAACTTCCAGCACCTCACCCATGGCTATCAATGAAACAAATTTCTCAGCAAGGGACCTAGCAATCATTTGCCCAGTTTCCCACAAGCTCTGGGGTACACCTGATCAGGTCCCAAGGATTTATCTACCTTTATAAGTTTTAAGACTTCCAGCACTCTTCCTCTGTAATATGGACACTTTCTAAGAAATTATGATTTACTTCTCCTCAATAAACACTGATGCAAAATACTCATTTAGTATCTCACTCATCTCCTGTAGTTTCACATATAGGTGGCCTTGTTGATCTTTTAAGGGGTCCTATTCTCTTGCTAGTCACTCTTTTGTCCTCAATGTATTTGTAGAATCTCTTTGGATTCTCTTAACCCTATTTGCCCTCTTGATTTCCCTCTTGAGTATACTCATACTGCCTGTATAGTCTTCTAGGGATTCACTCTATCCCAGCTGTCTATACCTGACATATGCCTCCTTCTTAGAGACAAACAAAGCTGCAGATGCTGGAATCCAAGGTAGACAAGCAGGAGGCTGGAAGAACACAGCAAGCCAAGCAGCATCAGGAGGTGGAGAAGTCAAGGTTTCAGGTGTCACCCTTCTTCAGGACTGGGTGTGGGTGTAAGGGGAACTACAGATAAAAGGGAGGTGGGGGGGAGTTGTGTGTGGAGTGGTAAGGTAGGGATAGGTGAACACAGTTACAGGGTGTGGCCTGGTTAGTTGATGGGAGGAATGAATCAGATTGGTAGCTGGAAGGAAGGGTTGATTAGAGGAATGAAAAGGAGGGCGAAGGGCTGGGAAGGAAGTCAGGAGATGAGAAGAGAGGTTATTTGAAATTGGAGAACTCAATATTGGGTTCTCTCGCCTGTAGGCCGTCCAGGCGGAATATAAGGTGCTGGTCCTCCAATTTGCGGTCGGATTCACTGTGGCAATGGAGGAGGCCCAGGATGATCATGTTGGAAAGGGAGTGGAAAGGGGAACTAAAATGGGTGGTGACTGGGAGGTCAGATCGGCCTCTGCAGGCCCAGCTGAGACACTCGGCAAAACGTTTGGTCTTTACATAAAGTTGATCCTCCAGCATGTTCCATGTCTTAGCAGGATCTTTCTGATCCACCTGGGACAGAGGAAGTGTTGAGTCTGTGCAATCCCTCTTTTTCAGGAGTTGTCATCATCTTCAGTGTTTGCTTATCCAGTTCTGCAACAAGTAAATCTGAAAAGCATAGCTATATCCTTTGTTTATAAAGCCTAAATTTGAATAGAACATCAATGGCCTTCCAATTCATGTCAGGAATTTGGTATCAACTTCTTGATCTTTCCTGTCTTTTATGAATACCGTCAATCTGTAGGGGACTTTTTAACTTTATTATTCTGTGGGGAGACTAAGAAGTGTAACTTGTGTGTTTTTCCCCCGTTTCTTCCCTGTTCTGTTTTTAGTTGTGGACCTGATATGATTACCATTTCAGGTGCTTTTTTATTTCGCATGGAAATGGCACATGAAGACATCTCGACTGCTCTATAGCTTTCACAACCCAATTTAAAACCAACTCATTGCTTGCACAAACCACCTATCTGACCGATGCCTAAATGAATTCATTGTTCAGCCAGCACAATTTTGCCTCCTGGGATTTCAATGTTGATTTGATAACATTTCAATTTTTATCAAAAGACTTTCCTATGGTCATCAAATTCACATTCTTGCCTTCATGTTATCAAAGTGAAACCAATGCTGATCATCATGTTGTGGCTTTATTTACTTAGACAACCTTGCCAATCTCATTCCAGGACTGGAAGATAGACATTAGTTCTTTCTGATGGACAGAAGTTCAGCAACTACTTATGCAGGAAAGCACAGCTCTTTCACACTACACACTGCAAGTTAGATTGACAATGACTGCGAGTCATATGTTCCACACTGTGAAATATTGTGTTATAGGTATATTTATTAACTCACAAGCTCACTATATTCATTAATACAACGTTCCCATTCATTCATTACCCTCTACTGACTTGATGTTTACTATGTTTTTTCATTCATTCATAAAACTGCATTTTTATAATGCATTTTACTATTGCAAAATAGACTAAATTAAAACATTATTTCCAAACCCATTCCTGCTCCTTCACACCTTCAACCCTAATCAGACCTGTTTACACCAAAAACTACCTCTGAATAAATATGCATGGCTACTAATTTATTCAGAAACAATACCCTCACTGTCTATAGCAGGAGTGGGCAATTAATTCTTCCAAGGGGCCACATGAGAAATCTGAGTTGTGTTGGAGGGCTGAACCAACAATAAGTTGAACATAATTCTGCTCAGTATTAATTTTCTCCCATTGTAAAAAGTACTAAATTATATAGTTTTGCACTGAAACTTATAATCAAAAGAATAAAGATATTCTGTTACAATAAAGATATGAAATTGTGGAGGAGGTCAAATATAGAAGAAATAAACAGTAAAAACAATAATTTCAGTATTTCATTTTATTTTTAACATGTTAATGTCACAAACCAATAATGAAAAGTTGTTTTGTGGTGAAGACCATGACTTTGTAGAGTGTAGTCTGAAACAACCCAAACCAGTGCAGGAAAGAGTTCAATAGTTTTATCTGTTCTATCAAGGTGAGTAGTATGCCAGACACTTGGGACAGTTCCAAATTACATCAGAAATCCTGCTGCTCC
Organism: Chiloscyllium plagiosum; assembly: GCF_004010195.1. Classification (NCBI taxonomy): domain Eukaryota; kingdom Metazoa; phylum Chordata; class Chondrichthyes; order Orectolobiformes; family Hemiscylliidae; genus Chiloscyllium; species Chiloscyllium plagiosum. Next base: position 46,842,678 of record NC_057722.1, on the reverse strand, counting down.
TGAACATGGGAGAAATCTTGTCAAATGTACTTAGTTAACCCTTCAGCAAAGCTCAAGACCATAGCACCGTTGAAGACTTGCCAGCACTGACATAGCAGCTTCACATTTCAATGATCCATGGGGATTGGCCACAGACACCATCAGTGGGGTCTTAACTCACTGTCCTTACACAAGAAGTGGACTCTCAATGCTCACAAAAAAGCCCAAGAAGGAAGAGGGGAGCACCAGTTATTGACTACCAGGTAGTTGAAAGATGCGAACTGGGCATTCCTGGTGGAGGGGATGAATGGAAATTGCAATTTATAGTTTGATAGAATAGTTGATGCCAGTCTATCTGATGCACCAGGAAACTTCAATAATGCAGAGGCTTCTGCTTTAATGGCTCAAGCTCTCATGATCACTTTTTGTGTTACCCACAGCTTCAAACATTGAGTCAGGACAGACTGTTGTATCTGCATCAGGCCACGCTCTACCAGAGGATACCTTAAAGCAAGCAGCAACACACCTTAAAAGAGAACCTTCCACCTACACAGATATAGCCACCTTGGGGGAACTCTTCATGCAATGATGAGCATGTCATGGGTGTGCAGGAAAACAGAGAGACAGAGATAGCTCTGTGAAGTGCACATCAGATACAAACCTGCTCATCAGCATCAACAGTTACGTTCTTGCATGTTCTCTGAGTTCTTTGAGGTAGTGAGCAGTCATCAACTGTGAATGAAGGAATTAATTCAGCATATGCACACCACCACGGAATAGGGGTTTGCTTGGGTGATCTCTTCCACTGAAAAAGGGCTAATTTCATGCAAAGCCATATGACATAGTGCAATCTGGAGTGCCAACCAGAACTGCTTACTGGCTTTTACAGAATGCATGCCACAATACATAGTCTTGACCAGTACAGTGGAAACTCGATTATCCGGCATTCGATTATTCAAATTTCAGATTATCCAGCAAGATCACAAGGTACTGATGCTTGGCTAAACCGTGTTATCCGACATTTGATTATCTGAAAATTCAGTTATCTGAACAGAATATTCCCTGCCCGTGTCGTTCAGATAATCAAGGTTCCTCCATAAGTAGCTATATCAGTGTTGAGATGTTAAGAAGACGTGTCAGTTAGGCCAAGGTTAAGCTAATCCACACAGAGGATGACCGGTTCCAGCCCTCATGGGCACTATGCTGAAAATGTGTTGCTGGAACAGCGCAGCAGGTCAGGCAGCATCCAGGGAACAGGAGAATCGACGTTTCGGGCATAAGCCTTTCTTCAGGAAGCCCTTCTCATGGGCACTATGATGATCATTGGGTTTCCTTATCTCCTGTAACTGAGGGCTATCTGTGCTACTGACAGAGACTGTCCCTGAAATGACACAAGTGCAGCAACCTCTGGGCACAATGAAGACAATCATTATATGTATGTCTGCCAAATCCAGAGACAAGATAAAAGCACCGTCTCCACCTCAACCAAGGCCACAAAGGGAGCACTTCATAGAATCCGGTTGAGAATGAAGGCTGGTTCATTGTGCACAGCACTGAGTAGCTCCACTGGGGTTGTTTCATTTGTAACTGCAATTCTTATCTTTCTGAGCACCATATTATTGTAATCCCTGATTATATTATCACCAACAAGTCAGATTGCTGACTGGAAACTGACTTGGCAGATCATATTTGGTTTACCTTTATCTTCACGAGCTCTCTCACTAAAACTAAATCATGTACACACCCTTACGCCACCTTCCCTTTAAAGAAGAATTTAGCTGTACCTTTAAGAGGCAAAAATTACTTTAACACCACTCATGCTGACATTACACTTAACCTCAGTGCCTTCAAAGGTGGTCTCAACATTATAACATTTTCTACTCCAGGAACACGAACAATTGTCAAGTTGTATGGTTAAAGAATTAAGCTCCATTGAAACAATTCTGAATTCTTGTCTTGGAATTTTTTCAAGCAAGTCAAAGGATTGTGGCGTATAAGTATCAACTTTGTCGACATGGTTGCTGATATCCATTTTAAAATGATGCAGAATGAACACAAGATTCAATGTCGCTTTTCAATTCTTGAACATCTTTGTTGACATGGTTGGTTTTTCTAAAATGACTGACAGGCTGTTCCATTCCCATCTCATCATCCTGTGGTAAAATAATGCCCACAGCAATGTTCTTTGCATCAACAGCCACTTTAAATGGATTCTCATAATCAGACATAGCTAAACAAATGTGGTTGTCAGCACAGCTTTCAAGTTTTCAAAGGCACTTGCATACTTTTGCATCCCTTCAAATTATCTGTTTTTTTGAACAAGTTTGTTAAAATTGTAACAATTATGTTGAAACTTGAAACAAATATAAGTGCATTAGAAATAGGTCATCTGGCTCATTGAGCCTGCTCCACCATTCAATGAGATCATGGTTGATCTCTTTGTGGACTCAGCACCACCTACCTGCCTGCTCACCATAACCCTTAACACCTTTATTGTTCAAAAATCTATCTTTGCCTTCAAAATGTTCAATGAGGTAGCCTCAACTACTTCAATAGGCAGAGAATTCCACAGATTCACAACCCTTTGAGTGAAAAAGTTCCTCCTCAACTCAGTCCTAAATGTGCTTCCTCTTATTTTAAGACGATGCCCCTTTTTTCTAGTTTCACCTGCCAGTGAAAACAACCTCCCTGCTATCTCATCTATCGCTTTTACAATTTTAAATGTTTTTATAAGGACTGCTTCATTCTTCCAAATTCCAGATAGTATTGTCCCAGTCTACTCAATCTCTCCTCATAAAACAACCCTCAACTCTGGAATCAACCCAGTGAACTTCCTCTGCATCCCCTCCATTGCCAGTACATCCTATGTCAAGTAAGGAGACCAAATTTGTACACAGTACTCCAGATGTGGCCTCACCAGCATCTTATACAATTGCAGCACAACCTCCCCATTATTTAAACTCCATCCCTCTAGCAATGAAGGACAATATTCCATTTGCCTTTGTAATTACCTGCTGCACCTGAAAACCAACATTTTGCGACTCATGCACAAAGACACCCAGGCCCCTCTGCACAACAGCATGCTGCAATTTTTCATCATTTAAGTAATAGTCCATTTTGTTGTTATTCCTACCAAAATGAGTGGCCTCCCATTTACCAACGTTGTATTCCATCTATCAGATCTTTGCCCACTCACTTAATTGAAAATAATATAAAATCCACTCATGCCATCAAAATTTCATGTTTCATCTAATGCTTGAGACAATCCAAAATAGCCCCTCAAAGTGCTACTTGGCCTTGAACCACTGTGTGGCCCTAATAGATTTATTGTCATCTGTATATGAAAATAGAGTGAAAAGTGTTTTTTTGCGTATTACATGCAAAGTGTCGCCACACTCCAGCGCCATCTTGAAACACTGAATATAAACACAAGATTTTACTGCAACAGAGTTCATCTTTCTTTCTTCTTCTTCCTGTTCCTCCTCCACTGCTCTTCCAGTCCTTGCTTGACATTGGCTAGTGTCTCTGAAATGGGTTCTGGTCTCTTGGTTACAGGCCTCTGTCGCTGCCACAATTATAACAGTCATGTCCAAGCCGGAGCCATGAACACAGGGGTGCACCGGTTCTGTATCTCCTGTTTCCCACCCGATGCTCCTCCAGAAACCGAGACCAGTCGTTGGGGTCCTCCACTGCCCCTTTCACCGCCGCTTCTGGGAATAAACCCAAGGCTGTCTGCGACATGCTTAAATCACGGCACCAGAACACCCACATTTGGGGATTGAGACCTAAACTTGGCAATCATGAATCCTTCTTGCCGGAATACTGCATCAAGAGCTCACCTCCACTGTAACATTTACTTACTGCCTGTGGACGTGACAGACGAATATTTAGTCACCTTTACCTTGGGAAATACACTTTTAGCCAAATTTATAAGCAATGGCCTTTTGTAGCTGAATAAGCAGCTCTGTCAAGTGATGTGAATGTTCTTCCCAGGTTTGGCTACAAGCAACCAAGTTATTGATTTAGATATAGTCCTTTAATAACTTGAGTGGTTAATCATGAGAACGTTGCTGTACATTTTTCATTCCAAATGATAAGGATTTGCATTGATAACATTGATCTAATGCTACAAAAGCTGATGATACTTCTGTTTAGACAGTCGCCTGAGGGTGGAATCGAACTCAGACCCCTGCCACTGTGAGGCAACAGTGCTAACCACTGAGCCACCATGCTGCCCAAAGAAGAGAACATCCCTCGAGAAGAACTTCACCAACAGCTACAGGAAAAAAGCTGTGTGAAATAATGGAAGTGAAGAAAAATATATTTTGCAATCATATGAGAAAAAGTATTGAAAACAGGAATGAGAGATAAGAAATGAAGTCCTTGGACAGCAAATACTACAAACCATAGTCAAACACAGAACAAATGCTACAAATAACTGAAAAGAAGAACTTGGAGTAGAAAAGTCAACTCTGACTTGAAGCAGTTTTTGTATTGGGATAGGTAAATCTATAACTTCAGTTTCAATTGTGATGTAAATGTTTTAACTGAGTCATTAATGTTTTACTACTTCAGTAAATATAGTTCATTACAGCTATGGAAAAGTACAGGCACACCTAGGATGTAGAGACATGACTAATAATATCAAAAACAACAGATATTGAGGCCCTGGTCAGGAAAAAGATGACATACATTGGTTTAAGCTTTTGGCACATGTAAGAGGGAAATCAGAAGAGCAAAAAGAGGGTATGAGATGGATCTTGCAAATAAGGTTACAAATAATCCCAAGAGGTTATATAGCTATATTAAGAGTAAAAGGGTAGCTAGGGAGCGAATAGGTCCCTTTAAGGATCAGTATGACTATCTATGTGTGGAGCCACAGGGGGAGTTTTTAATGAATATTTCTCCTCAGTGTTTACTGAGGAGAGAATCATGGATGCTAAGTAAAGAAAGGAAACAAGTGGGGATGTTTCAGACCACACAGATATCACCAGAGAGGAGGTGTTTGCAGCTTCAAAGTGCATTCATTTGAATAAATCTCCTGGGCCTGATCAAGTCCATCCTCGGACACGGTGGGAGGCTAGGGAAGAATTTGCAGAGGTCCTTGCAGAGATTTATGCTTCATCTTTAGCCAGTGGTGAAGTTCCGGAAGACAGGAAGATGGCTAATGTCATTCCAATGTTTAAGAAAGGTAACAAAGACAAGTCAGGGAACTAGAGGCCAGTGAGCCTGACATCAGTGGTAGACAAGTTGTAGGAGAAGATAGTGAGGGAAAGGATCAACCCACATTTGGATAGTCAATGTCTGATTAGGGATAGTCAATGTCTGATTAGGGATAGTCAATGTCTGATTAGGGATAGTCAGCATGGATTTGTGTGCGGGAAGCCATGTCTGACAAATCTAAGAGTTTTTTGAAAAGGTAACCAAGAGGATCAATGAGGATATGGCAGTGGATGCTGTCTATATGGACTTTAGTAAGCCCTCTGATAAGGCTAGTCATGAAGGTTAGTTTGCATGGGATCCAAGGGGAGTTAACTAATTTAATTCAAAATTGGCTTAACAGTAGGATACAGAGAGTGATGGTTGAAGGTTGTTTCTCAGACTGGAGGCCTGTGACTAGTGGTGTGCTGGGATCTTTGTTATTTATATAAACGATCTGGATGTGAATGGACAAGGCACGATTAGAAGGTTAGAGTTGATACAAAATTAGGAGGTATCGTTGATAGCGAGGTTGTCAAAAATTACAGATGGATCTTAATTAGAAGGGGAAGTGTACTGAGGATTGGCAGAGATGTTGTACTCTGGAAAGTCAAACCAAGGTAGGACCTATACAGTAAATGGCAAGGCCCTGAGAAGTGTTGTGGAATAGAGGGACCTAGGAGTACAACTACATAGCTCTTTGAAAACAGTGGCACAGGTAGACAGGGTGGTGAAGAAGGCATTTAGCATGTATTGGAGTTGAGGCATTACGTCACAGTTGTATAAGTTGTTGGTGAGGCCGCACTTGGAGTATTGTGTACAGTTTTGGTCACCTTGTAATAGGAAAGACATAGTTAAACTGGAAAGAGTGCAAAGAAGATTTACAATGATGTTGCCAGGAAAAGTAGGCCTGAGTTATAGGAAGAGGTTGGCCAGGATAGGACTTTATTCCTTGGAGAATGAGATGACCTTACTGAGGTATATAAAATCATGAGGGGCATAGATAGGATGAATGCAAATAGTATTTTCCCCAGGGATGGGGAATTGAAAACTAGAGGGCACAGGTTTAAGGGGAGAGGGGAAAGATTTAAGAAGGATCCAAGGGGCAACTTCTTCACGCAGGGCGGTGCATACAGGATGTTCTGTTATAATGCGCTTTTCATCAATGCGAATTCCCTCTAATGCAGTTGATGAATTAGGGATGCTGTTTCTACAGCATAAACTTTAAAACGTGTGTTGGCTGTAATGCAATTACAAGACCAACACTTTAAGTGTTGCTTTTAAAGTGCAATTTTTCTACTACGACCGTTGTGTTATAGAAGAACTGAGTTTATATGGAATGAGCTGCTACAGAAAGTGATTGAGGCAGGTACAATAGCAACATTTAAAAAACATTTGGATAAGTACATAGATGGGAAGGGTTTAAAGATATATGGACCAAATGTGGGCAACTGGAATTAACTGAGTGGGCACTATGATCAGCATGGACTAGTTTGGGCCGAAGGGCCTATTTCCATGCTATACTTCTCTATGACGCGATAACAGCACTTCATATGTGGACTACATTTGAAGAACACCGTTGGTGTGCACGAACATCAGAAAAGATACAAACTTGAAACTTTCTAAGTATTTACATTACTTACATTGTAGGAACAATGGATGCCCTCAACATAGATGATGCCTGTTGAAAAGAAAGGGAAAGAACACTATTTAAATTGATTGTTTTGATATTAAGGGATAAGTAACACATGCAGCAGCTATGAATGCATTTGGAAAAAACAGTCAGTGGCTTTCCAATAGCAGCACCTTTGCAGATTAGAGTATTTTCTGCTTTTCATTAGTAGACCGAAATGTCACTTGTCAAGGTTACATGCACTGCAGATAATGACAAGCAAGGTAAGGCAGAGCTCCATGCTAAAGTCACCTCATAGACTGTATGTAAGTCATCCAGGCAAATTAATGTTTCAGTTTGAAACCCTTTGTTAGAAAACAAGTGCAATAAAATGTTAACAGAAAATATTCTTAAATTTGAGCTGTCAATTAATGCACATTTCCTCATCTACACAGGCTGACAGAGTGAAATTTAAGGCTTAGACATTATGGTCAGGATATTGAGGTCAGTGGTAAACAAAATAGATTACCACTTGTACTGGCTCAGACGTTCTTACAACCTCACCACTATTTCTAATGAAAATCCAGACTACAGTATGATTTCTCAATAGAAATCACTCGTAAGAATTCATTTTCTTTATCTTTTCAGTTTGATGAAAGTTGTACAGGTCGTATAGAGTGAAATCAGCTTTAGTAATCTGTATGTGAAGTGAACTTGAGGATATGGTGTATTTGCCGAAAAACATTTGTATTAACCACATGCTTGATTTGGAGGTGCCTGTGTTGGACTGGGGTGTACGAAGTTAGAAATCACACAACACCAGGCTATAGTTCAAGAGGGTTATTTCGAAGCATTAGTTTTCGAAGCGCTGCTCCTTTATCAGGTGGTTGTGGACCACCTGACGAAGGAGCAGCTCTCTGAAAGCTAGTGCTTCCAACTAAACTTCTTGGACTATAACTTGGTGTTGTGAATTTTAACTTTGTATCTTGGTTGGTTACAACAAACATTTTGTGCAGGAATCAATTTTAGTTTCAATTTCCTAATTTGTTTCCTACAACACTGCAAACTTCCGAGTTTCGGGGTCTCAATGAGCAGTATTGCTGAATAGATAAAGGAACATTGCTTGGCATTAACCAAAATCACAAACCACAGTTAAGGGCATTTCTGAATGACAAAATATTCAAATTGTTAATATGATAAAAGGGATTCTGTTCATTAATTTCAACCAGAAAACTAGCAGTCTGAAAACTGCTCAAATGCCAATGTGCCTTGAGAATGACTCCAATGCTGGCATGCTATTTTTCTTGCGACAAAAGTAATGGAACACTTCAAATTCTATTTACTTTACTGCCATTTAACTAAGGTAGCAGAGATAGAAAATTGATTAGCATTGTATTGGTCAGCTCTTTGAAGGAAATGTTGAGTAACATTATTCAATTATAGAATGCAATTCATAGTGCATTGGACTTTAAGACAGCTATCTTCACAAAATTGCACAATTGAGTTGGTGAACACAACTGATCACTATTACCACATTTGACTGGTACCATGGATAACTATTTCAATACATCTTGAAATAGTTATGTAGATATTTCCAACTCAGAAATTAAGATGCCATTTAGAGAAGCAAAAATGGAACATTGATGAAATAGAGGAAAGGACAGGACGAGGACAGGCATTCTGAAGTCTAGAAAGAATATTAGAAACTCACAGATCCATCACTGTTACAAGGGCCCTTAAAGTAAACATCCGTTTTTGAACAGATAACCGGACAACAAAATAGAAAAAATTCACAGAAGTTAGAAAAATTGCAAAAAATAAACCAAAATTTGATCAGTATAAAACTAAAACATTTAGATTTTAGCCTTTTGCCTCCTTCAGACAAAATGATTCATTCAAGTTTGAAGCTATATGGTGAAAGTGGTCTGCTGCAGACAAGAGTCTAAAAGCAAACAAATAATACTGTTAAGTATATAGCTTCAAATGAATTTCCCTTAAAAATTATCTTAAGTTACAACGTACATGTAAAAAATAGAAAATCATTCACATTTTATGTCATTAGGATAATTTTAGTAAGAAAAATAAATGTCTTGATAAGAAATTCTTAGTAAAACAAAACAAACAATCATTATACAGATTGAATACTTAGATTTAATGCTAGAAATGTTTAATAACAAACGAGTGTGTTGCTGCAAGCTGAAAGGTAGGGAGTGACATTTCAAAAACAGTGAATATGGAGAATAGGAGACTTTTTTTTAAACAAAAGCAGTCATTGCTTAATTGGAGCAATTAGATCAATAAGCAGAAATGGCTGTGTGATCCATCAGAAGGAAGAGTCCTCTCAAAAGAAAAGCATGACTTATATAAGAACATAAGAACTAGGAGCAGGCCATTTGGCCCCTCAAGTCTACCTTACCATTGAACAAAATCATGTCTGATCTCTTCCAGGCCTCAATTATCTTTCATGTTAACTCAGCATAGCCATTGAGTCCCTGATGTTTCAAAAATCTATCTCTATTTTAAATACTTTCAGTGATTTATAGTCTCCATAATTTTTTTCAGTACAGCGTTCCAGACATTCACTATGGGACAAATTCCTTCATATCTCAGTTTTAAATGAGTGTCCCACTATTCTGTAACTATGTCCCCGAGTTTGAAACTCCCCCATAGTGAAATATCTTTTTAACATTTATCCTGTCAAGCGCCTTCTGAATCTTGTATATTTTAATTAGATCAGCTGTAATCCTTCTAAACTCTAATGAATAAAGGTCTAACTTGTTCTGCTATTCTTGAAAGGCAAGTTCTTAATCTCAGGAATCAGCATAGTAAATCTCTTTTGAACATACTCCAATGTCAGTAAACACCTTTACTAAACACAGGGATCAAAACTATACAGGGTTTTCAAAGTGCAGCCTCACCAAGATTTTGCACAGTTTTACAAAACTTTCCTGTTTCTAAACTCCAACTCAAAGCAATAAAAGCCACAACTCCATGTGCCTTCTTAATTATTTCCTGCACTTGCAACGTTTTGTGTTTCCACATCCTGCTGGACTGCACTCTCTCCATTTTAATAATGACCTGCTTATTGATTCTTGCTGCTGAGATGCATAGCTTTCTACAGGAAACTCCATCTGCCAAGATTTTTCCCCACTCACGCAACCTAAATAAATCCCCTTTTAGAATCCTTATGTCACAATAACAATATGATCTCCCCTACTTTTGGACTGTCAGCAAATTTGTTTACATTACATTCTGCTGCCTCCTCCAAGTCACTCTTATTGTTTCTAAATAATTGAGGGTCTAGGATGATTCTTATGGCACTCCGCTAGCTACATCTTTCCAACCTGAATAAGACTGATTACTCTCAACTCTGCCCTGTATGAGTTAACCAATCTTCAATCTATACTAACATTCCCCCAAATACCATGTTCTCCGATCTTGTGCAATAACCTTTTATGTAGCAACTGATCAAATGTCTTCTGAAATTATTTTATTTTATGCATTAAATAATTCAAACTTTCACCATAAGAACTGAAAATACATTTCCCATTATGATTTTCAGGCATTTAAATTGAAGAAAGCTAAGCTCAGGTAATGTTCTATCACAGTTAAAAATTACTGTAAACTGTTAACTATTAACCTTAAAAATTAAAATAAATATTAAAATCTACACAGTATACTGTCAAGATTATCAATGATGACCATTAATGAACATAGGCAATTGTCCATGAGATATGTGCATCATGAAAAATAGTAAATGCATTCTGCTTATGAGTTTCAAAATAAAAACATGTGATTTAAGTTGATCACAGAATAATTTCTGTAAAACACAAATATTCATGTAAAAGTACATAATACAATTGCAAGCTTGTTCATATCTTTGTCCTTTTACTCTCTTTTGAATTGTGATATATACCCACCTAGTTAATTAGTACCTTGCAGCTTGAGAAATCCTGAAACCACACCATCTAACTAGAAGTTAAAGATTGTTATTCATGCTTATTTACTCCCAAAGCAAGAATTATTTGTTGAACATTACCAAAGAAATGCAAGTTCCATTGCTTCCTCTTTGCTGACAATGCTCTTTGTGTATTTATGATCTGGTAGGGGTATTAAATGTTTCATGCAGATTTTTGTTCATTCAAAGTGTCGATGATTACTTCCATCAATAACCCTTCACTTTCACTTAGTCAGAGTGGATCCTGACATGTCCAATATTTGGTAACATAGTAGGTCTAGAAAGTTGAAATAAAGCTTTCATCAGCACGTTCAATTTAATGTATATGACAGACACCAGGAGGAGTTCTGGGCTTTTATATCCTGTGTAATGAAGCAATGCTGAAGACACAGTGAAAAGGGAAAGTTGCCTTAATGAAAATAACTTCTATTTTTCTCTTTTTATGGCAGACTACCAAATAGGTCTTTAAGAAGTAGGTCATCTGAAAGAACAGGTTTGTCCAAGATCTTTGGCAAGTTAGGGGTTGAGCATTTTAATTTTTCTCTCAACTGGAGGGATGCAGAGCAAATTTCAGAAACATAAGATTTGCCACAATAGTAAACATATTTCAGAAAAGAAAATTCCCAAAGCAAAAAAATCAACAATTTAGATGTGTGATTAATTAAACTGATTATTCAAAAATGCTAAGTTGCAGAACTAAAACATTTTTCTCCTTTTCTGTTAAAGAATTGAGCAAAGAGAGAAGACGACGAGACCTCAAGCCTGACAACAAGTGAATGGGATAGAAAACCGAGCTGAGTTTAACTAACAGTGATCTTGATTCACCTCTGGAGGAGCTTGGGAACGTGTGGACGGAGGAGGAGTGGAAAGGTGCGTGCATCTAGCATAATTCAACACAATCAACCACCCAGTCAGTCACTCACTCACCAACCTCCCTAGTTTCTCACGAACACCTACCCACCCACAACTCCAGTCTTAAACACTTATCCACCTTCCCCAGTCACTCATTCGAGCTCTCACCCTCACATCCATTCATTTTCCCAAACCACTCAGCTACCAGCGGATGGTTTCCATTGTGTGATCCTGTTTCCTCCTACATTCCAAACATGTGCATCCATGCTCAATTGCCCTGTAGTTTCCAGGGTTGTGTATGCTAGGTGGATTAGTCTTGGTTATTGCAGAGTTTTGAGATAGGGAAGGGAAATAGGTCTGGGTGGTATGTTCTTTGGAGGGTTGGCGTGGACTTGATGGATTGAAAGGCCAATCAGGTGCTACAAGGTGAACCAGTCAGGATAGTCAGAAGCATTTCAATATTAAAGGTGTTGAGAAGATTAAAGGGAAAGAAAGCTTCACCAATGGCCCACCCATCCTTACCACACGCCTACCAACATCTTGAACAATTTCAGTTCTAATTAGAGTCATAGTGATGTACAGCACGGACACAGACCCTTCGGTCCAACCTGTCCATGCCGACCAATCTAGTCCCACCTGCCAGCACCTGGCCCATATACCTTCAAAACCTTCCTATTCATACACCCATCCAAATGCCTCTTAAATGTTGCAATTGTACCAGCCTCCACCACATCGTCTGCCAGCTCATTCTATATTCGTACCACCCTCTGCGTGAAAAAGTTGCCCCTTAGGTCTCTTTTATATCTTTCCCCTCTCACCCTAAACCTATGCCCTCTAGTTCTGGACTCCCCGACCCCAGGGAAAAGACTTTGTCTATTTATCCTATTCATACCCCTCATAATTTTGTAAACATCTATAAGGTCATCCCTCAGCTCCAGGGTAAAACAGCCCCAGCCTGTTCAGCCTCTCCCTATAACTCAAATCCTCCAACCCCTGGCAAAATCCTTGTAACTCTTTTCTGAACCCTTTCAAGTTTCACAACATCTTTCCGATAGGAAGGAGACCAGAATTGCACGCAATATTCCAACAGTGGCCTAACCAACGTCCTGTACAGCCGCAACATGACCTCCCAACTCCTGTACTCAATACTGTGACCAATAAAGGAAAGCATACCAAACGCCTTCTTCACTAAGCTATCTACCTGCGACTCCACTTTCAAGGAGCTATGAACCTGCACTCCAAGGGCACTCCAAGGTCTCTTTGTTCAGCAACACTCCCTCGGACCTTACCATTAAATGTATAAGTCCTGTTCAGATTTGCTTTCCCAAAATGCAGCACCTCGCATTTATCTGAATTAAATTCCATCTGCCACTTCTCAGCCCATTGGCCCATCTGGTCAAGATCCTGTTGTAATCTGAGGTAACCCTCTTCGCTGTCCACTACTCTTCCAATTTTGGTGTCATCTGCAAACTTACTAACTGTACCTCTTATGCTTGCATCCGAATCATTTATGTCAATGACAAACAGTAGAGGGCCAAGCACCGATCCTATTGGCACTCCACTGGTCACGGGCCTCCAGTCTGAAAAACAACCCTCCACCACCACCCGTTGTCTTCTACATTCGAGCCAGTTCTGTATCCAAATGGCTAGTTCTCCCTGTATTCCATGAGATCTAACCTTGCTAATCAGTCTCCCATGTGAACCTTGTCAAACGCCTTACTGAAGTTCCATATAGATCACATCTATTGCTCTGCCCTCATCAATCTGCTTTGTTACTGCTTCAGAAAACTCAATCAAGTTTGAGAGATATGATTTCCCACGCACAAAGCCATGTTGACTATCCCGAATCAGTCCTTGCCTTTCCAAATACATGTACATTCTGTCCCTCAGAATTCCTTCCAACAACTTGTCCAACACTGAGGTCAGGCTCACCGGTCTATAGTTCCCTGGCTTGTCTTTACCGCCCTTCTTAAACAGTGGCACCACGTTTGCCAACCTCCAGTCTATTGAGGACACTTTTGAGGGTCTTCCTTAACTGGTGGGTTACAGAGATTGAGTGCCTTCCTAGACAACACCAGAGAGCAATTAAAAACCAACTAGATGGGATCGAATGAGAAAATCAGAAAACCAGTTAGATTTTAATGACCAACATATATCCAACAATTCCTCAATCATGTTGACTGGCACCAGTTTTGGATTACAGTGGAACCTCTATTATCTGAATGAGATGGACGGGCACTATTTCATTTGGATAATTGATTATTTGGTTAATTGATTCAATGCCTTTCCTCTGGAGCTTGGAGTTTTCTGTTATTTCTGCTCCCCGTTCAGTAGACGAGGCAGCAGCACACCATGCGCAAGCCTCCACCCCCCCCCCCCATCCAACACAGCCCCACGTCTGCTCTCACCCCTGCCTGCCCCAACCCTGTCAAATACCGTCCCTCGCGCACCCCATGTCCAACACCGCCCTCCAGCTGCCCCACCCTCGCCCCAACTCCACCCCCTCATCCGCCTCTTCCCCCAAACCCTGCCCATCCCTAACTCCATCCAACACCGTTCCCAATTTGCACCCAAACCCGTCTAACATTCCTCCCCTTCCCCCCACTCCTCAATCCTGTCCAACACACCCAGCCCGCACCCTCTGGCTGCCCCCGGCCCATCTCTGGGGCAGCCAGACTGGACATGGGAGGTGGGTGGGAGGGAGGGTGAGTCTCCAAATAGCTCGCACACATACGCACACAATGTTTTACTGCTACGTTTTGACAGGTTCCACCTTTGCCCTACAGGGCAATGTAGGAGACATTATCTGGGGAAGGGGGTTTAGGGTACACCCCTGTGTAGAACTCCATGGAAAGTGTGGGGTGAGAGACACAGAGAGAGAGAGAAAGAGAGCGGGACGTCAGTTATTTGGAGACGATGCCTGAGCTCCCATCGGTCCAGGATTGTTCTCGGCAGCATTTCAGTAAGCCGAGTTCACTTTTAATCACTGTAAACAAAAGAACGTGATCAGTGTTGGAAACAGCTCTTTGATGTAATGTTTCTATTGGGTCCTCGAGATCTCCTTCGGATAATGGATATTCGGTTAATCGAGGTTCCTCTGTCCAAGGTTTTCTCTTAAATTTATTGATAAATTACATATTGATAAATTATAACTTCATAACTTAATCGATTCCTCATTGTGGAAAGTAACCATATTCTGTTTTTGCTAGTCCTCGTTTCTGAATTACTAATCCAGTAACATAACCGCTATATTTCAGAATTCCAAAGGTATCATATGCTTACAATAATAAATATATTGCAGTAAATTTATTTAAACAGAGTTGAAGAGATGATCAATAAGTTCACAGATGAGGCAAAAATTGGTGGTGCGGTAAACGGTGAGGAGAAAAGGTTTAGGCTACAGGATGCTAAACAGCGCGCAGTCAGTTGGGCTGTGAGATGTGCGCAGAGAGAGAGAAGATTAAGTACTTCAAAACGAGAATGAAAATCATATCAACCGCTTATGATTAATGCAAATCTCAGATCTAATTCATTATATTAATATGCAAATCCAATGATTTTTACTTACAGTTCCTGGTCTTGTGAAGTCAATGCTTTGGGCCAAGCTTTGCCTCATTTGGTTGCTAAACAGCCGTACACAGACACTCTGAAGATATTCAGGTGTAATCTAGTAAAAGCAAACAAAGATCGTTGAGTTCTGAGGAATGGTCACCAGATCAGAAATGTTAACTCTGATTTCTCTCCAGAGATGCTGCCAGACCTGTTGAACTTTTCCAGAAATTTCTGTTTTCGTTTTGAATTTCCAACATCTGTAGTTCTTTTGTTTTTTTAAAAAGATCATTGAGTGATATTTATTGGTATATTTTTGCTTTATAGCTGTAATAACCTTTTTGCACGTCTTTTTGTGAATCACACAAGTGATGCAAGCAGATCTGCCCTATTCTTGGGTCTCTTTAGTAAATTGCTTAAGGTGTTGCAACATCAGCAAAGGGTAATTCAACACTAATACTTCTCACGTTGACTTGCAGAGAATAATTTATCCTCTACTGATCTCGATAAAATAACAGCCCACCTTCTGAAGGAATTAAAGAGGTATCTTCAAATGAAACTTATTGAGAAACAATTTGAAAAACCTTGTAACAGTTTGTAAGATCATTGAAGCATTCCCAAAAGATAAATTTTCTGTGGGCATTAGTTGTATTAATTTACAATCTTATTGTATATAACAAATTGAAGAGATGATTTTGCCCATTATTGTAATCTGGATAGCATATTTTAATCATAGCAAACCTCTGGCAACACGCCAGTCCTGTTTTTCCAATGGACCAGAAACAACTGTTCTAAGCTTAAATAAGAGAAATTACAAAGGAATGCGGGCAGAGCTGGCTGGAAGGGACTGGAAAGGACTGCCAAGGAACAATGGCAAATGTTTAAAAAACAGTTCATGGCTCCCAACAAAGACATGTTCCAGTCTGGAAGGAAATTTCAGGAAGGGGATAAACCAAACATGATTAATGAGAGAAGTTAATTGCCAAATTAAAAGAAAAAACATACAACATGGCAAAGATTAGTGGGAACCCCGAGGATTGGGAAAGTTTTAACAACCAACAAAATACAATTTAAAAATGAGGAAATAAACTTTGAGTGTAAAATTGCAAGTAATATCAAGATGGACAGGAAGAGCTTCTTTAATTATATGAAAAGGAAGCAAAAAGCGAAAGTGAACATTGGCCCCTTAGAAATTGAGGAAATAAAAGTGGGGAACCAGGAGATGGCAGAGGAGTTGAGCAAATACTTTGCATCAGTTTCACAGTAAATGACATATGAAAATTGCTAAACATTCAATAAGAAAGAGAGAAAATAAATACAATAACTGTCACGAGAGAAAGAAACCTAACGAAACTACTGGGAGCTAAAGACTGATAAGTCTCCTAAACCTGATGCGATGCATCCTAGGATATTAAAGGAAGTAGCTACAAAGATAGTGGATGCACTCGTAATAATCTTCTAGGAATCCACAGATTCTAGAAAGTCTCAAAGGATTGGAAAACTACCAATATAACATATTTATTTTGAAAGAGAAGACAAACAAGTAACTGCAGGTCAGTTAGCTTAATATCTGTTACTAGGAAAATGTTAAAGATTATTTTACAAAGGATGAAATAGCTGACCATTTAGAAATACATAATAACATCAAGTAGAGTTTATCTGGCTTGAAGAAGGAGAAATCGTGTCTGACAAATTTACTAAAACTCTTTGAAGAGGTAACAAGCAAGTTAAATGAAGGGGAAGAGACGGATGTAATATATTTGGATTTTCATAATGCATTTGATCCTGTATCATTCATTAGGTACTTAATAAAATAAGAGCTCATGGTGTTGGAGGTGATGTATTAGTATAGAGGATTTGTTAACTCATAGAAAGCAGAGAATTGGGATACGAGGGGTATTTTCAAGAGTAAACTGTACCTAACTGTGTACCAGAGGGTTCAGGGCTGGGACCATCATTATTTACAAAAAAGTTAATGACTTGGATGAGGAAAGTGAATGAACTATAACCAGGTATGCAGATGACAAAAATAAAATGGGTAAGGCAAGTGTCTAGGGATATAGAAAGGTTACACAGCTGGGCAAAACTTGGCAGGTGAAATATAATGTGGGAAAATGTGATGTTATGCACTTTGGTGGGAAGAATATTATTTAAATGGAGAAAGACTGCAGAAACCCACAAGGTAACTTTATGAATCCTTGCCCATGAATCACAAAAAAAAAGCATCCAGGTTTAGTGGGTAAAGGGAAGATGAATGGAATGGTGCTCTTTATTTCAAAGGGAATGTAGTGTAATGGTAGGGAAGTTTTGCTTAAACTATCCAAGGCACTGGTCGGGCCACAGCTAGAATATCATGAACAGTTTTCGTCCCAGGAATTGGAGGCAGTCATGACAAGATTCACTGAGCTGATGACTGGTCGAGCAGTACTATTTTATAAAGAGAGGTTGAGTTGGTTGGGCCTGTACTCACTGGAATTTAGAAAACTGAAAGGCAACTTCATTGAAACATACATGATTCTTAGGGGACTTGAAGGAGGATAGATACAGAAAGGATGTTGCTCTTTGTTGAAGAATCAAGGACAAAAGGGAATAATCTTAGAATAAGGGGTCATATGGACAGAGTTGAGGAACATCTTCAATTCAAAGGTAGTAATCTTTGGAACTCTTCACTGCAGTGGATTGTGGAAATTGGGTTGTTAAGTATATTCAAGGCTGAGATAAATAGATTTTTAATCAGTAAGGGAATCAAGGGTATTGGGGAGAAAGCAGGAAAGTGGAGTTGATGATCATCAAATCAGCATGATCAAACTGAATGGCAGAGCAGAATCAACAGGGTGGAGCCCATCTCTGCTGTTATGTCTTCTAGTTTAATTAGTTTTAGAGGTGATATTATACATATTAAATGTAATCTAACCACATTCTTCTGGCATGGGCTACAATTAAACAATTTAGAGTAATTTACCAAAGAATTCCTTAAAGTCAGAGAGTCACAATAAAATGAGTTAACCTCTTTGAAATTTCTTATACATTGTGCTGCTCACATCTGAGCTCCTGCTGCCCTCAACTTGACTGACTGACAGACAAAGAGCTCTGGTCCTCCAACTCATCAAATTCAAAATTCCCATCATTCAATTCAAGTAAATGGTCTGATCTCTCCTTATCTCTGAACGGAACTGTCACTTAAAGGACTTATTTGAACCCAGGGTCCTGATCTCAATGCTATGCTGAATTCTAGTTGGAAATCTGGATGTTGCAATGATGAGAGCCTGGAAGAGATTTATGAGGTGTTGGAAAATTAAAAACACCCCCACCACCACCTCACTACATCCAATTACAGGCAGCAGATAGGCTCTGCATAGTGATGGGCAATGGGAATGCCTGAGGTTCTAGGCAGCCAACTGTCCCTTAAAAACAGGTTGTCACTGCTATTGTGGGTGGAACCAAGAAGTCACCTAATTTGCAAAATATACCAAACTGCCTGGCAACAGTAGCCCCGTGGTCACAATAGTTCTAAGATGGACTGCTTTGCAAATTGCACCTCTGGCAATGCACTGGGAGGCCACCAATCTGTAGGCTCCAGCCAGACTGTGGACACTCACATGCCATCCGTAAATTCTAGACAGCATTTGAACAGTATCCTCAGTTGGCATTTTAATCAGTTAATTAGCTACCCATCTTTGGCAGTTACCCCCAAGAAACTGCTTTACTGAAAATAGGCCAGAAGCAGGAAGATACTACTCGACCTACATGTTTGCTAGTAGCGAGAAGTTGTCAGCTCACCTACCTCCAAAACCATCTTCATCTCAAAGTGAAGATTCTGTTTACTATGCTAGCTTTCTGTTGGGGTTCCAGTTTCTTTCACATTTTTACACAAGCATATTGAAGTTACAGACAGCAATATCTGTTAGTCATTCTGAACTGTTTGCTTTTCTGCAGTTTACACCGAGAAATATCAAGAGTAGCTTTCTTTTTACCATCTTCATGCTGTGATATCCCTACTGTTGTAGCACTGAACCTCAGACTATTTTTTTTTACTCCAGCATCAATTAAATTTCCTTTTTCTGCTTTTCCACAAACTACCTCACAGTCATTTACATTAATGCTTCACCTTTCAAAACTAATAAATTCCATTCAATTCCATATGGGCTCCCATAGCAGCTAATGAAACATCCCTGCACTCAAAATGCAATCAATAAGAAATTTTATGAACTGATACGGACTTTAACGCTATAGTCTTCGTGCAAAAAGCCTTGAAAAATTTGCACCTGGTTGAAGTAAGTGTGACTTGGTTTTTAATGATGTAGTAACTTCAGTTACTACTCATCACCCTCTCTGGCCCTGAGGGACTATTTCATGATTATGGAATATCAATTTAAAAATAAAATCTAGATTCTTTAAAGTTTGTTTACTTATATTTTATCTTTTGAATCCAATGATATCAGAAAAGAGAACACATTTGCTGTGAACATCATTTCCTTAAGTTGGCACTCAAAATAAATGCTCAGGAAGTTTAGGTGTATTATGACTTAGCTGTACAGCCTTCAGTTTGTCTTTTACACTTGTGTTGAGTTGCACTAACATTGAGAATGGGCATGTCGATGGAGCCCCTTCCTCCTTTTAACTGTTTGCCCACTATTATAGGTTTGCAGACTTTGCTTGGATCAACTGGTGGTGCTTAGCTCTGTCTCATGCAGGCTGCTTTCGAAGTTTAGCATGTACGTAATTCTGTGTTTTCACCAGACTGGCATTTCATTTTTGGCTATGTCTGCTGCTGTTCCTGAATTGCTCTCTACATTGTTCATTGAACCAGGGTTAATTGACTGATTTGCCGGAAAGTGCAGAGTGTCACAAAGCTGGGCCCTTTTTTCTCGAAGCTGTTCCTTTTCTCAAGGATACTGTGTCCTTGTTTTTTGTCAGAGGGGTCGTAAACCGTTCCCGGTGCCGATTGGTCTGGTTTGGTACAGAGATTAAAGGGCATTGAGAGGCCTTTTTGTTTATACGTAAACAGATGAGACTTCAGGTCAAAGTGGTCATGTTTTAAAAGTGATATGTACAATGGAAGGGGAGTAGTCAGCTCTCCAGCTGAGCATTTGAATTCAGTCCAGAACAATTTGGGAGTTCAACAGTAAGCTGTGTGGAACCTATCTCTCTCCTTTTGCCCTTCTAACTTCAACCTTTAAGCATTTGTTCCATTTACACTGGTTTTTAAGGGGGTTTGCTTATGGGACTGCGATGTGTATTTGGAACAGCATAATTAAGTGTAGTTTGGATAGACTGAGTTCTGTAGGCATTCTTTACTCTGTTCTTTCTGTTTTATTTTGTAATCTTGTGAATACATTTTTGTCTGTTTTAAAACCTGGTAGTCAACCTAGCTACCTCACTCTGGGTAATTTTCACTGTACGCTTACTGAAACAAATTGCCAAGTTATAGTCTGGGCTGCCTGCCTAAGAATGATTTGAGTGATCTGACCTAGTCCATAACAGATTGGGAACTGTTTGCGGTATTTTAAACAGCTAGCGGTAGGTGCTAGTGTCTTTATTTTGGTTTGGTTGGGCAGTGAAAGCTTGGGATCATAATGGCTCTTTCAGTCACTAAAAGTTTTCTGGAAGTGGAGGTGATGACTTTGGAAGTTATGCAAAAGGTGAATAAGACCAAGCTGCAGGAATAAGCAGATCAACTGGGACTGGATCTGCCTGCTTCTGTGAGGAAAGGAGAAATAATTATAGCAGTAGCTCAGCATTTAAACTTGCTGGAGAAATCATTAGAATCTTTCGAAATGACAAGATTCAATTGCAAATGAAGCAGCTTGAGTTAGAGGCAAGAGATAAGGTAAGGGCAGCAGAAGTGAAACAGTTTGAGTTACAATTAAAAGCAGAAGTGAAGGAAAAAAGAGAGAACAGCAGAACAGAGAGAAAAAGAGAGAGCAGCAGAAGAGAGGGAAAAAGAGAGAGCTTTTGAATTTCAAAACTGAGACAAAATGGAAAGTCAGCTTAAAAGGCTGGAGATAAAGGCTGAGGGTAGGCTTAGTGAGGATGAGCAAGCCCCTGGTAGTCGGAAGCGTGGTGAGAAACTGTTTAAGTATGTTCAAGCATTGCCTAAATTTGATGAGGATGTGGAAGCATTTTCCATCTCATTTGAAAAAGTGACGAAACAAATGCAGTGGCCAGTGGCAATGTGGTTTTTCTCGATCCAAATGAAACCTGTAGGTAGGGCTAGTGAGGTATTCGCACCACTATCAGAGGACGTATCTGGGGAGTATGAGGAGGTGAAAAAACCCATTTGAAGTGCATATGAGTTTGCACCAGAAACCTACAGACAACTTTTCAGGAATCTAAGGAGGGACCCAGGTCAAACCTACATTAAGTTTGAGAAGATCAAACAGTAATACCAATAGATGGATATGAGCTTTAAAAATCGAGCGAATCTATGATGCCCTTAGAGAGTTAATTATTTTGGAGGAATTCAAAAATTTACCGCCTGAAGCAGCGCAAACTCATGTGGAAGAGCAGAGAGTTAAAATGGCAAGGTTAGTAGCTGAAGTGGCTGATGATTATGAGCTGTTCCATAAAACACGGTTTGGCTTTCAGAATCAATTTCTGTCCATGAGGGACAGAAACTGGGGCAAAGAGAAATCCTCACGTGGAAAAGGAAAGGTAAATCTCAGTGAAGATCATAAAAGATAGCTTATCACAGGGTTTAAAAAAAACCCTTGATGGGGACAAAGAAGTTAAAAAGCTCTAGTATTTTCATTGCAATAAAGTGGGCGACATGAAATCACAGTGTTGGTGGTTTAGAAGAAAGCCAGATACAGGAAAACCGGACAAGCCTGGAAGTTTTGTTGGATCGGTAACAAAATGCACAAGGAAAGTTAGACAACTGCCTCAGAGTGTACAAGATGGTCAGAGGTTGGTTAAGGAGGAGGTGCTAGATCTGCTTAAAAAATATACATGCAAGGGTAAAGTGTATTCACATAAAACATAAAACAGCACAGAACAGGCCCTTTGTTGTGCCAAGGTTTAATCCAAATGTAAAATATAGTTAGGAGAAAGTGAGGACTGCAGATGCTGGAGATCAGAGCTGAAAATGTGTTGCTGGAAAGGCGCAGCAGGTCAGGCAGCATCCAAGGCTTGGATGCTGCCTGACCTGCTGCGCTTTTCCAGCAACACATTTTCAGGTAAAATATAGTAACTTAATCTACGCACCCCTCAACTCACTGCTGTCCATGTGCATGTCCAGCAGTCGCTTAAATGTCCCCAATCACTCTGCTTCCACCACCACAGCTGGCAACGCATTCCATGCATTCACAACTCTCTGCATAAAGAACCTATCTCTGACATCTCCTTTATACCTTCCTCTTAATATCTTCAAACTATGACTCCTCATACCAGTCAATCCTGCCCTGGGAAAAGTCTCTGGCTATTAACTCTATCTATGCCACTCATTATTTTGTATACCTTGATCAAGTCTCCTCTCTTCCTCCTTCTCTCCAGATAGAAAAGTCCAAGTTTCTTCAACCTTTCTTCATAAGGCAAGCCCTCTAGTCCAGGATAAGGGAGTTCTGTTTGTACTTTTTGTGATCAGAGATGCACCAAATGAATTGACCAAATTCAGTCCATTTGAAATAATTTTGGGGCAAGAAGTAAGAGGACCGTTAAAATTGATAAAGGAGAAATTAATAGGTCAGAATTCAGAGACCACCCAAGTGGACTGTGTGTCAAATTTTAGAGAACGATTAAATAGAGCTGGAGAGTTGGCTAGACAGCATTTAAAAGTATCATAGCATACAAAGAACCAGGAGGCGGATAAAAAAAATCACAAATTCACAATTTTGCAGTTGGGGATAAGGTATTGGTGTTACTTCCAGTAACAGGTGAGCCTTTAAAAGCAAGGTTTAGTGGACCTTAACAAATCAAGAAGAAATTGAATGAAGTGAAATAAGTGATAAGAACTCCAAACAGGAAGGAATCTCACAGAATGTGTCATGTGAATATGCTCAAAAGGTATTTTGATAGGGAAGGGAAGCAAGAGGAGAAGGTGTTAATGATTACAGCACAGAAGGAAGAACCAAGTTCAGAGGATTCTGAATTGGACATTCCTCAAATCAAATTGGACAGTAAGGAGGTTGTCAAAAATTAGGATAAATTGAGTTACCTTCCACTAGAAAACGGAAATGACCTGAAAGAGTTATTATTTTCACATGGAGAGATATGCAGAAATAAACTGGGCAGTACTAATCTAATTGTGCATGATGTAGAGATAGGAGATGCTGTTCCGATTAAGCAACATCCTTATAGGCATAACCCTCCAAAATTGGCACCGGTTCAGAACGAGATAGAGCGCATGTTCCAAGATGGCATAATCAAAGTGAATTACAGTGACTGGAGCTCACCCACAGTCATGGTGCCAAAGACAGATGGTATCCAACAGTTATGTGTGGACTATCGCAAAGTCAATGCCGTTACAAAGACTTATGCATATCCAATTCCACAGTTGGAGGACTGTGTCGAAAAAGTGGGAAAAACTTATATTTCTAAGTGGGACTTGCTCAGAGGCTATTAGCAATTACCTCTGTCAGAGAGAGCAAAGGCAATTTCGGCTTTCATAACGCCAAATGGAGTACATCAGTTCAAATTCATGTCATTTGGTATGAAAAATGCTCCAGCCACATTTCAGAGATTAACTGATAAGGTTATTGCCAGATTACCCAACTATGTGGTGTATATTGATGACCTGGTGATTTTTAGTCAGTCATGGAAGGAACATTTACAGCATTTACTGGACTTTTTCAATCGACTTTGGAAGGCAGGCTTGGTGGTAAACCTAGCTAAAAGAGAATTTGGCAAAGCCCAAGTCACCTTCCTGGACATGTACAAATGACTCCACGGGATGTAAAAATGAAGGTAATTGGGGAATTTCCCACACCATCGACAGAAACAATGGTACGAAGGTTCCTGGGATTTGAGTAGATTTTACTGGACGTTTGTGCTGAAATTTTGCAGTGTGGCTGCTCCACTCACTGAATTGTTAAAAAAAGGGCAAGAAATTTCAGTGGACAGCAGACTGTCAAAAGGCATTTGACAGCTTAAAAACTGTGTTAACCACTGCCCCAGTATTAGCTATACGTAATTTCACAAATCCTTTCAAGGTGGCTATCGATGCCAGTGATGTGGATGTTGGTGCAGTGCTCCTGCAGGATGACAAAGGGATAGGAAGACCCATCAGGTATTTTTCCAGGAAGGTGAACGTTCATCAACAGAAATATTCAACAGTTGAGAGAGACTTTAAGCTTGGTGTTGACATTACAACATTTCAATGTTTATATTACCAGTGATGCATCTGAGGCAATCATATAGACTGATCCTAAGCTGTTGAAATGTATGGAAAACTTTAAGGACAAAAATGCCAGACTGTTTAGATGGTGCTTGTTGTTGCAGCCATTCAGTTTGACAATTGTGCATGTGACAGGTCGCGAAAATGTGATTGCCGATGTGATTGCCGAATTAGATACGTAGGCGTTCGCTGGCGGGTGTACCACGGCCTGATTTCGCATGCGGCTGTGCATGTTTATAGTTAGTATAGTTTATATGTGTGTTTCGACTACTAACTGGGGTTTTGCAGGGTTTTAAAAATGAAGCCATCTTTTGGTATTGATGATTTTTTTTAAGCGGGGTGTGGTGTCATAAAACTGTTTCCTTTTTTCAAAAAGCTGTTCCCTTTCCTCAAGGATAATGTGTCCTTGGTGTTTTTCAGAGGGGTAATAAACCGTTCCCAGTGCCGATTGGTCTAGTTTGGTACAGAGATTAAAGGTAAAAATAATGACTGCAGATGCTGGAAACCAGATTCTGGATTAGTGGTGCTGGAAGAGCACAGCAGTTCAGGCAGCATCCAAGGAGCTTCAGGCAGCATCCCAGGGGGCCGTGGACCTGACCAGGTAGTCACGGAGGGTACGGTCTTTGCGGAAGGTGGAAAGGGGTGGGGAGGGAAATATATCCCTGGTGGTGGGGTCTGTTTGGAGGTGGCGGAAATGTCAGCGGATGATTTGGTTTATGCAAAGGTTGGTAGGGTGGAAGGTGAGCACCAGTGGCGTTCTGTCCTTGTTACGGTTGGAGGGGTGGGGTCTGAGGGCGGAGGTGCAGGATGTAGACGAGATGCGTTGAAGGGCATCTTTAACCACGTGGGAAGGGAAATTGCGGTCTCTAAAGAAGGCGGCCATTTGGTGTGTTCTGTGGTGGAACTGGTCCTCCTGGGAGCAGATCTGGCGGAGGCGGAGGAATTGGGAATACGGGATGGCATTTTTGCAAGAGGTAGGGTGGGAAGAGGTGTAATGAGACTTCAGGTCAAAGTGGTCATGTTTTAAAAGTGACCTGTACAATGGAAGAGGAGTGGTCAGCTCTCCAGCTGAGCATTTGAATTTAGTCCAGAACTATTTGGAAGTTCAACAGTAAGCTGTGTGGAACTTATCTCTCTCCTTCTGCTCTTCTAACTTCAACCTGTAAGCATCTGTTCCATTTACACTGGTTTTTAAGGGGGTTTGCTTATTAGGACTGTTATGTATATTTGGAACAGCATAATTAAGTCTAGATTGGATAGACTGAGTTCTGTAGGGGTTCTTTATTCTGTTCTTTGTGTTTCATTGTGTAATCTTGTGAATACATTTTTGTCTGTTTTAAAACCTGGTAGTCAACCTAGCTACCTCACTTCAGATAATTTTCACTGCACACTTACCAAAACAAATTTCAAAGTTATGGTCTGAGCTGCCTGCTTAAGAATGTTTTGAGTGGTCTGGCCTAGTCCATAACAAGAGGGAAACACTTAGCAGGTCATGACGTTGTGAGTGTGTTTGAATGCAATTCTGCTCCTGATGGTTCACAACTTTTCATGGTTGCCAACTGGTGACCTACTAAGCCAGATCTGAAGCCATCCTCCTTTAGCACAGTGATAATGCTGCACAACACAATAGAGGGCAACTGGTGGACCTCAGTGTGAAGATGGGACTTTGTCTCTGCAGTGACTATCACACATACCAGTTCTGACAGTTGCAATTTTTGACACGTAGATTGGAGTGGACCCTTGTGTTCTCTCATTACTCCAGCTTAGTCAATATTTGGTGCTACTGGACTTCTTTTGGTGAAAGACATTGAAGATGCTTTACAAGAGTACATTCTATGTCACTGATAAACTCAGTGCTTCTACCAAGTTGTATTCAACATGAAGAAATTTTGATTCAGGAGCTGAGGGAGTGCAGTAGGTGGTCATCAGCATGACAGTTCCTCGCCCGTGTTTGAACTAATGTCATAACACTTCATGAAGCTCCAGAATCCACAATGAGGACTCCCAAAGTCACTCCTTTCCAACTGCATTCCATTGCATTGTCACCTCTAGTGAGACTGTCCTGCTGGTGGTTAGCACTTACCCAGAAATGGTGACGGAGCAATCTTAAAGAATCTTACCATTTTCCCATTTACTGTAGCTTCCAAAGAATCTACAAGCTCTGCAGTGACTCCAATCAAGCTGTGGTAATCCTCTTGCATCTTTCTGTACTTCTTCATGTATGTTGCTGCTTTTCTCTCAGTTTCCAGTAACTGTTGCTGAAGTTGTTGCAACGATTCTGCCAATAAAATATCAATATAATGATCAAACAAGAAAATTTCCTTCTCTATTATTATTAAATACAATTTGCTAGTCCATCATTTTTCCTGAAAATACTTTCACAGTTCAAGCATTCAACAATTTCCAATTCTATCAAATCATTACAATTAAGGCATCCTTGCATTTGTCAAAGTTAAATATCAGTTAAATCACACATTGCAAATTCTCTTGAACTTAATTTTTCACTTTCACAATAGTTCAAAGGTATGCATATGTCGTATCATCAGCTGTAGCTTAGTGGGTCACTAATCACCTCTAAACCAAAATTGGAAGTGTTGTGGATGGCAAAGATTACCTCAGAATCTCGATCAGATGGACCAATGGGCTGAGGAGTGGCAGATAAAGTTTAATTTAGTATCGTGGGGTGTTGCATTTTGGAAAGACAAATCAGGACAGAACTTATATACTTAATGGTAAGGTCCTGAGGAGTGTTGCTGAACAAAGAGACGTTGGAGTGCATAGTTCCTTGAAAATGGAGTCGCAGGTAGAACAGAGAAGAAGGCATTTGGTATGCTTTCGTTTATTGGTTACAGCACCAAGTATAGGAGTTGGGAGGTCATGTTAGGCCACTTTTGGAATACTGTGTGCAATTCTGGTCTCCCTCCTATCATAAGGATGTTGTGAAACTTGAAAGGAATCAGAAAAGATTTACAAGGATGTTAGCAGGGTTGGAAGGTTTGAGCTAAAGGGAAAGGTTGAATAGGCTGGGGCTATTTTCCCTGCTGTATCAGAAGTCGAGGGGCGACTTTATAGAGGTTTATAAAATCATGAAGGGCATGGACAGGGTAAATAGACTAGGTCTGTTCCCTGGGGTGGGGTAATCCAGAACTACAGAACTCGGTGACATAGTGGCTCAGTGGTTAGCACTACTGCCTCACAGCACCAGGTTTCCGGGTTCGATTCCAGCCTCGGGCGACTGCCTGTGTGGATTTTGCACATTCTCCCCGTGTCTGCCCGAGTTTTCTCCAGGTGCTCCGGTTTCCTCCCACAGTCCAGAGATGTGCAGATTAGGTGAATTGGTAATGCTAAATTACCCATAGTGCTAGGTGCATCATTCAGAAGGAAATGGGTCTGGGTGGGTTACTCTTCAGAGAGTTAGTGTGGACTGGTTGGGCCGAAGGGCCTGTTTCCGCACTGTAGGGTATCTAATCTCTATAGATTTAGGGGAAAGATTTAAAATTGACTTAAGGGGCAACTTTTTCTTGCAGAGGGTGGTGCGTGTATGGAATGAGCTATCAGAGGAAGTGATGGAGGCTGGTTCAATTATAACATTTAAATTGCATTTGGATGGTTATATGAATAGGAAGGGTTTGGAGGGGTATGGGCCAAATGCTGGCAAGTGGGACTAGATGAGGTTGGGATATCTGGTCTGCATGGATGAGTTGGACGGAATAGTCTGTTTCCATGCTGTACATCTCTGAATCTAAGACATCAGTTTCTGAGTTCATGTTCAACCTGAGGAATGAGCACTCAAATCAAGGCTGGCACCCCAAAGCAGTATGAAGAAATACTACACTGTCAGAAGTGCTGCTTTTCAGTGAGACCTTAAAGTGCTTGAGAAGGTGGATGGAAAGGATCCTATGCCAATATTTTGAAGAAGACAACAGTTATCACAGTGTACTGGCCAATATTTTGCTGTGTACAAACTGGCTGCTATATTTCCTACAGCATAATAGTGGCTATAC
The DNA here is from genome assembly GCF_004010195.1 of Chiloscyllium plagiosum. Lineage (NCBI taxonomy): Eukaryota > Metazoa > Chordata > Chondrichthyes > Orectolobiformes > Hemiscylliidae > Chiloscyllium > Chiloscyllium plagiosum. Next base: position 46,814,194 of record NC_057722.1, on the reverse strand, counting down.
CTGAAAAGTGCTTTATTGACCATTCAAGTGCGTTGGGACATCCTGTAGTTGGTAAAATTGTTACATAAGACCATAAGATATAAGAGCAGAATTAGCCATTCAGCTGTTGAGTCTGTTCTGCCTTTAAATCATAGCTGATATGTCCCATTCTCCCCAAAACCCTTGATCACCATACCAATCAAGAACCTATCTATCTCTTTATTAAATTCATTGAATGACTTGGCTTCCACAGCCCCCTATGGCAATGAGTTCCACAAATTAACCACACTCTGACTGAATAAATTCCTCTTCATTTCAGTTTGAAAGGGTCATGCCTTCAACTCTGAGGCTGTGCACTTGGGTCCTAATCTCTCCTACTACTGAAAACATCTTCTCCATGTCCATTCTACCCGGACATCTCAGTATTTTGTAAGTTTCAGTCAGATCCGCCTCATCTTCTGAGCTCATGGAGTAAAGATGTTGAATATTTGTCCAAAGTTTATGTATCTGAAAAGAATTATTACAAATATGCACTTACGATATTGTGCATTTTTAATGATAACACTTGCAAGTATTTTTGCTTCAAGACCATTAAATGATTATTAAATTAAAATCCCTTAGATTCAAAGGCTCTTAACAAAAATTCAATCACAACAGACAGCCCTCACCACAGATGCTTACTGAAAGCTTATCAGGTTCTAATCCAGTAAAACAGAAAGTAGTGGTGAAACTCAGCAGGTCTTGCAGTATCTGTTGGGAAAAAAAAGTTACCTTGTTGAGTCAACAAAGATCAAAGAAAATTACAACACAGGAACAGGCCTTTCGGCCCTCCAAGTCTGCACCGATTCAGATCCTCTATCTAAACCTGCCGCCTATGTTTTAAGGGTTTGTATCCCTCTGCTCCTGCCCATTCACATATCTGTCTAGATACATCTTATATGACTGTGACAGCCTCTACCACCTCTGCTGGCAACACGTTCCAGGCACTCACCACCCTCTGCGTAAAGAACTTTCCACGCATATCTTCCCTAAACATTTCCCCTCTCACTTTGAACTTGTGACCTCTCAAAATTGGGTCCCCCACTCTGGGGAAAAAAGCTTCTTGCTTTCCACCCTGTCTATACCTCTCATGATTTTGTAGACCTCAATCAGGTACCCCCTCAACCTCCATCTTTCTAATGAAAATAATCCTAATCTACTCAACCCCTCTTCATAGCTAGAGCCCTCCATATCAGGCAACATCCGGTGAACCTCTTCTGCACCCTCTCCAAAGCATCCACATCCTTTTGGTAATATGGCAGCCAGAACTGTATGCAGCATTCCAAATGTGGCTGAACCAAAGCCTTATACAACTGTAACATGATGCCAACTCTTGTCCTCAATACCTCGTCCAATGAAGGAAAGCATGCCGTACGCCTTCTTGACCACTCTATTGACCCACCTTCACGGTACAATGGACCTGAACACTCAGATATCTCTGTACATCAATTTTTCCCAGGGCCTTTCCATTTACTGTATAGTTCACTCTTGAATTGGATCTTCCAAAATGCATCACCTCACATATGCCCGGACTGAACTTCATTTGCCATTTCTCCACCCAACTCTCCAGCCTATCTATATTCCAATGTGAGTCCAAAGTGATTCTAGAAGAGCTGAAAATTTGTGGTTTTAAGCTGTAGAGTGTGGGAAATAGTCATCAGGTCCCTCCCCCAAGCCTTCATGTCTCTTACTATTTCGCATTTCTTGAACAGCCATTAGTACTAAACAGCCACGAATTGCCACCCACCCCCTGGAGTTGAGACTTCAAGTCGAATCACCACAGTTTTGGTGATGCCAACCATCATGCTGCACTGTTTCCCAGTCGAAGCAAAGATCATCCTCCCTATGGATTGAAGTTTCACCCTTCCCTGTCCTTGCACCTTAAGTATCCAAGGTTGCTGCCTACAATTCCCAGGATCAAATCCCACCCCGGCTGCTTACCAAAACAGTGTCTTCTGTTAATCATCCAGGACATTCATTCCACTTACACCAAGGAATGACCATGCTCCAGTCTGCCAAACAACTTGCATGGACAATTCCGAGTGATGATTGACCAGACCGCTGACTGCTTTTATGAAGCTCCTGAACTGACAATCTCAACCCCTGAATCCACTGGACCAGCAGGACTGACTAAGGCCCAGTCCCCAGACTGCACTGGACACACCATTCTTGAGTCTGACTGCCAAAGCGGACATCTGACTGTATCATGGTGTCATGAATCATAGAATCCCTGCAGTGTGCTCGCAGGCCATTTGGCCCATTGAATCCACACCGAACCTCTGAACAGCATCCCAAACAAACCACACTCCCCCCTAGTGCTGTAACCTGCATTTCCCATGCTAATTCACCTAGCCTGCACATCCCTGGACACTATGGGCAGTTTAGCATGGCCAATCCACCTAACCTACCCATCTTTGGACTGTGGGAGGAAACGGGAGCACCCGGAGGAAAACCATGCAGACACGGGGAGTATGTGCAAACTCCAAACAGACATTGTCCTGAGGCTGGAAGCCAACCCGGATCCCTGGGGCTGTGAAGCTATCGTGCTAAACACTTAGCCACCATGCTGCCCAGCACCTAATCGCTGGACTGATTGCAGGTGCTGTCCTTGACATTGGCATCACCCAACTAACAGCAAACCTCCTTGACTCAACTGAACACTACTGCCTTTCTACTTTGCAACATGGTCGTTTGGTTGATGCACAATAGCATACTTGCCATACAAGCTGCTGGCACATGGTGTGGATAAAAAAAAACAGACCTCGCAACATGTATACCTTGTTCACCGATGACTGCTGAACAGCAATTTCATGTTCTGTGTCTAAACAATAAGTCAAAATAGAGATACTGTGAGCCTATAAAATGTGCCATGAGGAGAAAGCCATTAACAAACAAGGCAAGAATATTGTGAGCAGCTAAGGCATTAAGTGAGAAAACACCACTCCTGAGATGCAGACTGATTCAATCTGTGAGCTGTGCGCCTGTCCCTGTGCACCAAATATCCTTGCCCGAATACTGCATTGAAAACCATAAAAGGAGTGAACTAGAAATCAAATCAGCAAACAAATTCTTTACTAAAGGGTCATCCTATGTCGCAGAACTGATAGTGAGGAAGTTCCCACCCACAGTCAAAGAGCCACATGGGAATGCAACTAACTCGACCCATATGTGACAGGGAGTCTCTTGAGGCAGAACAGGGACGAGCAAAATCCCCCTATAACCAATTTAGGGAAATCATTAGAAAAGCAATTCAAGCGCTGTTGCCAACTAATAAAGGCAAACACTGCGGATTCGAGAAATCTCAAATAAAACACAGAATACTGGAGAAACCCACTGGGTCTGGCAGCATCTGTGGAGACAGAAACAGAGATAATGGTTCGAGTCTTCAAAAGTTCTAAAAAAGAATGTCATAACAGGCTTGAAATGTTAATTCTGTTCCTCTCTCCACAGATGATGCCAGACCTGCTGAGTTTCTCCAGTTTACTCTGTGCTTGCTGCTGCTAATTTTCATGCAACATGGGGAGGCAAAACTGAGTTCAGGAAAAAAGCTAGGAACAAAAGGAGATACAGCCAACATGTACTTAGTGAAATCCTTTTCCACAGGGGTAAACAGAGGCAATGAAATTTTGCAGACCTAGGTGGCAAGTTTATAAAGGTCGCTTTTACCCCTTTTGGATGACAAAGACGTCTGACTATCTGAAACACTCTTTTCATATTTACTTGGAGACAAGAGAAGTTCCTAAACAGTCCCACAGCGGATGAAAAAGCTACAGTACTTTGATTTAAAAGGCAGTGAGTCTACACCCATGCTGGATGAACAGCATGTTTACCTAGTTGAAACAGGATACTAGGAAAGCTACTGAAGAGACCGACAGTTGATAAGGAAACTGTCCTTCCCAGATGTAGAAAACAAGAAGCCTGTACCTCTGCTTGGCCAGCGAGAGATGTGACTACCAAAACCTGCACTCAAAATTGGAGGTAAATCTGAGAGGTTGCCAGTACTCTTAGAGCTAGTGAGGAAGCTCACTATGGTGAAGGGCCACAGCAGCAACAGATAGCCCTGTGAGCAGTACTGTCCCTCAAGGTAAGGAAAGGATAAGGGATGCAACAAGGTCCAAAACAAAACTTTAAATGGAGAGATGCTCACACGCCTGCTGCATAAACAAAAGGTCAGCTTGGACAATACTGTTTCCCTGATCTTAGAGAACAAAGACGGTCCAAAAAAACACAGACAGATGGTGAGGAAAATGACAACCTAATCGATGAACTGAAGGGCAGTATAATAACAGCTGGATAACCACGTATGGTTAGTAGAGTTCAAAGTGAAGTAGAACAGATTGGGTACCAACCACTGCTGAAGGTAAGAAATCAAGAGAAGTCATAAAGCTCTATTGCACTTGGGACTACCACATAAGGAGTTCAACTGTAGTGAAGATGGAGTTAAACCAAAGTCCACATAACCAGTGATTGTCAACCAGAGGATGGACACCACCTGATGACAGCCAAGATGGTATCAGATGAGAATGAAGAACAAAAAAGTTGTTGAACTCTCAGGTGAAAGATTGGCATACACTGTAATCTTAAATGCCAAGTTAGCACCTCTGACCAAACAGCATTGGGAGGTGGTGGTAAAGCTGCTTGGGAAGTTGAAAGAAATCCACACGGATTAGCTGAGATATATCACACCAGCAGGCCATGGTATGAATGAGGTAGGTCCTCATTAATATATCAAAATGCCTATCAGCTGAGCCCTAACAGGTTAGCTGAGATCAGGCAAGAAATCAAGCCTTTACTGGTCCCCAAAAGAGCCGAGAGCCTGAGCAGCTGAAGCCTCCCAGACCAAGGTAACTCAACAGCCACCTAAGGGCAGGAGAGTCCCAAGTGAAATGAGACATGTTAGTTACCAACCACTGCTCAAGGTAACAAATCAAGAAAAGTTATAAAGCTCCGCTACACTTGAGAGTACCACATGAGGAGTTCAAGTGCAGTTACATTTGTGAAGTCCATTTTTAAAATGATGTGCTTTTATTCTTCAGGGTTAAAACAAAGGTAGATTTATTACTGCATCCAAGACCTGAGGGGAATATCTTGCTATACAAATTCATACACTCATGCATTCAAAATAGGAAGAAAAATGAAGGCAATAGAAAGAAGTTCAAATGACAAAATACTTTAATTTAGATGAATTAATATTTAATTTTGAGAGACCAGTGAGTGTTAATTTAAGGTTCTTTCAGTTGGTCAAGCACAGACTTTTTTTGTAAGAACTCATACACAGTCGAATTGATGATGAGGGTACAGTAATTGTAAGCTGGGAATTGATTCACTTTCCAGACAAAACACAGGGATCAGACTTAACAGACATTGAGATCAGAAGCAGACATTTAGCTAATTCTGGAGCTGCTTATCGTTTCAGTGTTATCATAGACTGAACAGCCTTAAACTTACAGAATACTGAACTGCCTGGACCGGGTGAACATTGGGAAGATGCTTCCATTAGCAGGAGCCTAGAGCACAGCCTTAAAGAAAAAACCGTTTAGAGAACGGAGAAGAAGAAACTTCTTCAGCCAGGAAGTGGTAAATCTTTGGAATTCATTATCAAAGACAGCTGTGGAGGCCAGGTCATTGAGTATATTTAAGAGATAGATAGGCTCTTGGTTGTCAAGAGGATCAAGGGTTATGGGGAGAAGGCAGGAGAATAAGGTTGAGAAACTTATCAGCCACGATTGACTGGCAGTAGACAGGCAAAGGCTGCAAGAACACAGCAAGCCAGGCAGCATCAGGAGGTGGAAAAGTCCTGAAGGAGGGTTACACCTGAAACATCAAGTTCTCCACCTCCTGATGCTGCCTGGCTTGCTGTGTTCTTGCAGCTTCCAGCCTGACTATTGTGCATCGACAGCATCTGCAGTTTTTTTTTTGTCTCCAATCATGTTTGATTGGCAGAGCAGACTTGATGGGCTGAATGGCCTAATTTCTGCTCCTATGTCTTATGGTCTTACATAGCACCACAATGCTATCTGGGAAGTAAATGCCATAACCAGGACATACTCCATTCCTAATCCATGTACTGAGGAGAGTATAGACAAAGCAAGTCACTAAGTCTACTCCAAAACTTGCTTTTATTTTCTGGACATAAAGGGTACTGAGCTACAGCTCTGACGTTTATTTGTTCAGTCTATGATAACACTGAAAGGGTAAGCAGCTCCAGAATTAGCTAAATGTCTGCCTCTGATCTTAATATCTCTCAAGTCTGATCCCTGTGTCTTGCCTGGAAAGTGAATCAATTCCCAGCTTACAATTACTGTACCCTCATCATCAATTCGACTGTGTATGAGCTCTTACAAAAAAAAATGTGCTTGACCAACTGAAGGAACCTTGAATTAACACTCACTGGTCTCTCAAAATTAAATATTAATTCATCTAAATTAAAGTATTTTGTCATTTGAACGTCGTTCCATTGCCTTCACTTTTCTTCCTATTTTGAATGCACGAGTGTATGAATTTGTATAGCAAAATATTCCCCTCAGGTCTTGGATGCAGTAATAGATCTACCCTTGTTTTAACCCTGAAGAATAAAAGCACATCATTTTAAAAAGGGACTTCACAAATGGGATTTGGCAAAAACACAAAACGAAGTGAAAAAAATAAATACATAAATCTCTTTTCTAGGCAGGAGAGAAGGCAAGTAAAAATAATGAAATTCACCTCTCGGTCTTGTGCACTGCACTTCTAATCAAGTTTTACACATGTGTTGTCATGTGAAATTCCAGGACTCTATGTTAATGCTGGTTGGATTGCTCTGTCGAGAGCCAGTATGAACTTGAGGAGCTGAAGGCTTCTTTCTCTAACTCAATGTGAATCATTTTTTTCTCAAAGAAGAATCTTTAAATCGAAGAGTATAAAAGACGGATTGTTTATCTTTTCTAAAAAAAGAAAGCTCATAAAGGGTATATTTAACAAGGATGCTAACTTCAGATGGGCAGTGCATATATAGTACACACCCTATCCTCCTAAAGTTAACATCCTTGTTGGACTGATAAAATCTCAATTAATGTTTTGTAAATATATTGCAATCTGTATTGCAGAAATACAAATACTCAAAGCAATTTATGTAATGAATATCTTGAGATATTCAACATTGCATTCTGCTGGAAACATGTTAAAAACACCAGTACAGAGGAACCTTGATTATTCAAATATCAATTATCATAATTTTGGATTATTCGAAAAAGATTTCAAGGCCCTGCAAAAATGTTATATCAAATAGGTAAGTGTATTTGACTTACCTGTACTAAAGAACATGTGAAAACGCTAACAAAAACAAAGAAACACAAGCAACTCAAGCATCATAGATTAGATTCCCTGCAGTATGGAAACAGGCCATTTGGCCCAACAAGTCCACATCGACCCTCCAAACAGTAACCCACAGAGACCCATTCCCCTACCCTATATTTACCCCTGACTAATGCACCGAACACTATGGGCAATTTAGCATGAACAATTCACCTCACCTGCACATCTGGCGGGAGGAAACCGGAGCACCCAGAGAAAACCCACGAAGAGACGGGGAGAATATGCAAAATCCACACAGACAGTCGCCTGAGGATGTAGCTTTTCTCGCCGAGCTGTAGGTTTGATATCCAGACGTTTCATTACCTGGCTAGGTAACATCATCAGTGGCGACCTCCAAGTGAAGCGAAGCTGTTGTCTCCTGCTTTCTATTTATATGCTTGTCCTGGATGGGATTCCTGGCGTTTGTGGTGATGTCATTTCCTGTTCGTTTTCTGAAGGGTTGATAGATGGTAACTAGATCTATGTGTTTGTTCATGGCGTTCTGGTTGGAGTGCCAGGCCTCTAGGAATTCTCTGGCATGTCTTTGCTTAACCTGTCCCAGGATAGATGTATTGTCCCAGTCGAATTGGTGTTTTTTTTCATCCTCGTGTAGGGCTACAAGGGAGAGAGGATTGTGTCTTTTTGTGGCTAGCTGGTGTTCATGTATCCTGGTGGCTAACTTTCTTCCCGCTTGTCCTGCGTAGTGGTTGTGACAGTCCTTGCATGGAATTTTGTAGATGATGTTGGTTTTGTACATGGGTTGTACATCGCCTGAGGCTGGAATCAAACCCAGGTCCCGTGCTGTGAGGTGTAGTGAGACAGCAGTGCTAACCATCACTGAGCCACCGTGCCGCCACTGGATTCAACGACTACATTTTTTTTTAAGGTAAGGGTTGTTACACAGCCTTTTACAAAAGTAAGTGTTTTACATTACCATACAGGTATTCCCGTCACCTTACCAGGCCCTTCATTTTAGAAAAGGCAGAGAACGCAAGGCGCTGCTTCTGTTTTTCTATTGCGAGACTACATTCCCAGAAACTGACAAATGCTGTTGCGATCATAGAAGCTGTTTGGGATCTTGTTAAATGCTGTCTTCACTATTCCTTGCCAAACAGTGACTACTGTTGCATTTTTAAGAACTTTTCTTGTATTATCATTGATTTATTTTGTTCATCATGTGAAATCTGTGTCCTCTTGCGCTCAATACAGTAAAATTATAGATTTAAATAAATTCTCTGGCAGAGTACAGCATTAGATCAGCATGGCTTCCCTTGTTTAAGGTAAAATCGATTATTCAATTAATCAATTACCTGAACAAAATAGTGCCTGCCCATCTCGTTCGGATAATCAAGGTTCCTCTGTTTTCAAACTGCCAATTTGCAGAAGTGGGTGCCAATGTGAAAGTAAAATTTACACATACACACTTTATATTATAGAGATAGCAGTCAAGAATGCCATGTTCCTACTTGTCATACGTTTATTTGATACTGAAAATATTTTATGTAACATATAAATAAGGAGCAGGAGCAGGCCACTTGGATTTGATTATAAACATATTTCCAAATTCCTGCCTGCTCCTGAAAACCTGTTACTTATCTCTGTTTTTAGATTATTGAAAGATCCACTTCCTCTGCCATTCCAAGAAGAGAGTTTCAAAGACATAACTCTCTGTGGGAAGAAATTTCACCTTATCTCTGTTTTAAATGAGTAACCACTTATAAACAGTAACTTCTTTTTCTTGATTTTCCCATAAGAGGCAATATCCTCTTACATCCACCCCGTTAGACCCCTCAGGATCTTTTATGCTTCAGTCAAGATGCCTCTGACTCTTCTGAACCCCAGCAGACACAAGCCTAGCCTGTCCAAGGTATAAAGCTAGACTCACCTACCAAAGAAAATTGAGACACTGTTGTGTGCTTTGTTTTACAGAGACATGGCTCACTCCTGCTTCACCTGGCTGTCTTACAACCTGACGGCTTCTGAGTCCATCAGATGGACCACATGGCAAGGCAAACAGCAGAGGGATCTGCATCCTGATCAACACCTCTTGGTGCTCAGATGTGAGACCCTGAGGTGTCACTGGTCTCTGGACCTAGAATATCTATCAGTGAAGTGCAGTCCCTATAACCGGCCAAGGGAGTTTACTTCTGCTATCCAGACAGTAATCTACATCCAACCCAATGCAGATGTGAAGAGCATCTGATGAAATTTACAATGCCACAAATAGCCTTGAGACGTAGTACCCTGAGGCCCTGTTCATCATAGTTGGCGACTTCAGTCAGGTCAATATCTGTGGTACTAAGATGCCACCAACATGTCTCCTGTCCCACTGTAGGCACAAACACCCTGGAACATTGCTACACAACCACTCTTCATTTTGGAAAATCAGACCATAAGATGCGCCCCTTTTCCCAGCTTACAAGCAGAAACTGAAGCATGAGGATCCAGTATAGCTGGTCTGAGGTAATGGAAAAGCTTGGAGTTGGTGGACTGATCGATATATAAGAACTCAACGTCCAACCTAACGAGTATGCCAGTACCATCACAGACTTCACTTGTGTGCTAAAGAAGCTAATACAAGTGTTCCCCAAATGGAAACCATGGATGAACCGGAAAATCCACTCCCTACTCAAGTCCAGGTCTGCGGCGTACAGGTGACCCTGACCTAAACAGGAAATCTAGGTCGAATCTTCACAAAGCCATCAGGGATGCCAACAGATAATACCAGACTAACCACATGAACACGTCCACGATGGCAAGGCTGACATGATATAATGGGCTACAAAGTGAAGTTGAGTAAAATTGCTGACAATGATGCATCCCTCCCGATGAGCTCAATGCATTCTATGCTCATTTTGAACAGAAGTTCAATGAAATGATGTCACCTGCCCTGACAACCTCAGCTGCACCTCATCCACAGTCACCACTGCAGACATCAGGTCAGCCTTCTTCAGAATGAACCCATGGAAAGCGACTGGCTTGGATGGAGTCCCTCGCCATGCCCTCAGATCCTGCATGGACCAACTGACAGGAGTACTTGCGGACATCTTTAACTGCTCCTTCCAACAATATGAGGTTTCTACCTATTTTGAGAAGACTATTACCTTCCTGGTGCCAAAGAAAAATCAGGCAATGTACCTTAATGACAAGTGGCTCTGAATCCATCATTAGGAAGTGCTTTCAGAGGTTACTAAGGGCACAGATAAATTCCAACCTCCCAGATTGCCTTGATCCACTGCAATTCACCTATCATCATAATAGGTCCTTGGCACATGCCCTACACATCTGGATAACAATGACCTACACCAGATTCCTATTTATTGACATTAGCTCTACCTCCATCACCACAATACCAACAAAATTAATTGCCAAACCTAGGATGCTGCTCCCTATTTGCAACTGCATCCTCAACTTCCTGACTCACAGACCATAATTAGTAAAGACAGGTGACAACACCTCCTCCACAATAATCCTCAACGATGGTGCCCTACAAGGCTCTGTACTCAGTACCTTAGTATGTTGCTTACACGCTTATGACAGTATGGCCAAATTCAGCTCCAACTCTTACTTAGATAATCATAGTGGGTCAGATCTAAAATAACAACGAGAATGATAGGGAAAAAAGTGCTTAGTGACATGGTGTAAAGACAACAATGTCTCCCTCAATGCACCAAAATGAAGGAGCTGGTCATAGACTTCAGGAAGCAGAGTGCAGGACACACATCTGTCTGCTGAGGTGGAAGACGTCGAGAACTTCAAGGTCCTAGGAGCAAATATCACCAACAATCTGTTTGGTGCATCTACTATAAAGAAAGCACACCAATGCCGCTACTTCCTAAGAAGACCAAGGAAATTCAAAATGTCCAAGATGTACCACAGAAAGCATCTTATCTGGATGCATAATAGCTTGGTATGGCAAGTGATCTGCCCAAGACCACAAGAAATTACAGAGTTATGAACAGAGCCCAGTCCGCCATGAAATCCAGCCTTCTTTCCAGTGACTCCATCTACATGTTCCACTGCCTTGGGAAAGCAGCCAACAAAATCAAAGACCCTTCCCACCCCAGTTATACTCTTTTCCAACCTGATCCATCAGCAGAAAATATAAAAGCTTGAAAACAGATTCAAGAACAGTTTTTTCACGGCTGTTATCAAACTTATGAACAAACGTCTGATATATTAGAGTTGCTTGTTCTCTGCATCTTCTCTCTAACTGTAACACTTTATTCTGCATTCTGTTCTAATACGCTGAAATAAGGTATGATTTGTCCGGTTAGCACAGAAAACAATACTTTTCACTGTATCTCAATACAGGTAGTGCGCTCAGATAATGCGCGTTCCGTCAGTGCGATTTGTTCATAATGTCGCTGAGAAATTAAGGAACAGTATTTTCAAGAACGTTTACCCCTGTTCTCAATTGCGTGATTTCAGGGGCAATGGTTTCACCCACTTTGTTCTGCACATGCGCCAATGTTAGCTGCCAATAGAGCAGCTTTATGAGAGAGGTACTGCACAGAGAGCATCTTTCCGAGAGAGATGCATTCAGCAGCTTCCTGTGAAAGCTACACTACTCCCTACATTATCCCATTTTTTTAAAAAGTGGAGGGGCACAGTGACAAGAATGTTAGCAAGATGCGTCCTGGTGATAAATGTGCAGGTGGTGAACACAAAAGAAAGGCTATAACACTGGAAGAGACGCTAGATATTAAGGAGAGAATATGTGATATAGCTCGCTTAACAGGAATGAGGGAATCTACCTTACTCACCATGATGACCTTCTGCCCCGCATTAATAATATTTTTAAATGTACTGTGTTAAATTTACTTTTGTTTTATTGATAAATATGATTTGTACCTTAATTCAGGTTGTGCTTTACTTGGTGTTAGACATTTGGATGGTTTTAGACGATAGACAATAGATGCAAGAGTAGGCCATTCTGCCCTTCGAGCCTGCACCACCATTCAATATGATCATGGCTGATCATCCTTAATCAGTATCCTGTTCCTGCCTTATCTCCATAACCCTTGATTCCACAATCCTTGAGAGCTCTACCCAACTCTTTCTTAAATGAACCCAGAGACTGGGCCTCCACTGCCCTCTGGGGAAGAGCATTCCACACAGCCACCACTCTCTGGGTGAACAAGTTTCTCCTCATCTCTGTCCTAAATGGGGAGACTGGGTGCCTCCTAGCAGAGCGCTTCAGGGAACATCTCCGGGACACCCGCACCAATCAACCACACCGCCATGTGGCTCAACATTTCAACTCCCCTCCCACTCTGCCGAGGATATGGATGCTATTAGCCTTCTTCACTACCTGCTGTACCTGCATGCTTACCTGCATTGACTGGTGTACAAGAGCACCCAGATCTCTTTGTACTGCCCCTTTACCTAAATTGATTCCATTTAGATAGTAATCCGCCTTCCTGTTCTTGCCACCAAAGTGGATAACCATACATTTATCCACATTAAACTGCATCTGCCATGCATCTGACCATTCACCAAGGTTTTTAAGTAATCGTGAGTGATATTTTTTGTTGGTCTGGCCCAAGCCCCACTTTTCTCATAGGCCCCATTATTTATATTAAGCAATTTTCTATTAAACGAGGTTTTGCTGAAATGCAACTATGGCATTGGAGGAGAACTACCTGTATATGTAACAATAATAAATCAAATCAAACCCAGTCTTTCGTTACAAGACAACCCGGACGTTCCAGATTTTAGTCCAATAAACTACTTCAAACACATTTACACCCTTCCTCAAAGATATCTACACCGTAGACAGTATTCCACATGTTGTCTCAACAGTATCCTATGTAACTGAAGCATAACCTTCCTTAAAATAAATGATAACAATCTGTTAGCTTGCCTAAGTATCTGGGCACCTGTACATGAGCTTTTGGTAATTCAAGCAAGAGGACATTCAGATCCCTCTGAATCTCAAAGCTCTGCAATCTCTCATCTTTTATAAAAAATGGTTTTATTCTTTCCATCAAGATAAATAATTTCACATTTTCCCCACATTTGCCAGATCTTTGCAACTCACTTAACTTATCTCTACTTTTTTTGCAGTTTCCTCATTCCTCTTCCTTAACTGCTATTCTAAATTTAACACAATAGGCCTATTTCATTTTGCCAAAATTATCCCGTAATCTTATTTTCTGCTCACAATCATTTGTTCAAAACTCTTGTTCATTAATCAGCTATCCAAAGGTGCAAGCTGTCAATTTACAGAATACCTACAGGAACTTGTCAGATCCATCAAGTTTTACCTATGTTCAACAAAGCAATCAGTTGATGGCATATTACTATAGAGTCACAGAGTCATACAGAAGTACAGCACGGAAACAGACCGTTCATTCCAATCTGTCCATGCTGACCAATATCCCAACCCAATCTAGTCCCACCTGCCAGCACCCGGCCCATATCCAACCAAACCCTTTCTATTCATGTACCCATCCATATGCCTTTTAAATGTTGCAATTGTACCAGCCTCCACCACTTCCTCTTGCAGCTCATTCTATACCCCTGCCCCTCCCCACCCTCTGTGTGAAAAAGTTGCTCCTTAGGTCTCTTTTATATCTTGCCTCTCTCACCCTAAACCTATGCCCTCTAGTTCTGGACTCCCCCACTCCAGCGAAAAGACTTTGCCTATTTAGCCTATCCATGCCACTCATAATTTTATAAACTTCTATAAGGTCACCCCTCAACCGCCAACGCTCCAGGGAAAACAGCCCTAGCCTAATCAACCTCTCCCTATAGCTCAAATCCTCCAACCCTGGCAACATCCTTGTAAATCTTTTCTGAATCCTTTCAAGTTTCACAACATCTTTCCGATAGGAAGGAGACCAGAACTGCACACAATATTCCAAAAGTGGCCGAACCAATGCCCTGTACAGCCACAACATGACCTCCCAACTCCTGTACTCAATACTGTGACCAATAAAGGAAAGCATACCAAATGCCTTCTTCACTATCCTATCTACATGTGACTCCACTTTCAAGGAGCTTTAGGTTGAAGCTCTTGCAGCTTTCACTTCAAATTATTATTTTTGTTCATTAATTTTAATTCATGGTGGTGCTTGGAAATGTCATTTTTTTCCACATAAGCCACACAAATCACACTTATTGAATTAATAAAATAAAGCTAAATGCAGAATAAAGCTTCTCCTATTTTGTCTCAAATTGTGTTTTTCATCGATTTCAAGATTATCTTCCACTGCATTAACTGTCATGTGGCAATTCCAATGTCCCCATCAGAAACACTATACTATATTCTCTTTCATAAATTATCTTAATGGACCAGAATGTGAAGAAGCTTCTACAATTTCCTTAATTATGAAAATTTAAAAATTGGATTTACAATCTTCTATTATGCAGGTGCTCATTTTAACACGTTTTCTTCTGTGAGAGGGTCAGAGAAACAAAATCGGAAATTTCTGGAAACGCTCAGTATGATGCCTGGACAGAAAGCAGAGTAAACAGTTTGGGTCCAGTGACCTTCTTCAGAACAGAGTTGCTGTCAGACTTGTTGAATTTTTTCCAGCACTTTCTGATTTTGCTTCTGATTTCCAACATCTGTGTTTCTTTGGATTTTAATTTGTGTTCTACATTTCTCAATGACAATTGGCCTTTATAATCAAAGAACAGGAGTGTTTTTGTATTGAGATAAATCCTCCCTTCTCCTGATTTCCTTCTTTTATCGTGTGATAATATACCTGCAAAATTGGTCAAGATAGCATTCAATACAAGCAGATTGAAAGATTCAAATGAGAAGCAGGGTCAACATCTCAATCTACATCTTCAAGAAGCAAATAATTATAGTTCGGCACCCACTAAATATACTGGTTCCAGTTTAAATACTTTCTTGCTGAATTTGAGGAGACAATAAAACAGTTTTAAAGGTCATAAACAACATGAAAAGATTAAAGTGAAAAAGGTAAAATAAACAAAGGGTGAACATGATCACATTTAGTTTTATCTTCAATATTTTCTTTAAAAGAAATTTACATGATAAAGATTATAAATTGATAAATGGGTTCAGAAGAAATCATTGTACTCAAAATGATAACTTTGTTTCACTATCCAAAGATTCTGCCAAATCTGCCACGTTTCTCCAGAATTTTCTGTTTTTAATATCTAAAGCTCATTCTTGCTTTCGCAAAGACTTATTACTCTCTTTGAGCAGTAAATACTCTTTGGTAATGTGATAGTAGAATCCTAGAAGAGCAATTCTACTACAAAAGTGTAATAGTTAATTTGTCATATTCCTCCAAGTAGCACAAAAAATTATAACAACTTTGTGATGAGTTACATCACTCATAATTGCATGGAGCCACACATAATCAGCAGGTCACATTCTTCGAAGACATCAGTGATTTAGTTAAATTTTCACAACAGTCCAACAGTTTAATGGTCACTTCTACAGGTTTTCTATTGCCAGGATTTTTTTGTTGAACTGAAATTAAATCTCAAAGTGGTTTGGTAGGACTTGAACTCAGATGGTCTAGATTATCAATTTAGATTTCGGGATAGATAATATGTAATAGTTTGATCTTAGCTTCTACTGCAAGAACATTTGCAGTCTGAAAGCAGGAACTGTGACCCCACTATCACTGCAAAAGAATCAGATTAGCGAGCTCCAGTTGACAATGTTTCACAGCTAAAGTAACAATTTCCTGATTATGGGTACTGCCAATGAACAATTTCCAACCGTTAAGTACGTTTACCTTTACTGTTCAGAAACAATGCACACATTTTACTGAACAAGCACTTGAAAATATTATTATATTTGTAGCCATGACTTTGAAAGCTGCGATACAATCTTAAATCTGTTAATAAATAGATGTAGAAGTTGACGGTAATGCTTTAATCAGTCACTATTTTTACTCTCTGTGGAATTAATAAAACATTAACAGCAACATATTAAGAGTCATTACCTTTCGAACTCTGTCCGTTTTCTTTCTTTGAACGAAAAGTTAAGGACCACGGCTTTTCTTTTAGATTAATTAGATTAGATTACTTACAGTGTGGAAACAGGCCCTTTGGCCCAACAAGTCCACACCGACCCGCCGAAGCGCAACCCACCCATACCCCTACAACATACCCCTTCACTGAACACTACGGGCAATTTAGCATAGTCAATTCACCTGACCTGCACATCTTTGGACTGTGGAAGGAAACCGGAGCACCCGGAAGAAACCCACACAGACACGGGGAGATTGTGCAAACTCCACACAGTCAGTCGCCTGAGCCGGGAATTGAACCCGGATCTCTGGCACTGTGGACAGCCAGTATCAATATCTTATAATTTTATAAGGTTTGCAAAAATAATTATTCTGTTCATGCTACTCTATTGTGTGAAAAAAAGTATTTTAAAAATTGTGTGGTCAATATTCTATGCCCATGTATTACCTAATTTACTTTGCAGGGTTATCTCCAATACCAGTACAGCATCTTGTAAGAGGGTGGCTCAGCCTATTCATGCCAGTTTTTCAAACCAAAGACTCAAACGTTTTTGAACCTACAACACACCAGTAGTTACTTATTGTTGCCAAATGTGGCTGTTATAAAACCTGAACAGCACAACTGACTGATAACATTATCTCATCATCATTACACTGCCGTTTGTGGGGTTTTGCTCTGTGCATATTGGCTGCTGTGTTTCCTACATTATAACAATGACTAGATTGCAAGAAGTCCTTCATTGGCTGAGTACTGCTTTGAGATGCACTATCATGAGGAAAAATGACATATAAATGCAAGTTTTTCTGCTTTTTAAATTGAACAAGGCAACCAAGTTATAAAGATAGCTGTTTCACGGCCCTTAATATGGCCAGGTATCAATTAATTGCTTATCCTAGTGTTCTACTCAGCAGCAATTAAAGATACACAAGAACATTATACATTATTAAAGCATGCAAAACCTTCAAACAAGGAACATTCAAAGGGCAAAGGATACATTTTTCCAGTTTCTGTACAAGATGATTAGGGGGTTAGATAGGGTCGACAGTATGAACCTTTTCCCGCGTATTGAGTCGGGTATTACAAGGGGGCATAGCTTTAAATTAAGGGGGGGTAGATATAGGACTGATGTTAGGGGTAGGTCCTTCACTCAGCGAGTCGTTAGTTCATGGAAAATTAATTGCTTATCCTAGTGTTCTAGTCAGCAGCAATTAAAGATACACAAGAACATTATACATTATTAAAGCATGCAAAACCTTCAAAAAAGGATACATTTTTCCAGTTCCTGTACAACTGTGTGTGTGTGTGTGTGTGTGTGTGCGCAGTTATCAGTTAGCTCATTTGGCTGGATGGCTGGTTTGCAATGCAGAGTCACACGATAACATAGGTGCAATTCCAACACCAGCTGAGGTTCCCATGAAAGACTCTCCTGCTCAGCGTCTCCCCCAAGGCCTGAGGCATGATGACTCTTGGGGCTAAACCACCACCAACTATCTCTTTAATGAAAGAGCAGCTCCACAGACCAGTAGGACTATGGCAACTTTACCACTTACCTTTAGTACAAATGAACTATCCGAAGTTATTCCACTCTGTTCTCAACCTCTATATAAAATAAACTGACCTCCTCTACCATACTCCACACAACGGGTATGAAGCCAAATCCTTTTTATCTCCATCACATGATGTAAAATCAGTTACAACGTTTGATAGTCAGCATCATTGTTATAAACAAAGAAAATGTCTAAATTCTGTTCTTGCTCAGGCTGATTAACTTTGTAAATGTACTCCAAAACTCTATGCTCATCATCCAGGCGATAAAGCCTATTTCTTTAATTTATTCAAAGCAATCATATTATTTCAAAGACTCACATTATGCTTCTTCTCAGCCTTCTTTTCTTGAACAAAATTGTGTAAAGACTTCTTTTTAATAAATTAGTCACTGTAAGTTTTGCGACTCATCTCTGAACAATTTCCAACATGTTTAGTTTAGTCTTCATATGGAATAACCAAAACTGCGTACTCTATAAAGGTCTCACCTTGGGGCGGCTTGGAGGCTCAGTGGTTAGCATTGCTGCCTCACTGCGCCAGGGACCCAGTTTGATTCCAGTCTCAGCTGACTGTCTGTGTTGAGTTTGCACATTCTCCCAGTCTCTACATAGGTTTCCTCCGCGTGCTCCAGTTTCCTCCCACAAACCAAAGATGTGCATCGGCCATGCTAAATTACCCATAGCAGTCGGTGCATTAGTCAGCGGGAAATGGGTCTGGGTGGGTTACTCTTCAGAGGTTGGTGTGGACTTGTTGGGCTGAAGGGCCTGTTTCCACACTGTAGGGAGTCTAATTTAATCATCATTAAGCTCCATGTCATTGTAACTTGGGCTGACTTCTATTTAATCCACTGCATGCAAGAAACACCCTAGTCCTAATTGCTTGATTAAGTAACATTTTCAGTCCAAGAAAGAAAAGTTAAAATGCAAAACAATTATGATATTGTGTAAGTTTAAACTGATCAATAAATAGTAATAAAAGGAAATCAAAAGTTCATTCCAATGGAGGAATTCTACTTCCATACAAAAACCAAAAGAACTGCAGATGCTGTAAATCAGAAATAAAAACAGAAATTGTTGGAAAAACTCAGCAGGTCTGGCAGCATCTGTAAAGAGGAATCAGAGTTAACGTTTTGGAGTTGGAGACCTTTCCTCAGAAAGCGAGGAAGGGTGATTCGACTTGAACATGAACTCTGAATTCTACTTCCATGTCTACTCAGAGTCATAGAGATGTACAGCACGGAAACAGACCCTTAAATCCAATTCGTCCATGCCAGTGAAATATCCTAACCTAATCTAGTCCCATTTGCCAGCACTTGGCCCACATTGCTCTAAACTGTTCCTATTCATATACCCATCCAGATTCCTTTTAAATGTTGTAATTGTACCAGCCTTCAGCACTGCCTCTGGCAGCTCATTCCATACACACCACACACTGCGTGAAAAAGTTGCCCCTCAGATCCCTTTTATATCTTACCCCTCTAGTTCTGGACTCCCCCACCCCTATTCATGCCTCTCATGATTTTATAAACCTCTGTAAGGTCACACTTCAGCCTCCAACGCTCCAGGGAAAACAGCTCCAGCCTGTTCAACCTCTCCCTATAGCTCAAATCCTCCAACCCTGGCAATATCCTTGTAAATCTTCTGTACTCTTTCAAGTTTCACAACTTCCGATAGGTGGGAGACCTATCCTTCTGATAGGTGGGAGACCAGAGTTGCACACAATATTGCAAAAGTAGCCTAACCAATGTCCTGTACAGCTGCAACATGACCTTCAACTCCTATACTCAATGGTTGCTTGCCAATTTTTAGTCATTTTCAAAAGTGCGGTGATGAAGATGAAGAGCTTCATCCTGATGAACAGCTTGTGCTTGAAACATCGACTCTCCTGCTCTTCAGATGCTGCCAGACCATCTGTGCTTTTCCAGTGCCACACATTTTGACTCTTACCTTCAGCATCTGCAGTCCTCACTTTCTCCTAGATCTTTAGCCATTGCTACAATAAGGATAGTCATCCATTACATTTTTCCAGTTTCCACCTCCCTCTCCTCCCTTTGCAGAACTAAATACCAGTCACAAGAAGTTTACTTTTCTACGAAGAGTAAAAAGGATACAAATAAAAACAGCAGCTTTGGAACATTGGTTACTTTCAAAGTTGCAGACAGAAATCTTTGAAGTCTCATTTTCAATTCCGGAGACCACGAATCCTAAAGAGCAAATTCAGATCATCAGAAATGATTAGAAGAATAAAAAGCTAAAACAAAAAACAGCCATTATTTCAAACCTTTCAGTGTAGAATTAAAAAAAAGACAAACTTGGCAACAAATTAGAAAATATTGCAAGATACTCTTGCACATAATGAATGAAATGGAGAGAGGCTGTTAGAGATGGAATATTCACTTCTTACTTTCCAACATTTGTTGAATAGGTTCTTTTCATAGCTGGTGGAAACTGGATGCTCAGAAACTTGATATCTTATCACAAATTTGTTTTCAACAATAATATATCCATTGTTGTCTTCCATTTTTACTTGCTAATCTTAATTACTAATACATATTCAGGTATTTTCACTCAGCAAAAGTCGGATAGGAAGAACACGGTTCTAAAATCAAAGTTTAAGACTCATAATATAAATATCTGTATAGCAAAATAGATTATCTAGCTTTTGGGATTTTTTTTCATTCTTTTAATGATGTGCATCCTCTACACACAGGATTATAACCTAGCTTGATAGATTCCTGGGAAACTGTAGGTTGAATAGTTAAATCTAAAACTAGGGTTCTGTGCTTAAAAAATAGGGGACTACCGATTTAAGACAGAGATAAGAAGAATTTTTTTCTTCAGAACAGCTCATCAATCTTTGGAAATCTCTTCCTCAATACGAGTGGCCAACGGCCATTCAGCCCTTCCAACCTGCTCCGCCATTCAATGTGATCAGAGCTGATCATCCAATTCAGTCCCCTGCTCCCTGCTTTCTCCCCCATACCCTTTTTTCCCTTCAGTCCTAAAAATTATAACCAACTCCTACTCAAGAACATTCAATGTTTTGGCCCCAGCCATTTCTGTCGTAGAGAATTCCACAGGCTCCCCACTTTCAGAGTCGGGACATTTCTCCTCATCTGAGTCAATAGCCTTTAGACTGTGACCCCGACCCCCACCCCCACACCCCCGCCCCAGTTCTGGAACCCACCCAGTCATCCTTCCTATATTCATCCTGTCTAATACTGTTAGAATTTTATAGGTAATAATGAGATCCCCATCCCTCTTGTTCTTCTAAACTCCCAGTGAGTACAGTCCGAACCAATTCAGTCTCCCTCCACACATCAGTCCTGCCATCCCAGCAATCAGTTTGGTAAACCCTTTGTGTGTCCCTCCCTGTAGTGGGTGTGAGATACGTATGGACGATGTGGAATAAATGGTTTAGGTCTATTCCCAACTCTTATACTTCTCTTCTGAGAATACAACAATACTGGATGAGGGGGGGATCCAATTGAAACTTACACAATACTGAATGGCCTGCACAGAGTGGATGTTGGCAAGTTGTTTCCATTGGTAGAAGAGACTAGGACCCAAGAGCACAGCCTTAAAGTAAACGGGAGGCCTTTTAGAATGGAGATAAGGATAAAATTCTTCAGCCAGAGAATGGTGAATCTACGGAATTCCCTGACATAGAAGGCTGCAGAGGCTTGATCATTGAGTATATTTAAAACAGAGATAGGTGCATTCTTGATTGTAAAGGGGATCCAGGATTATGGGCAGAAAGCTAGAGAATGAGGTTGAGAAATCTATCAGTCATGATCGAATGACAGAACAGATTCGAAGGGCTGAATGGTCTAATTTCTACTCCTATGTTTTATCTTATCTGCATTCCATTGTCCATTTGGTAATCCTTTCGCTTAATCACTAGATCTGTTCTTCATTTTACATCACAGGAAACAAACAATTTACTAAACTGCTTCATGAAAAAGGGCCATGATGTCTACAGTGAAATGATGATCTACTTTTGATCGCAATAGTGATGAAAAATACAACAGAGAGAATTTTCTTCTTTATCTTCTAATTAATGTGGGGAACGTAGTGCATTCATTATACCATTGATGTATTTTGATCATCCAGTCAGATTCAGTTAATACAATATCATGTTTGGATAACAAAGATTTAATAAATAGATTACTGGTATTTCTCATTCCACTTCCACTGGTAAGAACAGATTTTAAACTTAACCAGGGTGATGAAAGACCAAATTATATATGTCTTAAATTTACTAAAGCCACAGAGTCATAGAGAGGTACAGCAAGGAAACTGACCCTTCGGTCCAACTCATCCAGATATCCTAACTAATCCAGTTCCATTTCACAGCACTTCGCCCATTGCCCTCTAAACCATTCCTATTCATATGCCCATCCAGATGCCTTTTAAATGTTGTAATTGTACCAGCATCCTCTGGCAGCTCATTCCATTCATGCACCACCCTCTGCATGAAAAAGGTGCCCCTTAGGTCTCTTTTAAATATATCCCCTCTCACCCTAAACCTATGACCTCTGATCTCTCCCACCCCAGGGAAAATACCTCATCTAGTTACCCTATCTATGCCCCTCAGCATTTTATAAACCTCTATAAGGTCACCCCTCAGCCTCTGACGCTCCAGGGAAAACAGCCCCAGCCTATTCAGCCTCTTCCTCTACCTCAAACCCTCCAACCCTGACAACATCCTCATTAATCTTTTCTGAACCCTTTCAAGTTTCACAACATTCTTTCAATAGGAGGGAGACCCCTTTTCAGTCGGAGGGCAACCAGAATTGCACACAATATTCCAAAAGTGGCCTAATCAATATCCTGTACAGCTGCAACATGACCTCCAAACTCCTATACTCAATGCTCTGACCAATAAATGAAAGCATACTAAATGCCTTCTTCACTATCCCATCTACCTGTGACTCCATTTTCAAGGAACCACGAATCTGCTCTCCAATGGCTCTTTGTTCAGCAACACTCCCCAGAAGCCTAATCCAGAACTGGAGGGCACAGCTTTAGGGTGAGAGGGGGGGAAATTTAAAATGGACCTAAGGGGAACTTTTTCATGCAGAGGGTGGTGTGTGTATCGAATTAGCTGACAGAGGAAGTGGTGAAGGCTGTTACAATTACAACATTGAAAAGACATCTGGATGGGTATACAAATAGGAACAGTTTAGAGGGATAGGCGCCAAGTGCTGGCAAATGGGACTAGATTAGGTTAGGATATTTCGCCGGCATGGACGACTTGGACCTAAGGTTCTGTTTCCGTCCTGTACATCTCTATGAATCTAAGTGTATAAGCCCTGCCCTGATTTGCCTTTCCAAAATGTAGCAATTCACATTTATCTAAATGAAAATCCATCTGCTACTCTTCAATCCATCTCATCAAGATCCTATTGTACTCTGAGATAACCTTCTTTGCTGTCCATAACATCTCCAATTTTGATATCATCTGCAAACTTACTAACTATACCTCCTAATATTCACATCCAAATCATTTTTGTAACTGATGAAACACAGTGGACCTAGCACTGATCCTTGTGGCACACTACTGGTCATAGGCCTCCAGTCTGAAAAACAACCCTTCACCACCACCTTCTGTCTTGGACCTTCAAGCCAGTTCTGTATCCAAAATGCTAGTTCTCCTTGTATTCCATGTGATCTAAGTTTGTTAATTGGTTTACTATGAGGAACCTTGCCAAACGCCTCACTGAAGTCCATACCGATCATATCCACCGCTCAACCCTCATCAATCCTCTTCGTTACTTCTTGAAAACCTCAATCAAGTTAGTGAGGCATGATTTCCCATGCGTAAAGCCATGTTGACTATCCCTAATCAATCACTGGTTTTCCCAATATATGTAAATTCTGTCCCTCAGGATTCCCTCCAACAACTTGCCCATCACCGAAGTCATGCTCACCAGTCTGTAGTTCCCTGGCTTTTCCTTATATTTCGGAAAACAACAGCCAGAACAAACTACCTTATTGTACGTCTCGTTACTGATTTTGAAGCAGTTGGTTCTCACTTTTGCCTATATTTCAAAAGTGTTGCAATGGTTGTAAAGCTCTTGGGGAAATTCAGATATTATGCAAATTGCTATCCAAATGTAAATATTTCCATATTAAATACTAATTTTTGCAATAAAGGAAACAGAAATAATAGTTAAAAAGTTAAATTGCTACTGGAAATCTAAACAAAGCAAGTGCTAAGCTGTATGAAGATTGTACTATTACTCACAAATAATTATGACATTACAAATTAATGTAGCCTTCAAATTAGACTGCGATTTCAAGATCCCTCAGCTGGAATTATGCACTCTACCTGCAACCCCACTTACCTAACCCATTTCATTAGATCACTGTAAGTATGGTACCATTGCTACACAACAACACTGAACAGTACACAGAGAAATATATTATTTTCTTTCTATCATCAGTATGTAAAAGCCCACCCTTCACAGGTCATGGTGAAACAAGGCCTTGAGAAAATTAAGCAATTTGACATATCTCTGTTCATGGAAGAAAGTAGTCATTAAAAGGCAGAGAAATTGTTACATATCTAAATAGGTTATATGTTAGCAAGACATCCTTCTCTGATAACTGCAGCAACACTTACCTGAAAAAGTTCCTTAAAGGAGGGATGTACAGTGGGATTGGGGACAAACGGAAGTGCATAAAAGGGCAAAAACTCTGTTGTCTGACTTAACGCAGCACCTCTGGTTTCCAGATAGCTTTTGAAATGAGATGTTCTTTCATCCATATCATCTTTGTCCTGTTAAATAAAAACCAACATTTGAAAGATGAACATCTGTTCAACAGATTTCAAATTTCCTTTCTACAATCTATTTTCCATATTGCTTATTTTTAAGGCTTATTTTTTTTCCAAGGCATTATCTGAAATCTCCCAAGAAATCAACTACTAAATTTCACTCTGATTTTTTTGTTTCTCTCCTCTCTCAAAAGGTACATGAAGCCTACAAAAGCCCATTCAAAAAAAGTCTAGCCGCATAAAAACAGAGAAAAATATATTCTAAGAGGACGTAGTAATTTATATTTGATGATCACATTCATTACCTTTTTAATGCCTTGTAGCTCAATACATCTTTGTTTTTAAATACATCAATCCAACAAGTAATTTTAGGATAAATATAAAAGGTCCATCAAGATGGCATTTTTTGCCTCTCAGAAAAAAACAGGAAACAATTGAACAAAATATAGTTATATTCAAGCCAAAATTAGAAGGAATTCTTGCATTCTGGAGTATACTATCCCTTTTAAGGCAGACATAATGAAACAAATTTCAGATAATGGAAAAATTGTTTTGCCAATCAAAAATGATATTATAGAGTTGCACAGTACAAAAACAGACCCTTCAGTCCAGTTCCTCAATACCAACCAAATATCTTGAATTAATGTAGTCCAATTTGCCAGCATTTGGTCCATATTTCTCCAAACCCTTACTTTGAACATAAAACTAATCGCTTGCGAAAAATACTGAACTGTAGGATTCTCCAAACTAATGGGCATCATAATTGATTCATATGGAGTCATAGACTCAGGGATGTACAGCATGGAAACAGACCCTTCGGTCCAACCTGTCCATGCTGACCAGATATCCCAACCCAATCTAGTCCCATCTGCCAGCACCCAGCCCATATCTCTCCAAATGCTTCCTATTCATATACCCAACCAAATGCCTTCCAAATGTTGCATTTGTACCAGCCTCCACTACTTCCTCTGGCAGTTCATTCCATACACGTACCACCCTCTGTGTGCAAAATTTGCCCCATATGTCTCTTTTATATCTTTCCCCTCTGACCCTAAACATATGCTCTCTAGTTCTGGACTCCCCGACCCCAGGGAAAAGACTTTGCCTATTCATGCCCCTCATGATTTTATAAACCTCTGTAAGGTCACCCCTCAGCCTTCGACTCTCCAGGGAAAACAGCCCCAGCCGATTCTGCCTCTCCCGAGAGCTCAAATCCTTCAACCCCAGCAACATCGTTGTAAATCTTTTCTGACCCCTTTCAAGTTTCACAACATCTTTCCGATCTGAAAGAGACCAAAATTGCACGCAACATTCCATCAGTTGCCTAACCAATGACCTGTACAGCTGCAACATGACCTCCCAACTCCTGTACTCAATATTCAGACCAATAAAGGAAAGCATACCAAACACCTTCTTCACTATCCTATCTACCTGCAACTCCACTTTCAAGGATCTATGTACCTGCACTCCAAGGTAGAGAGGACCCAGCACCGATCCTTGTGGCACTCCACTGGTCACGGGCCTCCAGTCTGAAAAACAACCCTCCACCACCACCTTCTGCCTTCTACCTTTGAGCCAGTTCTGTATCCAAATGGCTAGTTCTCCCTGTATTCTGTAGATCTAAACTCGCTAACCGGTGTCCCATGGAGAACCTTGTCAAACGCATTACTGAATGCCATATACATCATGTCTACTGCTCTGCCCTCACCAATCCTCTTTGTTACTTCTTCAAAAAACTCAATTAAGTTTGTGAGACATGATTTCCCATGCCTAAAGCCATGTTGACTATCTCTAATCAGTCCTTGCCTTTCCAAATACATGTACATCCTGTCCCTCAGGATTCCTTCCAACGACTTGCTCACCACTGACATCAGGCTCACCGGTCTATAGTTCCTTGGCTTATCCCTACCACCCTTCTTAAACAGTGGCACCACATTAGCCAACTTCCAGTCTTCCAGCACCTCACCTGTGACTATTGATGATACATATACCTCAGTAAGAGGCCCAGCAATCACTTCTCGAGCTTCCCACAGTGTTGTATGGTACACCTGATCTGGTCCTGGGGATTTATCCATCTTTATGCAGTTATAATTTATTATATTATGCATTTATAATTTATGTGTTTACAAATGCATGGATTCATGCAATTTTTAAGCAAAATAAAATATAATTCTCCAAGTACAAATTCACCCCACAAACTCTCGT
Source organism: Chiloscyllium plagiosum (assembly GCF_004010195.1). Classification (NCBI taxonomy): domain Eukaryota; kingdom Metazoa; phylum Chordata; class Chondrichthyes; order Orectolobiformes; family Hemiscylliidae; genus Chiloscyllium; species Chiloscyllium plagiosum. Next base: position 46,787,350 of record NC_057722.1, on the reverse strand, counting down.
ATGAGTGTCTATGTGAGAGGGGGGAAGAGAGACAGAGACAGAGAGAGACAGGGGGGAGAGAGACAGGGGGAGGAGGGAGAGAGAGAGAGACTGAGAGAGAGAGATAGAGAGAGAGAAAGACAGGAAGTGAGAAAGAGAGAGAGAGAGAGAAAGAAAGAGAGCTTTTCACTTATAAGATAAACAGAGCTGGAACAAAATGAGCTAAGTATGATGATGCAATTGGATAAAAAGTTACAGCATTTACTCTCAATCATTCCTTATTCTAATGGATGTTAAAGTTGATAAGCTAATCTTCAATATAACAATATCTCTCCCATCATACAAACAGATCTATTTCTCCTCCCATAATCAAGCAGAAATACTAGCATGTGCTATAATACTTATATCAAACATTCTTTCATTTACAAAAGGTGGTGTTTACAAGTCAAGATATGCCAAGAAATTGAGAAGTAATGACAAGCCCTCAATTAGCAATTCTGTTGCAGTCATATTACAAAACTAGATCTATATAAATACCAGCTGCACCTTTGCCCTTATGAAAAACATACAACAAAGATGAATTTATGTGTGGACTCCAATGATAGAAATTGTTTCATGTAGATCCTGTGGAGAAAAGGGAAGAGGAAAAAAAGTCATCATTTATACTATGCTGGAAGGTTAAGCAACCAACCTATTCCTGTCTGCTGCACATACTCAGTAAAAAGAGCAAATCAACAGGATATATCGACCAAGGTTAAGAATCGACAGCAAGAAGCACCGATATTCCCTAAATACTGAATAACTCATGTTCCCACAGGTCTGAAATTTGGAGTTACATGATTTTGGTACAGTAACAATCAAGGTGATACATATCTATATTACAAATGATGTGTGACATGTGGTGGGAAATCAAGGTGGTGATGATACCAAATGCCTACTGGGCTTGTCTTTCGAAGTCAATGGTCTTCAACCCTTTTAAGCAGAAGATCATTTGCTGAATTTAAATGCAACCCATGATATAAAAGAAACTTTAGAATATAGTTTAACTTCAGTGTTACATAAATCTAAAACCAAATGTATACAAATTCCTGCCTTTTGTTCTCTTAGTGTGACATCTGTGTCTGTACAATACCAGTGCCTTGAAGTCTGGGTTGTAATTAGGGACAGTTCTTCAGAAACATTTCTTTAAATGAGTATTTAAGAAGGTCGCAATACTTGGGCTTGATCATTCTCATGTGGCAGAACACTGTCTCTCAGAGCTATGCACAGTCAAAATGAGCTTTCACTTTAAGAGGATTCACTTCAAAAGGATGATTGGATTTAGTCACTGCTAATCAGTCCCCAAATATCACTGCCCATTGAGCTGACTTCAGCTCAATGTAACTGCATAATAATTATCTCCAAATCAACTCCAATGCTTTGAAAATCAAATGCCTGATGGAATTTGGTCATCAACCCATTTATGTCTATTTGAAGGAATGGATTTGAGACAAACATGATCATTTGCTCCATCACATTTCGAATTCCTGAAATTGCCTGTTGAATTCTTCTGCTTATGTGTTCAGCTGTCCACAGGTATTTTATGAATGGAACCATTTTTCTTTTCTCCATTGCAGCATTTCACTACTTAATTGGGAGAATCACCGACCCAGTTTCAATCTAAGTACATTCAAAATATTAATTATGTGTGCCAAGTCTCTGTCCTTTCTCTGCAGTTCACAGTTTAGCTTGTTCAGTTTCCAAGTTATGTCTGAAAGGAACCCAATGACATACAACCATGCATTGTCTGATAGCTCATTGCACACTTCATTCTTTAATTTAAGGCATCAGATTTTCAGGGCCTTCCCTCAAATTAACCATCTCCCATCAGCATAGAGGATTAATACTAGGCAGCATTAAGTTCATGAAACAAGGATTTACACAAGTGGCATTGAAGGGCTCTTGCTCAACTCGAGTTTGCAATCTTAACAATGACTCTCATTACAGGAGAAAAGTCCATAACTTTACTCACTGATCCTCACTGTGGATTACCCAGTGGCGAGTGACAAACAAGAGGAAATTAGGATCATTTCTTCAAAATGCAACAAAGCCTGCATTAGTACCAAGCATGGCTGATGCACCATCAGTTGTGGTGGAAACCTACTTCTTGATTGGAATGTTTTTCTCAGGATATACTTTTCTGAATTTGATGCAGCTATTTCTTTAAGGGGCAAAAGGATGAGAAAATTCTCTTTAGTTGTTATCACCTTAAAGAGCATATGCATGAGAACAATTAGCTGGACTTTGTCATGATGATGCTTTCATCGAACTGCAGTGAGAAGCACCCACAGTCCTTCATATTGTGCTGTTGAAAAGACATCTTCACACACACAATGCAATTATCTTGCTACTGTGCAAGCGACACATAACATGCCCTGGATTGCTGTTATTATTTCTTCTTTGTTCTTGAAGTCTTTGAATTAAACAGTAGAGTTTCTGCTTCTATGATTACTTTGCTGTCTGTGAATGAGTTTTTGTTTTTTGCCATAAAGTGAAATGGTGTTTCAATGCAGGCCTTACCTTTTGCTGTTTGTTTGGAAAAAAAAGATTGTTGAGCTTTGGAAGTGCCCTTCAGCTTGTCAATTTTCTTTGCCTGAAACATGATTCTCAAGGATACAAGGCTTGCATTTACTGTTTTTGGTAACACATAATTCTGAACAGAACTTGATTTTCACATTCCACATTTTAGGCTTGTTTTTAGATGGTCCAGGTTGATCACTCATCATTATTGCTTCACCTTGCAGTTCAAGGCTTCACTTGCTGCTGGTCATCATGTAGTAGGCCTTTGGATCCATGCTTCTGATAATTCAGAACGCTGCCAGCTGTTCTCAAACGTGGAGGTATGGAAAGTCACTTCCATTGTCATGATATTTCTCCAGGGCTCTGGTTGACTTGCATTGCTCTGATATTAATCAACAGATTGATTGCAGAGCCTTTGACATTTGATATCACCATCTGCCTGCTGTTATGAACTAGGCCAGGCCACTCTTAAGCAGGCAGCCCAGACCATAACTTTGAAAGTTATTTCACTAAGTGTATAGTGAAAATTACCCAGAGTGAGATAGCTCGGTTGACTACGAGATTTTAAAAACAGAAATTCATTCACAAAATTACACAATGAAACACAAAGAAAGGAATAAAGAACCCCTCCAGAACTCAGTCTATCCAATCTCGATTTAATTATGCTGTTCCGGATATACATAACAGTCCCAGTAAGCAAACCCCCTTTAAAACCAGTACAAATGGAACACATGCTTACAGGTTGAAGTTAGAAGGGCAGAGAAAGAGTTTGTTTTCACACAGCTCACTGTTGAACTCCCAACTAGTTCTGAACTGAACTGCTCAGCTGGAGAGCTGACCACAACCCTTTTATTATACAGGTCACTCCTAAAACATGACCACTTTGGCCTGAAGTCTCATCTGTTTACATATAAACAAAATGACCTTTCGATACCCTTTAATCTCTGTACCGAATCAGACTAATTGGCACCAAGAGCGGTTTATTACCCCTCTGATAAAAACCAAGGACATAGTATCCTTGAGAAAAGGGAACAGCTTTTAGAAAAAAGGAACCTGCTTTGTGACACCTCCACCCTTTTAAAAAATGAACCATCAATACCAAAAGATGGCTTCATTTTTAAAACCCTTCATAGCCCCTGTTGGTGGTCTAAACACACAGATAGGAGAAAGTGAGGACTGCAGATGCTGGAGATCAGAGCTGAAAAATGTGTTGCTGGAAAAGCGCAGCAGGTCAGGCAGCATCCAAGAAGCAGGAGAATCGACGTTTCGGGCATAAGCCCTTCTTCAGGAATGAGGAGGGTGTGCCAAGCAGGCTAAGATAAAAGATAGGAAGGAGGGACTTGGGGGAGGGGCGTTGGGAATGCGATAGGTGGAAGGAGGTTAAGGTGAGGATGATAGGCCAAGAGGGGGTGGGGGCGGAGAAGTCGGGAAGAAGATTGCAGGTCAAGAAGGCGGTGCTGCGTCCGAGGGTTGGGACTGAGATAAGGTGGGGGGAGGGGAAATGAGGAAGCTGGAGAAATCTGCATTCATCCCTTGTGGTTGGCGGGTTCCCAGGCGGAAGATGAGGCGCTCTTCCACCAGGCGACGTGTTGCCGTGGTCTGGCGATGGAGGCGGCCAAGGTCGTGTTGCCATGGTCTTGCCATGGTGTTGCAAATTTTTCCAGCTTCATTTCCCCTCCCCCCACCTTATCACAGTCCCAACCGTCGGACTCAGTAACGCCTTCTTGACCTGCAATCTTCTTCCCGACCTCTCCGCCCCCACCCCCTCTCCGGCCTATCACCCTCACCTTAACCTCCTTCCACCTATTGCATTCCCAACGCCCCTCCCCCAAGTCCCTCCTCCCTACCTTTTATCTTAGCCTGCTTGGCATACCCTCCTCATTCCTGAAGAAGGGCTTATGCCCGAAACGTCGACTCTCCTGCTTCTTGGATGCTGCCTGACCTGCTGCACATTTCCAGCAACACATTTTTTAAACACACAGATACACTATACTAACTATAAACATGCAGGATCATGGTTTAGAAAAAAGAAACCAGCTTTGTGACACTGCATTTCTTTAGCCTGCATGCCTGACAACTGATCTCAGAGGAGAAAGTGAGGACTGCAGATGCTGGAGATCAGCCCTGAAGAAGGGCTTATGCCCGAAACGTCGATTCTCCTGTTCCTTGGATGCTGCCTGACCTGCTGCGCTTTTCAAGCAACACATTTTCAGCTGTGACAACTGATCTCACCCTAATCTCATTATATAATTAGCTTATGGAGAAAATAACTGCAGGTCTACAGCATATTGGCAGAGGACAGGGACTAGCTGAGCTGCTCTTGCTGAAAGTCCGCATTGACATGATGGACTGAACAACCTCCTGCATTGTAGTAATGTAATATACTGGTTTCACACCTTAGTTCCTAGCATATTTCTTATTCATTTGCTTGCATTGCAGGGGAACGTATGTTTTATGGGAGCAATGATGGTCCAACTCAACCAAGCTGACATTCGATGTAACAAGCTGGTAAACACTATTAACTGTACTTACTTTCTTCTAGTGTGTAGCTTCCCGATGTGGAGGTCATGCAGCTGCATGATGACTGACATATGTATAGTGACAGAAAGCAGGCAAGTGGTGACATCAATTGTCAAACATACATGGTGAGGGAACATGGGTGAACAATGAGATCAGTTGTGAGAGACTCTGCTATCAATCTGTCAATTATGATTGTGTGTGTTAGAAACCATGGTTCTAAGTGATGAGGGCACTTGTCTTCAAAGTAATGTCAAAAAAACTTTGACCGAGACGCTGCATTGCATCTTTCTTGACAATGTACAAGGTAGACATTGCAGCAGTAATGGAGGAATTGAATAGTGAAGGTAATTAATAGCGTGATGATCAAGCAAGCTGTTCATCATGGATGAACGAGAGATTGTATGTTGTTGCAGCTGCATTCATTTAGGCAAGGGAGACTATACCATCTCACTCCTGAATTATACCTTATACATGGTAAGGAAGCTTTGGGGAGTCAGGGAATTAATCATCTGCAGCCTCTGATCAACACCTTCAGCCACAGTATTTTTGTATTCGATTCAGTTGACTTTCTGGTGAATGCAGTCACCTACAACATTGATCATAGGAAAGACAATGATGGTAATGGCTTTGAATATCAAGGGGAGATGTTTACAGTCTCTCTTGTCATAATGGTCATTGCATGTGTGTGGCACAAACATAACTTGCCACTTGTCAGTCCAGGCCTGGTTCATACCTTCTTGGATGTGGGCACAGAAAATTGGCATCTGTGATGTTGCGGCCCTCAGTGGAAGGCTCATCCACTTAGCACCTCTGGCTGAAGGTCGTTGAAAACACTTCCACCTTCTTACAATTTGGATACTATTCTCTTAAGACACTTGCTAATTTTTCTTTCCCCCTTACAGGGAAAAGTACTCTTGCTCAGATGTGATTATAGGAGAGATAGCAATCATTAAAGTGATCACTTTCTTTGATTGTCACACTAGCTAAGATAAACTTAAAGCAATACAAACTTGTGTGCATTGAACTTTAGACTTCTGGTTTGTCTACTTTGCTTCGAACTAACAAGGAATCTTTATTTATACGTTTCATACTGTTAAGCTGCCTGTTGCAAACAATGGTGATAAACTCATTTTTGTGATAATATGACACTTTGAAAAGTGGTAAGACACCACCATCTGCTGGTTACATTTTTTTAAAACATTGGAACAGCAGCCAGACCAGTGCACTGTATACTTTACTCAGAAAATTGCTGTCCTGAGAGAAAGTTAAATTTTATTAACTCATTGTAGTCCATTGCCATCATCTATCATTTTGCTTTCCTTACTGCCAACACGACTGTCAATACTTCAAAATATCTCATATGCAGTGGTAACTGTTAATTATATCTCTGATCCTAAGTTGAGAGATCAAATATAGATAGACACATACATACACCTTTTAGAATTGCAGGGATAGCTCTCTAATTTTCAATAACTCCTATATTAGATGATGCAGTCAGACAGTAACATTATCTTTTTATTTGTTGACATATGGAGTAATTGGGTCTCAAAGAGGCAGAATTAGAAGAATTCATCAATATCGTCAATGAGCATCAACCCCAGTAAACTTAAAACCATAACACAAAGGGAGTGCTTGTTTCCTGGATAGCACAGTACTTAAATTGCTACAACATAACAAGCATAAGTTAGCAAAATAGTTTTCAAAATAACTGACACATACCTCTATTCCATTAAATATGTCTTCCACTGGCTAGTGAGATCACAGCTAAAGGTTTCCATTGCATTTTCACAAAGGTGAAATATTTCGAATAGCTGTTATTATCCCTCTAACTGCATCTCAGATCTCAATCACAGATTTAAATTTAAAAACTGGCACTGTGCTCATAACAAATGCTTCTACTATAATCCTTCTTTTACAGTAGCTCCTAATATACGGAAAATTAAGCTAGAGACACCATATTCATTTGCAAGTAACTCATTACCTTAGTGATTTCAAGTTTTCCTAATTCTGAGTTAGCTAAATGCTCCCTTGTTCACAAGTTTGAAACTGTACTCTCTACTGCATTTTCAGCCCTTCTGCTCCCTTGAAATTTACATCACACTCTTCCCTGCTTAAAGTCTCCCTCTCTCTCCCAGAACCCCTGCACTGTTATGTACGAGGCCAGACCACTCAAAACATTCTTAAGCAGGCAGCCCAGACCATAACTTTGCAATTTGTTTGAGTAAATTACGGAATGAAACACAAAGAACAGAATATAGAATACCCACAGAACTCAGACTATCCCAAATCGTGCTGTTCTGAATATACACAACAGTCCCAATAAACAAACCCCTTAAACAGAGAGCAAAAAAACGAAACAAAGGTTTACAGTTCAAAGTTAGTAGGGCAGAAAGAGACAGAGAGAGTCTAGCAGCCTGTTTCCACATAGCTCACTGCTGAAATGATTCTCACTTAACTTCAGTTTCCAGGACTGGCCACTCCCTTTTCATTATACAGGTCACTTCTAAACATAAAAGCTATGGCCGAAAGTCTCATCTGTTTACATATCAACAAAAACGCCTCTCAATACCCTTTTATCTTTGTACCCAACCCAGCCATTTCGGAGCTCTGAGTATTTTACAACCTCTCTGAAAAAATCAAGGACACAGTATCCGAGACAAGGAATAGCTTTTAGAAAAAAGGACCAGCTTTGTGACAGCACCAAGAACAAAAAGGCACTCTCCAGACTCATCCCTGGCACAACATAACACTGAAACACAGTTCCTTCCTGGGCCATCGCCTCCTATTTCGGAGCTACCTAACAATAAACCTTAGCCTCTCAGTTTCCACATCCAGACTTTCCCCCTGCCTCTGTCCCACGTATTTTGAGTATTCCTGTACCATTCTTAAATACCCAGGATATTTCTTTAGAATGGCTGCCAATACAGTGCCCTAATAGAGAGAGACAGAGAGAGAGAGAGAGAGAGACAGAGAGAGAGAGAGCCTGAAATATGACCTCCATACCTTTAATAGCATTTGAAAATATATCTTACAAATCAATTGTCTAAATCTCTTTTTAAATATGATAAGAATATTAGCTTCTGCAATTAAAATGTTAATAATATTAAAATAATATTTTTTTAAAAGCAAAAACTGAAGCATTGCTAAATACATTAATCAAAAATTAAGAGAATTTTTAGTACAAATTTCACTCAACATATTAGTACATGTTTAACAAAGATCTACGTTTCTTTGCAACTTACACACTTTCTAGAATTCTTCAGAGGAAAGATAGCAAAATGAACTTGAAGGTAAAACTCCAATTTCTGAGGCAGCTGCTCATCAACTCCAGTTTGAGGCAAAATGTGCTGTTCCCACAGCTTGAAAAATACCTTTCCGTTTCCATCATCAAATGCTTTAAGCAGATCTTCCTGTTGAAAATCAAAGAAAAGATATTTCTATCCACATTCTATAAAACTTTGTGGTGTGTAACTGAAACGAACTTTTTTCAAGAGTAAGTTGTTATATTCCTAAAATCTACAGTTCTTTGATCTTGTCTTAACGAGACGTACATAGAACATTACAGCGCAGTACAGGCTCTTCGGACCTCGATGTTGCACTGACTTGTGAAACCAATCTGAAGCCCATCTAACCTATTCCATTTTCGTCCATATATCTACCCAATGATCATTCAAATGCCCCTAAAGTTGTGAGTCTACTACTGTTGCGTTCCATGCCACCACCACACACAGAGTATAGAACCAACCTATATCTATCACCCTTCAATTTAAAGCTATGCTCCTCGTGCTAGCCATCACCATTCGAGGAAAAAGGCTCTCATTGTCCATCCTATCTAACCCTCTGATTATCTTATATGTCTCTATTAAGTCACGCCTCAATCTTCTTCTCTCTAACCAAAACAGCCTCAAGTCCCTGAGCCTTTTTTCATAAAGACCTTCCCTCCATACCAGGCAACATACTCGTAAATCTCTTCTGCATCCTTTCCAAAGCTTCCACATCCTTCCTATAATCTGGTGACCAGAACTGTATGCAACACTCCAAGTGCGGCCGCACCAGAGTTTTGTACAGCTGCGGCATGACCTTGTGGGTCTGAAACTCAATCCCTCTACCAGTAAAAGCAAACACACCGTATGTCTTCTTAACAACCCTATCAACCTGAGTGGCAACCTTCAGGGATCTGCGCACATAGATACCGAGCTCTCTCTGCTCATCTACACTATCAAGAATCTTCCCATTCGCCCTGTACTCTGCATCCCTGTTACTCCTTCCAAAGTGAAGCATTTCACACATTTCCACATTAAACTCCATTTGCCACCTCTCAGCCCAGCTCTGCAGCATATCTATGTCCCTCTGTAACCTACAACATCCTTCTGCACTATCCACAGCTCTACCAACCTTAGTGTCATCTGCAAATTTACTAACCCATCCTTCTATGCCCTCATCCAGGTCATTTATAAAAATGACAAACAGCAGTGGACCCAAAACAGAGCCTTGCAATATACCATTAGTAACTGAACTCCAGGATGAACATTTCCCATTAATCACCACCCTTTTTGCAGGTAGCCAATTTCTGATCCAAACCACTAAATTACCCTCAAACCCATGCCTCCATATGTTGCACAACAGCCTGCCAATATAATGCCTTATTGAATCCACATACACCACATTAACTGCTTTACCCTCATCCACCTGTTTGGTCACTTTTTCAAATAACTCAATAAAGTTTGAGGCACGACCTACCCTTCACGAAACTGTGTTGACTATCCCTAATCAACTTATTCCTATAAATCCTATCTCTTATATCCTTTTCCAACACTTTGCCCTTAACTGAAGTAAGGCTAACTGGTCTATAATTAGCAGGGTTGTCTCTACTCACCTTCTTGAACAACATTTGCTATCCTCCAGTTTTCTGGCACTATTCCTGTAGACAATGATGTCACAAAGATCAAAGCCAAAGGCTCAGCAATCTCCTCCCTGGCTTCACAGAGAATACTAGGACAAATTCCATCTGACCCAGGGGACTATCCATTTTCACACTTTCCAGAATTACTAACACCTCCTCCTTGTGAACCTCAATCCCATCTAATCTAGTAGCCTGTATCTCAGTATTCCCCTTGACAACATTGTCTTTTACTCGGGTGAAAACTGACGGAAAATTTCATTTAGCGATTCCCCTATCTCCTCTGACTCCACGCACAACTTCCCACAACTATCCTGGTTGGCCCTAATCTAGGCAGACATGGGTACTGCAGATGCTGGAGATTAGAGTGGTTCTGGAAAAGCACAGCAGGTCAGGCAGCAACCGGGGAGTAGGAAAAATCGACGTTTCGGGCAAAAGCCCTTCATCAGGAATGAGGCTGGGAGCCTCAGGGGTGGAGAGATAAATGAGAGGGGGGTGGGGCTAGGGAGAAGGTAGCTGAGAGTGCAAAGGTAGACCTTAAATTCACCTGGACCATCTCTGACACATCCCTCCCCTTCCTGGACCTCTCCATCTCCATCAACAATGACTGACTCAACACTGACATTTTTTTACAAACCCACCGACTCCCACAGCTACCTGGAATACACCTCCTCCCATCCTACCTCCTGCAAAAATGCCATTCCGTATTCCCAATTCCTCCACCTCCGCCGTATTAGCTCCCAGGAGGACCAGTTCCACCACAGAACACACCAAATGGCTTCCTTCTTTAAAGATCGCAACTTCCCCTCCCATGTGGTCAGCAAGTTTGCAGATGACACAAAGATTGGTGGAGTGGCAGAAAGCATAAGGAGACTGTTGGAGAATACAGGAGGACATAGATACGCTGGAGAGTTGGGCGGAAAAGTGGCAGATGGCTTTCAATCCAGACAAATGTGAGGTGATGCATTTAGGCATGTCTAATTCTAGAACGAATCATACAATGAATGGAAGAGCTTGGGAAAAGTTGATGGGCAGAGAGATCTGGGAGTGCAGGTCCATTGTACCCTGAAGGTTGCTGCACAGGTGGATCAAGTGGTCAAGAAGACATATGGTATGCTTGCTTTCATCGGACGGGGTATTGAGTATAAGAGCTGACAAGTCATGTTAAAATTGTACAAGACATTGGTTCAGCCGCATTTAGAATACTGTCTACAGTTCTAGGCGCCACATTACCAAAAGGATTTGGATGCTTTGGAGAGGGTGCAGAGAAGGTTTACGAGGATGTTGCCTGGTGTGGAAGGTGCTAGCTATGAAGAGAGGTTGAGTAGATTAGGCTTATTTTCAATAGAAAAAAGGAGATTGAGGGGGGACTTGATTGAGGTTTACAAAATCATGAAGAGTATAGACAGGGTGGATAGAGACAAGCTTTTTCCCAGGGTGAAGGATTCAATAACGAGAGGTCACGCTTTCAAAGTGAGAGATGGAAAGTTTAAGGGCAAGTACTTTACACACGGCAAGTACTTCACACGAAGGGTAGTGGTCGTTTGGAACTTTACAGCCCAGGAACAGGCCTTTCAGCCCTCCAAGCCTGAGCCGATCCAAATGTACTATCAAAACCTGTCGGTCAATTCCTAAGCATCTGTATCCCTCTGCTCCCCACCTACTCATGCATCTGTCCAGACGCACCTTAAATGAATCAACATAATTCATTTAAAGTGCGTCTGGACAGATGCATGAGTAGGTGGGGAGCAGAGGGATACAGATGCTTAGGAATTGACCGACAGGTTTTGAAAGTACATTTGGATCGGCTCAGGCTTGGAGGGCTGAAAGGCCTGATCCTGGGCTGTAAAGTTTCTTTGTTCTTTATGTGGTTGAAGATGCCCTCCAATGCATCTCATCCACGTCCTGCACCTCTGCCCTCAAACCCCATCCCTCCAATCGCAACAAGGACAGAAACCCCGAGTCCTCACCTTCCACGCCACCAACCTCCACATAATTCACATCGTCCACCGACATTTCCGCCATCTTCAAACGGACCCCACTACCAGGGATATATTTCCCTCCACACCCCTATCCACTTTCCGCAAAGACCATCCTTCTGCAACTATCTGTTTATTGAATCCGTTGCTCCCAATGCGGTCTCCCCTACACTGGGGAGACTGGACGCCTTCTCACAGAGCGCTTCAGAGAACATCTCCATGATACCTGCACCATTCAGCCCCACCACCCCGTGGCCGAATAATTTCAACTCCTCCTCCCACTCTGCCGAGGACATGCAGGTTCTGGGCCTCCTCCATTACCACTCCCTCACCACCTGATGCCTGGAGGAAGAACGCCTCATCTTCCATCTCAGGACTCTTCAACCCCATGGTATCAATGTTGACTTCATCAATTTCTTCATTTCCCGTCCCCTAACCTTCCAGCTCAGCACCGTCCTCATGACCTGTCCCACCTGTCAATCTTCCTTCCCACCTATGCGCTCCACCCTCCTCTCCGACCTATCACCTTCACCCCACCTTCATCCACCTATTGTATTCTCAGCTACCTTCTCCCCAGCCCCACCCCCTTCCATTTATCGCTCCACCCCCGAGGCTCCCAGCCTCCTTTCTGATGAAGGGCTTTTGCCTGAAACATCGATTTTTCCTGCTCTTCGGATGCTGCCTGACCAGCTGTGCTTTTCCAGCACCACTCTAATCTTGACCCTCATCTTACTTTAGTTATTCTTGTATTCCTGATATACCTCCAGAAAGCTTCAGGGTATTCCTTGATTCCATCTGCCAATGACTTCATGTGTCCCCTCCTGGTTCTTCTTTGTTCTGTTCAGGTCATTCCTGGCTAACTTGTAACTCTCAAGTGCCCTAACTGAGGCTTCACACCTCATCCTAACATAAGGCTTCTTCTTCTTCCTCTTGAAAAAGAGACTCATCTTCCTTAGTAAACCATGGCTCTTCTGCGATCGACAATTTCCTCCCTCCCTGACAGGTACATACCTACCGAGGACCCACCGTAGCTGTTCCCTGAATAAGCTCCACATTTCAATTGTGCCCATCCCTGCAGTTTCCTTCCCCATCCCAAGCATCCTAAATCTTGCCTTATCACATTATAATTGCCTTTTCCCCAGCCATAGCTCTTGCCCTATGGTATATACCTATCCCTTTTGATTGCTAAAGTAAACATAACCGAATTGTGGTCACTATCACCAAAGTGCTCATGGACCTCCAAATCTAAAACCTGCCCAGGTTCATTACCCAGTACCAAATCTAATGTGGCCTCATCCCTTGTTAGTCTGTCTACATACTGTGTCAGGAAACCTGCCTACACACATTGGACAAAAAGTGACCCATCTAACACACTTGAACTATAGTATTCCCAGTCAATATTTAGAAAGTCCCCCATAACAACTACCCTTTAAATCTCACTCCTATCGATAATGATCTTTGCTATCCTTTCCTCTACATCTCTCAAAGTATTCGAAGGCCTACAGAAAACTCCCAACAGGGTGACCTCTCCTTTCCTGTTTCTAACCTCAGCCCATATTACCTCAGTGGATGAGTCCTCAAACGTTCTTTCTGCAACTGCAATACTGTCCTTGACAAATAATGCACTACCTTCTCTGTTCTTACTGAGGCCCCGGAACTTGCAGCAACCATTCCTGTCCCTGCTCTACCCATCTCTCTGAAATGGCTACAACATTGAAATCCCAGGTGGGTTGCTGCAAGTTCACCCACCTTATTTCGGATGCTCCTTGCATTGAAGTAGACACACTTCAAACCAACTTACTGCTTGCCAGTGCATTCTTGTGACCTTGAAACCTTATTTCTGACCCCACTACTCTTAACCTCCTGTACACTCGAACTACACTTTAGGCTCCCATCCCCCTGCTGAATTAGTTTAAACCCACCTGAAGAGCATTAGCAATGTCCCCCAGGATATTGGTACCTCTCTGGTTTAGGTGAAGACTATCCTGTTTGTAGAGGTCTGACCTACCCCAGAAAGAGCCCCAATTATCCAGGAATCCAAAAATCTCCCTCCTGCACCATTCCTGTAGCCACGTGTTGAACTCCTCTCGCTTCCTATTCCTCACCTTGCTAGTACTGTGAAAATTGCCTGCAAAGGTTACTTGCTCCAATAATATATTGCAGTCGTACAATCATACATTTCAGAGTAACATAGACACACAGAAGATAGGCGTTGCCATTGAGCCTCTCAAGCCTGCTCTACTATTCAATATGATCCAGGGCTGATCATCGACCTCAATATGTGAATCCTGTCCTCTCCCTATATCCTGTGATCCCTTTAGCCACAAGAGCTATATCTACCTCCTTCTTGAAAACACAATGCTTCAGCTTTAAACACGTTCTGCAATAGTGAATTCCACAGGCTCACCACTCATTAGGTGAAGACATTTCTTCTCATCACAGTTTACCCCTTATCCTGGACTCCACTACCATTGGGAGCATCCTCCCATCAGAATTTCACAGGTTTCCATGAGATTTCCCTCTTCTAAAGTCCAACGAATACAATCTGAACTGATTCAACCTCTTCTCATACATGAATCCTGCCATCCCAGGAATCAATTTGGTAAACCTTCACTGCACTCTCTCTATAGCAAGAACACCATTCCTCAGGTAAGGAAGTCAAAACTGCACATAATGTTCCAGGTAAGGCTTCACCAATGCCCAGTATAATTGCAGCAACACATTCTTGTTCCTGTATTCACATCCTCTTGCTATGAATGCCAACATACAGTTTGCCTTCTTTACTGCCTGCTTACTTTCTATGAATGATACAAGAGAATGTCCACGCCTCATTTAACATTCCCTGCTCTTAATTTACAGCCAATAATAATCTACCTTCCTATTTTGGTCATCAAAATGGATAGCGTCATATTTAACGACATTATACTGCATCTGCCATGCATTTGCCCACTCACTCAGCCTGTCCATATCACATTGCAACATCTCTACATTCTCCTCAGAGCTTAGTCTTCCATCCAGTTAGTTCATTTGAGACATTACATTTAGTTCCCTCAACTAAATCATTAACATGCATTGTGAATGGCTGGAATCCTCGTACCGAATGCTGTGGTATGTGACTAGTCCTTGCCTGCCTTTCAGAAAAAGAACCATTTATTCCTACTCTGTTTCCTATTTGCTAATCAATTTTCTATTCATCTAAATACTCTACCTCCAATCCATTCATGTTAATTTTATTTATTAATCTCTTGTGGGAGTTTGTCGAAAGCCTTTTGAAAGCACAGATAAACCATATCCACTGGATCCACCTGATCAGCTACTCATTATATCCTTGAAGAATTCCAGCAGATTTGTCAAGCCTGGTTTCCCTTTTTGTAAAAACTAAACAATGGCAGGACATACACAATCAATGGTAAGACCCTGGTTAGATTAGAAAACAATAACAATTTATTATCACCAGTATTTATGAAAATGCAGTGAGATGTGTAAAGTCACTACAATACAGCCCCATTCTAATTACAGAAATTGTAAGAAATAATTGAGACAAAGTTAGGATAAAGTTAATCTTTTGTTCTCTCCAAGGCAAGCTGGGATGATGGAGTGCTATGGGATGCCACCGCTGAAGCTGGTCCTGAGACCACAAAAGCAATGATTTCTGGACTGCTGCCACCACCACAGCAGACCCTCACAAGTGCCTTCCTCCACCATAACCGCAGAAAAGAAGAAAAAAGTGAACTTTAGTACAAAAAAGAAACGAAGGAACAATAAAAAATAAAGAAGAATGTGGCTAGCCAGGTGAGTGGGAGTGGGAGCAGTAGTGTTCTGGCAAAGAGCCCAAACACTTCCTACCCTGCCTTCACCATTTTTGTTTTGGTAGTATTGTCAAACAAAGAGACCAAGGGGTTCAGGTACACAGCTCTCGAAAGTTGTGCTGCAGATAAACAGGATGGTTCAGAAGGAATTGAGCACGATTGCCTTCATTCCTCAGACCATTGAGTATTGGAGTTGGGACATCAACTTGAGGCTGTACAGGACGCAGGTGAAGCCGCTTTTGGAGTATAGTGTGAAGTTCTTGTTGCCCTGCTATAGGAAGGATATTATTAAATTGGAGGGGGTTCAGAAACAACTTACCAGGATGTTACCGGCCCTGGAGAGTTTGAGTTATAAAGAAAGGCTGGATACGCTGGGATGTTTTTCACTGGTGCATAAGAGATTGAGAGATGACCTTCTAGAGGTTTATAAAATCATGAAGGACACAGATAAGATGAACACAATGGTCTTTTCCCCAGGATAGGGGAGTTCAAAACCAGAAGGCATATTTTCAAAGTGAGTGAGAAAGATTTTAAATGGACCTGAAAGCAACCTTTTTCACAGAAGGTGCTTTGTAAATAGAGTGAACTGTCTGAGGAAGTGGAAGATGCAGATATAGTTATAACATTTAAAAGATATTAGGACAGGTACATGAATAGGAAAGGTGGTACTTGTTTAGTTTGGGAAATTTGGTCAACATGGACAAGTTGGACCAAAGGATCTGTTTCCATGCTGCATGACTCTATGACTTTATAAATCCATGCTGACAATGTCTGATTTTACCACTGTTTTCACAGCAATGTGCTATAAAATTCTTGATAATGGACTCTAGCAACTTGACCACTACGAACGTCAGACTCATTGGCTTAGAATTCCTTGTTTTCTCTCTACCTCCCTTTTTAAGTAGTGGAGTTACATTAGCTACCTTCTAATTTGTAGGAAATGTTCCAGGGTACAAAGAATCTTGGAAGATGACAATCAATGGATCCACTATTGCTAATCCACTTCCTTTGGGATGACGACCATCAGGCCCAACAGTATTCCTCTACTAATACAAACTTGCTTTGGCTCCTCTCTCTCATTAAACATATGTTCCCCATCATTTCTGGTACAATATTTGTGTCCTCCTTTGTGAAGAGTGAAGCAAAGTGTGAACTTAGTTTATCATCAATTTCATTGTTCCCCATTCCCTCTGTTTCCTACTGTAAGGAACCTACATTAGTTTTCACCAAATCTTTTTCTCTTTATATACCTATTGAAAACCTTTACTGTTAGTTCTTATGTTCGCCACCAACGTACTCTCATACTCTAGTTTCTCCTTCTTAATCAATTCCTTGATCTGACTTTGCTGATTTCTAAACTGTTCCCAATCCTCTATTGTTTCTCTTGCCAATTTGTATGCTTTTTTTTGCATTTAATACTATCTCTAACTTCTGTCGTAAGCCATTGTTTGCCCATTTTATTTTGCATTCTTGCACCACACAGGAATAAGCAATTTTTGTAGTTCAACCATTCACTCTTTGAATGTTTGGTATTGACTATCTGCTGTCATTCCTTTCAGTAACATTTCCCATCATAGCCAACTCACACTTTGTATCACAGTTTCCCTTAGATTCAGGACCTTAGTCTCAGAATCAACTATCTCAGTCTCCATCTTGATGAAGAATACTATCATATTATGACTATTTATCCCAAAGGGGTCTCTCACAACTACATTACCAATTAATCCTTTCTCAATGCATAATACCCAGTCTAAGATGACCTGTTATCTCGTTGGCTCCTCAACGTATTGGTTCAGAAAAGCATCCTGTACATACTCGAGGAATTCCTTCTCACCATATTGTGATTAATTTGAATGACCTAAGCAACATGCAGATTAAAGTCACCAGTAATTTTACACACTCCTTTACTGCATGCATCTCTGACTTCCTGTTAATTCCATTCCCAACATCACCACTACAGTTTGATGGTCTATATATCACCCCTACTAGGAGTGTTAGCCCCATGGTATTTCTCAATTCTACACACTCTACATTATCCGCGTTAATATCTCTTCTTAATATTGTGTTTATATTCTTTTTATCTAGTAATGCTACGCCATCTTTTTCCTTTTTGTCGATCCTTCCTAAATACTGAATAGCCAGGAATGTTCAGTTCCCATCTCTGGTCATCGTGCAGCCATGTCACTGTAATCGCAACTTTTTCATATCACACAATAGATGTAAATGGGTAAGTATTACAAATGTTGAAATATATAAACCACGTTAAAGATCAATTTGATTCAGTAAAGCATTGATATTTGAAAGTGCCTCAATCCACAGACATTGTAGATTGGCTCGAGATCTACAATTTATCTAAACGTTTTCTGATTACAGGGGTTTTACATTGATTACAGTGCTCAGTGTGCACTTGTGGGAGCTCTACAATTGGAGGTTATTCCCATTAACCCTTTTTGAATGCACTTTAGCTAGCTTCAGTGCATTCCTCAGCACATAGTGCTGGACTTTGGAATTTGGAGGTTTGTACGACTTGGTCATCATTGGTTCCTTACACTGGGAGACCAATAAGTTTAGGACAAACTAAAGTATGTCTTTCATTAAGTTAACTTCCTTACTCCATCAGAGGATGTTTGGCTCAGCGGCCCCCCTGGGAACAGTATGTAGATGAAGGGTTTTCATAAAGTTTCAGAAAAATCCCTGCATCTCCTTGCAAATGTGGATTCCAGAGAAGATAACTGTCTTTTCCGCACTACAACCCCTTTGGGGCAGTGCATGGTGGAAGTGAGACATCTATCTGAAGGGGAAGGCCCTCACCACCAACTCACCTACATCTTGCTTTCTGTTTAAAAGTTCTGGCAATGAGGTGCCTTGCAACATGCTTTTGGCAACCTTTTTGATGTTCAGCCAATTATAACTCCCAATTGATATTAAGCTTGAAATCAGCTAGCTGAGTGCAGACTCAGGACTGAACCTATGTCATTCCTGATTATATCTATTTGGAGAAGATTCTAAGCCATCAGGAGTAACCTCCCCGGTGTTGGAGTTAGAAATGTAGTCAAAGCTTGAAACAAGAACATCTCTGACTGGATTTATTACGAAATATATTCTTAAAAGTTCTGATGGTGGACGGTTCTCTCAGTTGGCTACATGGCTGGTATGTAATGCAGACAAACTGTGGGTTCTATCCTTACACTTACTGGTGGAGTGATTGGAGCTATGTTCCATTGAGATATTGTGGTGTCAACTATGGTTAATAATCATTGAGCAGCAGATATTATTCTTGAAGGGAAGTTGAACTGGTTTGATACTATGCACTTCAGCTGGTTTTGCATTTGGGAATCACACTGTCACACGTTAACAGAGTTACAAAACTGACTCTTGTGAATGTGGTGAATTTGTAAATGAAATAAAGTGTTGGAAACCTCCCTACTTCTGAGTTAGGAGGCATGGGTTAAAGTCCCACTTGCTCCAGAGGAGCATAACAGCATCTCAGACAGGTTGATTAGAAAATGCCTAAACAGCCAGGTTCTGCTAGGTCAAAAGGCCAGTGTGTCATAACATGTCTGAACAGATTGATGAAAAGTTTAAAAGTAAAACTGAGTTCTTAGGAGTCTTCTGGCAATGTGGTAGTGTCCTTAGCTCTGGACCAGAATGCACAGACTCAACTCCTACTTGTTCTAGACTTTGTCACATCATGTTTGAATAGGCTGATTAAAACTAACTATAAACATTTGCAGTGTGAAAAAAAAACAGCTGAGTTTTTCACCAGTAGGGTGGTTTCTGGATAGGGTCCAGCAGAAAATGTTTGTGTTAAACTATAAGTTTACAGTAAAATCTCTGAAAGTCATTTGTTATGCAAATTCAACAGATAGTTATTGGTGCATTAACAACAAATACATTTCACAATAATATATTTCCACATTTGCTTTTGCCATTGGCAGAAGATTAACCTTTGTTTGCAGGGTTGGAAATTCATCAAAAACACCACTATTTTTGCTTAGTTTAATTAAATCCCAGAAAAAGGAAAGAATATCTTAGCATGGTACACACTCATGAGGCAGAATTCTAAATCCATCACCCCAATCTCCAAATAAAAAGAACACTTGAATCTTAACCTTGTGTTGCTTAGGCTGAAGGAAACACTTTGGAGTCTTCCTTCTGATCCAATTTGTGGCCCATTCTCTACCTTTACCTTCAGTAATTTTTTTCCATTCTTCCATCTGGTTTTCTCAACAAATTCACTCTCTTTCTCGTCTTCCCTCATCATCCTCATCAATTTGCCCTCCCATCTGTGACAAGATTCATCTGACCTTCCTTCCCCTTTTCATCTACCTCCAATTATTTCCACAACACACCAGAATCCATTTCATCTCATAATCTCATTCCTGAAGAAGGGCTCATGCTCCTGCTCCTTGGATGCTGCTTGACCTGCTGCGCTTTTCCAGCAACACATTTTCAGCTCATTTCATAATGAATTTGGTATCCAAGGCCATGGGAGGTAAACTAGAATATTTAATTCCCCCATCAGCCCAATAGTGCAGGAAATGTGAGCTTTGTTTTAATTTTTTTTAGGTTTCTCATATTTTGAAAGTTATAGATTTGTTTATATCTATTCTATATTTTATACTAGCTCCTAGTTGAAAAAAAGTTAATTTTAGATGAGTGTTTAACGGAAGAGGTACTGCGTGCATGGCTTGAATTTATCGGTACCACATGTACAGATAGATTGTTTATGGGTTAAGGACATGTTGTTTGGTTGTGTCTAAGTTTATGAACAGGAATAACGATAGCAATTTATGAGTTAAAGTAAGTATCAAGAGACAGATAACAAGATCAAAACATGACAACATAGGAATGACCTTGGCTACAAAGGATAAAAATAATGGGTATGGAAAGCCGCTACAGTCAGTGGAAAGGAAGAAGTATCTGAAATTGGATACTGATTGCCTTCGTTTATTAAGTAGAATTTGTGTTCCTTAATTATTGTCCTTACATAGCAGCATCCAGACTTTCTTTGTCTAAAGTTTATCATTTGGTCTGTGAACTTCTTACAATGTCACTGGGCAAAAGCAGTTCATAATGCAACATGGTTCTAAAAAGATTAAGAATGTCTCATGTTTACATTCTATGCTTTTGCGACAATCCCAAATTGTCAAAAGTTGCTAAAATTGACTTTCATAAGTCCAAATTCAGGAGAGGAAAAGCACAGAGCTGGTGAAGGTTTCTTCTCTAAAAAAAGAGAAGAAATTTGTGATGTTGAATCAGGAAAAAATCTGGATAAAGGATATCTAAGGGGAAATGACTCTTTCTATCATAGAGAAAGTATGGTGTTTCATTTGTGAAGCTGGAAATTAATTCAAGAAGTTATTCAGCAAAATATTACATTTGAAAAAATTGAATTTTGGTGTAATCTTACTGAAATTGTAACTGATGGAACAAGCAACGTGTCACAAGTAATTCTTTGCACCAGAAAGACCAAGTCATAATAATACTACAGCATTACTATCAGATGTAATAATTATTGTAGCACAGATTATTTAAAGAGTCTCAGGTTGCGATCAAAAGAACTCACAAAATTTACCTGAATTTGCGAAGTCTTAACGCCTTGGCCAGCACTTATTGGTGGTTTCAGGATTGCCTTTCCCTTGTTTTTGCATTCCTTAACAAACACGTTCACAGTTTCCTCAAAAGCAGCAAACTTCAAATACTGTTATTGAAAAGCATAAAAGTTTAATGTGTGATAACCATTTAAGATATTTGCAGATAATATTAATGTTCCAGTTTAATTCAAATTTAGTTTTTTTTTATTGTGGCATTGGATAGAAAATTTTAATTTATAAATCTCCTCACTAATAATTGCTCTGATCAATAAATTGCTCGAATCTTGAATAGGCAGCTATTAAGTAATATTACGCTTTCATATTTGATGGAATCTAAATGCAGTAATATCAGTCATCTCAAGGGTAGCACATGCAGGGACACAATAATTTGTGAGCCATCTATCACGACTAAGAAATGGATAGGAATCAGAGGAGTAAACAGGAAATTTAAATGCGGGTGGTAGGAGGAGGAGGAGAATGGACTAAGAGACATTCTAACACTTTATAGAGATCATCAGAATGAAAATCTTACAATGTTAATATATGCAAAAACCTTTGGTATAAGGCTAAGACATGGGCTTGTGCCCTTAAGTTATCAGATGGCTTGAGGAATTTGCAGCATGTCCATCTGTGGCCAAGGGCAGACTTGCTACTCTATGTATCTTTGGGGCACCATTCACCAACTGTCCAAAAGTGGGACACTTTCACACATAGGTTTCAAGGTTGTTCTTCTTTTCTTATTCTCCAGAGAAGACAAGGTTAGAGAGGGCTAAAAACTACTTAGAGGATGAAAGGCTTGGGAGGGGGTATACAAGCTTACATAACTAAAAGATATGGCATCATTCCAAGGCAACTATTTTGAAATAGTGTGGCAGGAAGGGAAAGAGTGCACTAGCACTTTTAAAAAACAGCAAAATGGGCAAAAGGGGAAAAGTTGTAAAAAGGCAAAATTAATGGCTCTTTAATTAAATATACATAGTATTCAAAATTAATGAATTAATGGCACAAGATCAATGTATCTCCCAGACGTGATGGATGCACCTTAGGATATTAAAGCAAGTGGATGGTGGATGCACTGGTAATAATCAGCCAAGATACTGGAAAAATCCCAGATGACTGGAAAAAGGGAGGAAGGCAAAAACAGGTAACTACAAGCCAGTTACCTTGATACCTGTCAGTGAGAAAATGTTAAGAGTCTATGATAAAGTATATAATTGAGCATTTAGAAATACATAATATAATTCACCAAAGTCAGCAGGGTTTCATCAAGTACAAAATCATGTTTTTTCAAATGGGTAGCTAGACTGAAACAGATGAGCTGTAATTTAATTTAACATATTTAGTCTGTACCTAATACAAAATACAGAAATTGCACATGATTCAATTGTGAGCAAGATACAGAGATCTTACTTTCACAAAACTATTTGTGGAAAAGGCAACTTGTACAATAACTCTTCAATATACATTGTCAACTATGCATCTGCAACTCTATTTTCCTGAACATTTTTTTACTACTCCTGCTTAAGTAATTCCAAGTACCATTGGCCATTATGTTGTCAGTAAATTTAGGCTCAACAGCAACATTTAATTTAACTCTCTGACAAAGTATATGAATATCAATATAGTTTTGTTCACCTACCTCTTTTATCAAACCATTTAGCTCAGCTTCATGTGCTAAATTGTCCCCCATGTTTCATGGAATGTACTGTTGTCTTGTAGTTAAACAATCTATAAAAGAAAATCAAAAAGGGACATTGAAAAAAGGTAAAGAACCCAAGATTGGTGAAGTCCAAATGACTTTGGGTAAAGGTTGATTATAAAATCCATGTCTTAAACACTCTATGTTTAACATTATATAAGAAATTACACCATAGCTTGAAAATTAGCATAATTCTGTTCTGTCAAATTGCTAACAGGCCAGGCACTATTTCTGTCCATGTTACTTGGGACAGCTTGTTTGATTTTATTTTTAAAATGGTGAATACCAAATTATTGAGAACATCACAAGAAATACTGCAGTTTTAAAACAAGTTAATTGTTTTTTAAATGACGGCACTTACGTGTCAAGACTGCCAACAAATATGCAATAGAAATATAGAAAAAGAGAAAAAAGAGCAAGAGTCGGCCATTTTGACCCGTCGCGCCTGTTCCACCTTGCAATATAAACATAACTGATCTTTAGGTTCAATACCATAAATACCCCCTTCCTCAATATCCATTTAGGCATTGCAAGACTGAAGACTCCTCCCACTCCACCTCATCCCTCTTAAGTTCCTGACCTGCAGACAGCCATCAGCAAGGATAGGTGACAACACATCCTACATGATAATCCTCAACACCGGTGCCCTGCAAGGCTGCATACATGGCCCCTTACTATACAGTACTCCCCCCCGGATCCATGGGCGATATGTTCTATGACCTACCGTGGAAGCTATTTAAATGGTAAACGTACCTTTAAAGCAGCCACCTGGTCCCTGGTTCTGGAACGTTCTCTTTTACATATTTGGAATGCAGTAAACCGCAGGTAAGTGAAACAGCGATAACCGGACCCACAGATATAGGGGTCGCCCTGTACTCCTTATACACTTACGACTGTGTGGCCAAATGCAGCTCTAACACTATTTGCAAATTTGATGACACCACAATAGTCGTGATCTCAAGCAACAATGAGACAGAGTATGGGAAAGAGATAAACAGCCTAGTGACTTGGGGTAAAGACAACAAGCTCTCCCTCGATGTCAGCAAAACAAAGGAGCTGGTCATCGACCTCAGGAAGTGGAGTGGAGGTCATGCCCCTGTCTGTTTCAATGCTGCTGAGGTGTAGATGGTTGAGAGCTTCAAGTTCCTAGAAGTAAATATTAGCAATAATATGGCGATCCACATCAAATCAAATCAAACCAAACTAAACAAGAGCCTCCTTCCTGAAAACACATCATGTTTTGGCTCAGCCATTTCCCATTGTAGAGAAATCCACAGGCTCAGCACTCTCTGGGTGAAAACAACTTCTCTTCATCTCAATCCTAAAAAGCGTTATTCTTAAATTATGGCCCTTTGTTCTGGATTATCCCACCATCAGGAACATCCTTCCGGCATCTAACCTGTCTAGGCCTATTACAAATTTATAGGTTTCTAATGAGATTGCCCCTCAGTCTTCTAAACTCCAGTAAATCACAATCAACTCAATCTCTCCTTATACCTCAGTCCTGCCAACCCAGAAATGAATTTGGCTCAAGTGTGTTGTACTCCCTCTGTTGCAAAAACATTGTTCTTCAGATAAGACCAAAATTGCACACAGGTATGGCCTCGCCATTGCAGCAAGGTATCTTTATCCCTGTACTCTCTTGCATTGAAAGCCAACATAAGCTTGCCTTCTTTACTATCTGCTGCACCTGTGTGCTTACTTACAAGTGGTGCACAAGGACACCTAGTTCGTGTTGGACATGCCCCTCTCTCAACTTACAGCCATGAAAATAATTATCTGCCTTCCTACTTATTGTATCAAAATGGATAACCTCACAGGTTTTCACATTATACTGCATCTGCCATGCATTGGCCCAGTCACTCGCCCTGTCCAAATCATACTGCAACAACTCCGCATCCTCCTCACAGCTCACCTTTCCACCCAGCTTTGTGGCATTGATATATTACATTTAATTCCCTCATCTAAATCATTAACATATTTTGCACTGTGGTAGCCGACAGTCATTGTCTGCCATTCAGAAAGAGATCCATTTATTCCTATTCTTTGTTTGTTGTCTGCTAACCAATTTTCTATCAATCTCAATACATTACCCTCATCCCATGCGCTTTACTTTTACACATTAATCTCTTTTGTGAGACCTTGTCAAAAGCCTTCTGAAAGTCCAAATAACTACATCTATAGGCTCCCCCCCGATCAACTCTGCTAATTGCATTCCCGAAGAATTCCAGTAGATTTGTCAAGCAACATTTCCCTTTTGCTGACTGTATCTCGTTCTACCACTATTTTCAAAGTGCTCTCCTATAAAATCCTTGATAACAAATTGACAAATGTTCAAATTATGGCAGCAGTTCATTATACATCAGTTCCTGGGTATTTGAATCCAGAGAGATCAGGCTGTAGTTTTGTATAATTTGGAGTTGTGATTGTCCTTTTGAGGAGAGAAACAGTGATGACAGATTTCAAGGATAGAGGGACAGAACTCAAATAGATGAGGTCTGAAGAACAGTCACCAGACTCGAAATGTTAATTCTCCTTTCACTCCATAAATGTTGCTGGATCTGCTGAGTTTCATTCAGGGCAGAGGAGATGACTTGGCCTCCTCCATCGCCAGACCATGGCAACACAATGCCTGGAGGAAGAGCGCCTCACCCTCCGCCTAGGAACTCTCCAACCACAAGGGACGAATGCAGATTTCTCCAGCTTCCTCATTTCCCCTCCCCCCACCTTATCTCAGTCCCAACCCTCGGACTAAGCACTGTCTTCTTGACCTGCAATCTTCTTCCTGACCTCTCCGCCCCCACCCCCTCTTGGCCTATCACCCTCACCTTAACCTCCTTCCACCTATCGCATTCCCAACGCCCCTCCCCCAAGTCCCTCCTCCCTACCTTTTATCTTAGCCTGCTTGGCACACCTTCCTCATTCCTGAAGAAGGGCTTATGCCCGAAATGTCGATTCTCCTGCTCCTTGGATGCTGCCTGACCTGCTGCGCTTTCCAGCAACACATTTTTCAGGTCTGCTGAATTTCATTGTCAATTTCTGTTTTTGCTTGAGACTATTAACAATACCAGCAAACAGGCAAACCAGTCAGAATAATTAAGGTTAGAGAGCATGGAAAGCTTAGATTAGGTATGAGATGAAGTTGGTAAGAAACTAATGAATGATGCAATACATTGACAGGAAGGGAAGTGACACCGGCAGCTAATCTGATTTACTCAACTTTAATGGCAAAAATGTCCATGGGCACCTTGCTCATGATGGCAAGGAGACAGGGAAAAGGAGTTTAATAAGACAATACAAAGTTGAATTCCAGAAAAGTACATAATTAAAAATCTGGAAAATAGTGATGTCAGTGACTTTGCTGTTGGACAATATTTTAAAAGTAAAACCCAAATTCTCCAATGCAACATGTGTGCTGAGATGGATACCGTTTTAAAAGAACAGGATATTCTACATTGTGGAGGGATGATTGTTAAATATAAATTTAAAACTATATGGCAATATGAAAAAAATATATGTGCGATCTTGGCAATTTGCTTTTCCCTTTAATTGTAACTACTACAATTTTGTAATTTAAAAACTACCAAAGAAGTGCTCATTTACTGTTGCTATTTCTGTCTGGTGATATAATTGGTGGGGAAGGCGTCAATAATAATTAGCAGCAGTACTGTAGCTTCCTACAATTACTTAAACATAATTCATTCCTAAACCATTTTTTAAAAATGATCAGTAAGACACCATGGTGTCTTTAGTTTCTCTTCCCTATTTCACAGAATAAACTCAGTTGTTTCACAACAGTAGATGCAAAGCAGCAACTTTCCAGATACTTATTAGCAAGTAAAGACATATTTTTGTTATAATGTCAGGTATAACATTCAGCACTTGATAATTCAGAATTACTTAATTAAAATGATTTGAAAACAGAATTTTGTTTAGTCCTAAATGTCCACTTTGTCATATTATTTGCCACTTCGTTCAAATTATTGCAAATGACTTGCTTTTCATTTTTAATTATTTTCTGAAATGTGCATTTAGATAAATTTGACCAAACTATGTACAGAAAGAACCTAGTGTTAAAGACCCATGCTAGACAACTTGGAGACAATGGGGAATGCAGGCTTTAATTCTATCAATTTTGGTACATACTGTACAGAATGGTGCTCTTCATTTTGTTGCAGAAGCTTTTAAAAACCTGTCCACTGAAAATTCCATTTGTTGCAGTCACTCACTCAAAATGTTAATGGATTCCAATCACAAAACATAAGAAGCAAAAATTTGATTCTGCCTGTTTTCAGCTACAAGGATTATGATCACTCCACACCTGACTGATTACTTGGAATTCATGCTGCCTGCTCAACACCATGATTGTACTGTCTGATATTAAACGTGCTGCTGACCAGCTAGACACTCAGCAGGTTATTCAAGTGTGTAAGTCTCGCACAAATTACAGCCAGGCTATACTTCATGGGGGCAACCTGGATCTCTTAAAAGATTGGCACATTCTGGTTGCAACTGATTGTCTCCAAAACTGTTTTAAGAGGGAATGTACACTAATGGAGTAGTAAAGGAGTTCAGGAATTTCAGTTTCTCTGAAGCTGCAAAAACAGGAGTCACTTGGGACAGAATTTGAATGTTTCTGAACAGAGCGACATATTCACAAAGCTTTTTGTCTTACATGGATCAAGTACAAGAATATCAAATTTCAAATTACAACAACAATTAGTGCTACAGCACGTTAATTTGGTTAGCAAGTTTGTTCTGATTTGACGACACATTGTCATGGAGAAGGCAACAAGGTTACCCAGCTCACGCATAACTCAAATAAGTTGCAAAGCTTGAACTTTTGTGTGCAACAAACCCATTTCAGAATATATGTCATATCTAGCAAGTGTAAATAAACCTCATTGCAAGCATGAGTTTTTATCTTAAATGAGATATTCGTGAAGCTATTCACACATTCACGATTATTTAGCAAGTGTTAGCTAATTATGGACTTACTTGGTATGAAGGAAGGGTATACAGATCCATCTGGATCTGTCCCTTGGTCTAAGTGGGTGCAACTTGTCGGGGGGTGGCCACCCATCTGTCTCCCACAATCCTGTCCTCACCCAGATATCCCTGAAGATATCATTTTAGATTTTGTGATCTGTGGAGATTTAAGGACTGGGGTACACAGCAGATGAAGCAACTATTATTTTTATTTAGTACATAAAGTTCACTTTGTTCTAAACTGGTTCCCTGCAACATTAACACCATTTTAAAATTCTTATTTTTCAAATTGCTACATGACTTTGTCCTTCCATGTCACTTTAATCTTCTCCAACCCCACAAACCTCCAGATACTTGTGCTCCTCAAATTTGCTCTCTCATGCATTCCAAATACTATATATCCGTTCCATCATTGGTCACATCTTCAGCTACTCAGACCCCAAGCTCTGCAATTTCTTTCCTACACCTCTCCACGTCTCTATCTTGCTTTCCTCTTTACCTAAAATGCATCTATTTGACCAGACGTTTAGTTATCTGTCCTAATATCTCCCTATGTAGCTCGGTCTCATTCTTCGTCTCGTCCTGGATGTTTGGATCCTTGGGATGTTTGCATTAAAGGCGCCATATCAGTCGTTGTTGCTGTAATTATGTCCCTTTAAAGACAGAACACTGAGCTTTAAACATCTAGGCGTGTGTTTGTGGGATGGAGTAATCTTTATTACGTTTCTCATGAAGGGCAAATCCACTAAAATCAGGAGGAGCCGCGATGCCTGATTATAAAACTGGTGACTGGCGCCTGAACCATTGCCCTTTAATTACATGGAGCTGGCAATCTCCAGTAGTAACCTGGACCCTCATTTAGGCACAACTTTAACAAATAATTATATATTTTGCTGATTTACTTCCTTTATAGGTAAAATACACTGGATACCTCGAGCACACCGCTCCGATCCGCCACTTTACAGATATATCCGCCGACAACGGTGGACTGCCAGCCTGCAACCAGAACTAACTCCTTGGCAACCTCACCGACGACAAACAACTACAAATGTACGGCCGACGCTTGTCGTAAAGTGTCGCAAACCGCAGGCCCCGCCCTCCCTCCGGGTGGCGAGATGTCACTAACATCTGCAAAGTCAGCGATCGCCTCTCCCCGTGGCCCAACTATAATCTACTGGCGCTACAGAATTAGACATGAGGTAAACCAATTTAAAGTGAGCACCTGGAATATGTCACCGAGATTTTAATTTTGAACGAAGTAGTTACTGGGTAACTGAACCCCAGCCCAACTTCAAACTCCAACATTACATTAACGGCGCCATATCAGTCGTTGTTGCTGTAATTATGACCCTTTAAAGCAGAACACTGAGCTTTAAATGTCTGGGCTTGCGAATCAACACGGACATCTACTACAAACCGACCGACTCCCACAACTACCTGGACTACACCTCCTCCCACCCTGCCCCCTGTAAAAACGCCATCCCATTCTCCCAATTCCTTCGTCTCCGCCGCATCTGCTCCCAGGAGGACCAGTACAAAATACGTACAACACAGATGGCCCCCTTCTTCAAGGACCGCAATTTCCCCCCCGACGTGGCCCACCCCATCTCCTCCACTCCCCGCTCCTCCGCCCTTGAGCCCCGCCCCTCCAACCGCCACCAGGACAGAACCCCACTGGCCCTCACCTACCACCCCACAAACCTCCATGTACAGCGCATCATCCGCCGTCACTTCCGCCACCTCCAAACAGACCCAGCACCAAGGATATATTTCCCTCCCCTCCCCTATCAGCTTTCCGTAGAGACCACTCCCTCCGCGACTCCCTTGTCAGATCCACACCCCCCACCGACCCAACCACCACTCCCGGCACCTTCCCTTGCAACCGCAGGAGGTGCAACACTTGCGCCCACACCTCCCCCCTCACTTCTCTCCAAGGCCCCAAAGGAAACTTCCATATCCGCCACAGATTCACCTGCACCTCCACCCACATCATCTACTGCATCCGCTGCAGCCGGTGTGGCCTCCTCTATATTGGGGAGACAGGCCGCCTACTTGCAGAGCGATTCAGAGAGCACCTCTGGGCCACCCGGACGAACCAACCCAACCAACCTGTAGCACAGCATCTCAACTCCCCCTCCCACTCCACCGAGGATATGCAGGTCATTGGACTCATCCACCGCCAAACCACAACAACCCGACGGTCGGAGGAGGAGCGTCTTATCTTCCGACTGGGAACCCTCCAACCACAGGGGATGAACTTGGACTTCACCAGTTTCTTCATCCCCCCTCCCCCCACCTTGTCTCAGCCGGATCCCTCCAGCCCGGCACCGCCCTCCTGACCTGCAGTCTTCTTCTTGACCTCTCCGCCCCCACCCTACTCCGACCTATCACCCTCACCTTAACCTCTTTCCACCTATCACATTTCCAACGCCCCTCCTCCAACTCCCTCCTCCCTACCTTTTATCTTCTCACACTCTATACTCACTACACACACATATACACTCTCTCTCACACTCACAACCCCCAACCCAGACAGACACACACAGACAAAAACCTACATGCACACATATTTTGTGGGGTGAATTTGTACTTGCAGAGTTGCATTGTACTTTGCTTAAAAACTGCATGAATTCATGTGAAACTCAGCTCAAAAACTGCATGCATTCATGTAAAACTCTGTTGTCTCACTTTTTAGATTAGAATCAATCTAAACATCATGGCATAGACAGAGAGCACAGGGGGCTAACACCGTCAACATATTGTCTAGCTAACACCCATTGTTACAGCTAACCTGAGAATGCAACTTTTTTTTAAAGTTTTGTGATTTACACAAGAAAGAAGTTCAACTATCATGGTATCTGAACAGATGAAAGACTCAACAGACAATCAAGGTATTTTTCAATGCATAATTTCAGTTACATCACATTGTAAATTTTTGCTATAAATTCTGTGCCTTAGAATTGTGTCCTCCACTATCACCTGATGAAGGAGCGGCGCTCCGAAAGCTAGTGTGCTTCCAATTAAACCTGTTGGACTATAACCTGGTGTTGTGTGATTTTTAACTTCAAACTCCAACAGTACAGTATTAACATACACCCTGACCAAGTCAACCCTCACTATCAATGATCACTCCAGCGTTTTACATCTTTGAAGGAATTTTGACTTTAGCTTATTTTTGACTGGTAGAAGGAATGATATTCGCTGTCTCCTTCAAATTTCAAAAGAGTAGAGGCTCGTTGTAAATAGTAACTTGCCAGGCACAGAGTTACGGTACGAATTGTGAAGTTGATAATCACTAAAACAAATGAAAATAAATTTAAGGCGGATTTACAATGAAAGGCTCCATCACTGTACGATTCACTCCCAAATCATTTGAATTGTTACCTCCCTTTCAAACATATTTGTGCATGTGAGAAGGTAACAACAAGCCGAGATTTTTAATTGATTTTATGTTTATGGGTTGGTCATATTAGTGGCAGGTACGCCTATGATATCAAAAAATAAAGAGAGCATTGTGTGACCTTAAAAATGGAAAGGCTGTTTGAAATTAAATGAGATGATAAGTTTTGTTTCACTTGTGGAGAGAGTCGTAGAGCTAACAATCTGATTATAACCTAGTTATCAAGGGCTTCAATGAAAACTGAAGGCAAAATAACAGCAGATCTGATTTGGAGATACCAGTATTGGACTGGGGTGTACAAAGTTAAAAATCACACAACACCAGGTTAAAATTCATCAGGTTTAATTGGAAGCACTAGCTTTCGAGTACTGCTCCTTCATCAGGTTCACAGCCAACTGATGAAGGAGCAGTGCTCTGAAAGCTAGTGGTTCTAATTAAACCTATTGGACTATAACCTGGTGTTGTGATTTTTAGCCTAACAACAGATAGATTGCTTTATGCTGGGTTCTAGACCTTTTCTTGACGTTTGGTCAAGAACTTATCTAATTTATATTTAGTTGTTCACCAAGCTTCTTGTTTATGTGAGCGTCAAGAGCCTGCATTAGCAGAATAAGACGAGGATTTTTCCGGTTAATTGGACAGAAACTTACTCAGGACAAAGTGAGGACTGCAGATGGTGGAGATCAAAATCAAACAGTCTGGTGTTGGAAAAGCACTGCCGGTCAAGCAGCATCCCAGGAGCAGGAGAGTCGTTGTTTCGAGCATAAGCCCTTCATCAGGAATGTGGGGGAGGCCTAGGGGCCTGAGAGATAAATGGGAGGGTTTGGGGCTAGGGGTGAAGGTAGCTGAGAATGGGATAGTAGATGATGATGAGGGACTGATGGTGATAGGTCCGAGGGGAGGGTGGAGCGGAGGGGGGGAAAGAAGATGGACAGGTAGGACAGTTCAAGGGGATGGTGGAGGGTTGGATCTGGGATAAGGTGGGGGGAGGGGAGATGACGAATTGGTGAAATTAACTTTGATCCCGTGTGGTTGGAGGGTTCCAAGGTGGAAGATAAGGCATTCTTCCTCCAGGCATTGGGTGGTTAGAATCTGGTAGTGGAAAA
Organism: Chiloscyllium plagiosum; assembly: GCF_004010195.1. Lineage (NCBI taxonomy): Eukaryota > Metazoa > Chordata > Chondrichthyes > Orectolobiformes > Hemiscylliidae > Chiloscyllium > Chiloscyllium plagiosum. The sequence goes on along the minus strand of NC_057722.1, from coordinate 46,754,813 downwards.
GGCCCAACACTTGCATGCCCTTGAAGCATTGAAATGTTTGGCCACAGGGCAGTGGAGTTGTTTAGTGTGTGTATCTTGGGGCATAATTTTAATTGACTGAATTTGAATTTGTTTTTGTCTCATAGCAACCCAGGTACTGCTAGCTGCTGGACCAAATGTTACATTGTAAATTCTCCAGGACTCTGTGTGCTTGCTAAGTCCTTCAACTCTCTTAAAGGTACAATACCCCTTACATCTTCATAATTCCTTCTCCCCTTAAGAAAAAAAATGAACCAACAGAAAGAAAAGGGGGCTTCATTTTTTTCTATTCTTTAACACATTAGCATAACAAAAATAGAACTTTAATCTAAGTTCACCATAACTTCTTTCTATATACCTATATGTACATAACATTAAATAAGTACAAATCTCATCTAAACTTTATTAGTTAAATCTGCGATTACATTCTTATGACCTGCAACATATATGATTTTTAAATTAAAAGTTTGTAACATAAGACCCCAACGAAATAGTCTCATATACTTGTCTTTAAAGCATTCTAAGAAGTAAGAGGATTGTGATCCATGTGCACAACCATCTCTGACACGTTGTTCGTGACATACACGTTAAAATGTTGTTAGGCCAGTACCAAACTCAATAGCTCTTTTTTAATCATGGAGTATTTCCTGTGCTGGATGTTGAGTTTCTTTGAAAAGTAACCAACTCGCAGTTCAATCCCATCCTCATCTTCCTGGAGCAGTACAGCTCCAACTCCACGTCACTAGCACCAATGGTGACTTTAAAAGGTTTTGAAAAGTTTGGGGTAACTAAAACTGGTTTGGTCGTTAATATTGCTTTCAAATGGTTGAATGCCTCTGGCATTGTTCTATCCACCAAAACTTTGTGTTCTTCTTTAGCAAATCGGTTAATGGTGCCATTACACTGCTGAGGTTTAGAACAAATTTCTAATAAAATCTGCTGAGTCCTAAGAATCAAAGCACCTCTTTCATCGAGGTTGTTCATGGAAATTCAACGATGGCTTTTGTCTTTGCATTCTATGGGGTCAACCTTCCATGACCGATGTTCTGTCACAAGAACATCACCTCTGCTTTCACAAATTCAGTTTTATTTCAGTTTATTACCAGTTGAGGCCCTCATTCCTGATGAAGGGCTTATGCCTGAAATATCGATTCTCCTGCTTCTCAGATGCTGATTGACCTGCTGTGCTTTTCCAGCACCACACTCTCGACCATAATCTCTTAACCCCTTATCTGACAGTGTGGCAAATACCTCACTAGCTCTGCCTACCAGTTTGGTCTGAACTAGCATTACCCATAAATCCTTGGACCACTCCATGTGCCAAGCCAATTTTTCAAATGAAATAAAGAAGGCTTCAATGTCTTTCTCATCAAAATCTCCATCATGTTAACTTGACTTTGCTGAGTAATTTGCAACTTCTCAAGTTCAAATTCTCTCTCTTTTGGTCTCTCCCTGTCTTCTCTCTCTCTCTTTGCTCAGCTAGGAACTTTCTCTCTCTCTCACTTTCTCTTTCTCTCCCCCTTTGTTCATCTTCTAACTCCATTTTCCTCAATTGTAATTTTAAGTTTTTCTACCTGTACTCCACTTAGGTGTGTCAGAGAAACAGACAAGTGTTTGAGTATTTCTCTTACAATTTCAGCTTTACTTTTGTCCTTGGTTAAACCCAAATTGAACTTAATTCTAAAAGTATGTCCTTTTTCTTTCCTTCCAAACTTTCTTGGCAAATTTGAGAATTATCTTCAAATCCCAGAACCTCTCACAATTTTAAGAGCCATTTCTCTCACTTTTAATTTAATCAACCACAAGTCACCGAAATTAAACAAATGGTCTCACCTACATTTTATTTAAAGATCTAGGACACTTACCTGCAATGCTGGGAATTTTCGTACCCCCAAATCTATTCAAATCTGTCTAAAGCAGTTCAAATCCCGGTCGAGCCCCCAAATTGTTACGACACGGGGTAAACCACCCTCCCCCCAGTTAATTTAGACCAGCAACACAGAAATGATTTAACCTGTGCTCTAATCTGTTAAAATTCAAAAGGCAAAGAACTATCCCAAAAGTCACTATTTAAAGTAAAAATGAACAACTTTAATTTTTTTAAAGTCTAACAGAGAATAATTAACTAACAACTATTGGCAACTCATTTATCGAAACCTATCTTTTAGCTTCCCCTCTGCAATACTGGTCTGATAAAACCCCCAATTAAGATTTACAGCCAGCTGTCAAATCTTCTCTTGATATCTTCCTGTAGATTTGTTCTCCAGATCAGTGTCAATGTTTTTTCCTGTGAAAACTCCTTCTCCAGACAGGTACCTCCAGACAGAACTCAGAAAGTTTTTACGAGCAGCCTACATCTGTTGGTCTTTTGGCAGTTCTCCCTCAACTGTTCAAATTTTCCTGATCTTATACCCTAAAGCGTCAGATAGTTTCATTGGTTTTAATATTGTCAAAATACCAAATTCAAACTTGATTGGAGTTTAGTATCTTGGGGCATAATTTAAACTGATTGGCTGGCTGGATTTGAATTTGTCTTTTGTGTCATAGCAACCCAGGTACTGCTAGCTGCTGGACCAAACGTTACATTGTAAATTCTTCAATTGGTCTGCTTGCTAAGTCCTTCAACTCTTAAAGGTTCAGTACCCCTTACACCTTCATAATGCAAGGAATATCAGATTGCTGGCTTAAATCTGTAGTTTGACGATTGGTTAACTGATTTTGAAACTCACTCAATACTGCCTTATCCTGTAAAGTTGAAAATAAAGATGCATATATTCTTCTTCCTTTGTCAAGAAGACATTCAGTGCTTCACTGGGCACCATACTCATTGGAAAGACCCGTTATGGTAAACACCTGTATCAACATTACCTCTTATACCTTCCCTCAAAAGTGGCATAAAAGAGTTCGAGTTACAGAATTAGGCCGTACAATTTGTACAAGTCTGGAACGAGGGCTGACCCTGGAAAAAAAGTAGGCAACAGTTGTCTCGTAAACAAGAGCTGAATTGAAAAAGAAAAGCTGGTGAGAGTAGGACAAAGTAGAGGATATCCAGGATTGTGATGGTGGAGGGGGTTTGTTGCAGTACTGGTATTGAATGGGAGTGGGACTTGGGCTGACAGTGCAACAGTCCATGCAATGTTAAAGATACCTTCAAGACTGCAAGCAGGTGCTGGTCCTTGTGAAAACAACAATAACAGGACCATATCAGAAACATGTCAGGGATGGAAAGGTCTTACACATATCTTTATGCAAGATAAGAGAAATTATAATAGGAAACAAAGAAATGGCAGAGGCACGAAACAAGTATTTTTTTGTCTTTCTTCATAGTAGAAAACACAAAGCATGCTCAAAATATTGGAGAATCAATGGTCGAATGAGAAATTTAAACAACTAATATTAATTAATAAAGACAAAAGTATTCAACTAAAGCTAACAAAAATCTGGACATAATAGCCAACCTCCTAGGGTTGTGAAAAAGATGATTGCATTCATAGTGCAAGTAATGGCTGTATTCTTCCATAAATTCTGGAGACAAAATAAATCTCAAAGGCAGCATTAAAGATTTTTTTAATGCTATGTTAGTAGGGATACAGTTTTTAAAATTCAACTTTGGGAAGGAAATGAAATGGAAAATCTTCCCAAAATCCACAAACAGGGACTGCTGGATGACCCATTATTTCTGTCCCACAAACTTATCTGTTCTTACCTTGACTTTTTTTTTTCTATTCTTGTTACTTCACACTAAAATCAATGATTTTTCTGACATATTACATCAGTTTCAGAATTTCCAGTTCATGGGTACCAGCCACCTCTTCACTATGGACATGCCATTCCCCCATCAGATTAGTCTCATAGCTCTCCATTTCTTTTAGGAAAGAAGGCCTGAACCACTCCCATCCATCACTATCCTCTGCCTGGGCAAGCTCGTCCTCACTTTGAATATCTTCTCTTTTAACTCCTCTCACTTTTTTCTATTCAAAGAAGTGACCATGGTACTTGCATGGGCACAGTTATGTCTGTCTCTTTGTGGGATATACCTTATTCCAATCCTACAATTCTATCCCACAACTCTTTCTCCAGTTACCTTGACTACACATCTTATACAACCTGTCTCCTGTAAAGACTCAAATTCCATTCACTCACACTCTCCGTCTCTGTCACATTTGTTTTATGATGCACCTCTGTGGGGGCAGGCATCAGAAATGTCCATCTTTTCCTCAACCAAGGATTTCTCATCACCGTGGTTGACAAGGCCTTTAGCCATGTCTGACCTATTTCCAATACTTGCTCTTCTCCCTTCCCTCCCATATCACGAGTACAGTCCCCCTGGGCCCACCCGATCAGTATCCACATCCAAAACCTCCATTTCCACCACCTCCAGTAAGAAACCACCACCAGTCACATTTTCCTCTTGCCCTCCTTGTCTGCATATCAAAGGAACCATTCCCTCAGGATACCTGGTCCATTCCTCCTCCACTCTCAACACTTCCCCACACTTCCCATGCAACATCTGTTTATGTCCTCCCTCTTCATTATCCAAGGCTTCAGGTGAAAAAGCAATTTACCTGCACTTCACTCGACCTGGACTATTCGCTGCTCGCCATGTGGTCTCCTCTACACTGGGGAGATGAAACACAGATTAGACAATCACTTTGCAGAACACTTCCATTCTGTCCACAAAAATGATTCTGAGCTTCCAGTTGTCTGCCGTTTCAATATTACGTTCCCTGGGCAACATTTCTGTCTCAGGCCTGCTGCATTATTCCAGCAAAGCTCAGCATAAACCAGAAGAACAGCATCTCATTTTCTGCTTGGGGATCCTGTAGCCTTCAGGACTCAATATCAAGGTCAATAATTTTAGAGCCTGAAAACCTCCTCCCATGTTTTTACCCACCCCCACAGCCCAGGCCGTGTGATGTCATGGGCTGCTTTCAACACAGCAAACCCATTTTCATCTATTTTTGTTTTTCTGAGCATACTATCAGCCATCTCTTTGTCTCCCTAACAGTCTCTCTCTCTCTCTCTCGGGGCTTCATATCCACCGATCATCTCACTCCTTCCTTCTGATGAGGGCAGAGCAGTAGATGTGATCTATATGGACTTCAGTAAGGCGTTCGACAAGGTTCCCCATGGGAGGCTGACTAGCAAGGTTAGATCTCATGGAATACAGGGAGAACTAGCCATTTGGATACAGAACTGGCTCAAAGGTAGAAGACAGAGGGTGGCAGTGATGGAGGGTTGTTTTTCAGACTGGAGGCCTGTGACGAGTGGAGTACCACAAGGATCGGTGCTGGGTCCTCTACTTTTTGTCATTTACATAAATGATTTGGATGCGAGCATGAGAGGTACAGTAAGTAAGTTTGCAGATGACACCAAAATTGGAGGTGTAGTGGACAGTGAAGAGGGTTACCTCAGAT
>NC_057722.1:46742763-46749303 GCF_004010195.1 Chiloscyllium plagiosum | reverse complement strand
GACATTGGTTAGGCCAATGTTGGAATATTGCATGCAATTCTGGTCTCCTTCTAATCGGAAAGATGTTGTGAAACTTGAAAGGGTTCAGAAAAGATTTACAAGAATGTTGCTAGGGTTGGAGAATTTGAGCGAGAGGGAGAGGCTGAACAGGCCGGGGCTGTTTTCCCTGGAGCGTCGGAGGCTGAGGGGTGACCTTATAGTGGTTTACAAAATTATGGGGGGCATGGATAGGATAAATGGATAAAGTCTTTTCCTTGTGGTCGGGGAGTCCAGAACTAGAGGGCATAGGTTTAGGGTGAGAGGGGAAAGATATAAGAAACTAAAAGGGCAACCTTTTCATGCCGAGTGTGGTACGTGTATGGAATGAGCTGCCAGAGGATGTGGTGGAACATTTAGGAGGCATTTGGATGGGTATATGAATAGGAAGGGTTTGAAGGGATATGGGCCGGGTGCTGGCAGGTGGGACTAGACTGGGTTGGGATAGCTGGTCGACATGGACCAGTTGGACCGAAGGGTCTGTTTCCATGCTGTACATCTCTATGACTTCTCTCCCCATACCCCACTCCCATCTTCAGCATATATACCAACTTTTTATAGTAATTCTCAGTTCTGAATAAGGGTCACTGGACTCAAATTGTTAACTCTGTTTTGTTTCCACTGATGCAGTCAGGTCTTCTGAGTGTCTCCAGCCATTTCTGCTTTGGCTTCAGAAAATCTTCAGTCAGTTTCGAGAGATGAGAAGAATAGACAGAAGAATTCTTCAGGGTGCTTTTAATTGCGCACTTAATAATTCAAATGGAGAAAGTCAATGGGAATAAAAATGGAATTCTGTAGAATGTGTACTAGAATTGATATGGAATTAGGAGAAGGTTAGGAAACTAGATTAAGTACTGAATGTAAGGAAAAAAAACTGTGGGCAAGAATTAAGGACAATTCTTCAATGTGGTTGTTAGTTGTTACTCATGTCCCACAAGGTGTGGTACTGGGAACACTTCTGTTCACCGTGATTTGAAAATAGACCTAGAAGGACTGTAGCTTGCTAAAAAGAAATAACAGTAGTAACTATATTCTGCATAGGACCAGATTCTGTTCTCTGAGAGAGATGACAAATTTGGGATACAGGGCTACAAAATGCAAAAGGCAGCAGATCTGGTTGAGAAAGCTGTAAAAAGAAGTCAATGGAGTTCTAGGTTTTATGACAAGGCAAATAGAATATAAAAGCCATAAAGTCAGAAATGTGTATAATCTTTAATGAAACTTCAGTTCGAGTGTGGTTTGCAGTATTGGGAAGGATACAATGTACAATTTGGCTGCTGCAATATTGCCTACAAAAGAGCATTGACCACACTTCAGAAGTAATTCATCTTTGCACAGTGCTTTGAACATCATGAAGTTGTGAAAGGCACGATATAAATGCTAATTGTCTTGCATGGAATGGATAAAGACATGCCAAAATGTTGCTCTGAAGTCTGTATATGTTCCGGTTTCCAGCAGATCATTTTGGAGATACGAGCCATTTCACGGTGCAGTATTATACCAACAGTGATTCGATCACCCACATTGTGGTATCAAGTGTTTCGATCTTCAGGAGGCTTTTAACCCTCGTACAAAAAGACCAGAAATTTGGATTGAGAGGTTCCCTTGTGGTAAGATTCACAGGAAAGCTTTGATATGCAATCATTGTGCAACCATTTCAATATTTTGCAATCACTAATGAGGCCAACATATAATGTGGCCTCAAAGTCTTCTTCCCTGGAACCAAGAGTTTATTATAAGCTACACTGAGAGTAAATCTCCTGATTATGCACATTGCATATTATGGGAAAATGGCAGCTCCCTGACGATAACATGGCACAATCAGCTTTCCAGTAACATGAATAACAAACCAAAAAGTATTTGGGCAAGTATACCAAGGTATCAGACTGCTCGAAAATGGGAAAAAAAAATATTGAGACAGTTTACGCAATCTCATTAAGCAAGGATGGCTTCCTTTACTATAACAGTGTCATTGGAGATTTAAGAGCATTTTAATATTCCAGTGAAATCTGAACTAAGAGAATGAAATGCAGCTGTAGTAAATGAGAATAGAAAGTAAACGTCAGCAATTCTGAACATTCATAATTGAAAGATTGATAATTCATCCATTTAATTTTACAGTTAAACAATGACAGCAATCCATCAACCCTAACCAAAACAAAGCTTGCTTGTTAATTCCAAAGACAGCAATTACTTTAGTTAAAAGGAACACTTTATTATTACTGAACTTATTTAGAGAAAGTAAAATGTATTCACATTTCTGATGTTATAATATATGCTCTGTATACTTAAGGCAGCAGAAAATCAATGGAATTAAAAACAACTTTATACAGTGGCTTTAAGATAAAACTTCTCAAGGCATTTCAAAGCAAGTAATTATTATGGTCTCCACAGTCAATAGTAAGTTCACTTTCATCTTTTTTTGTGAAATCTGAGGGGTCATATAGTGTGGGTTGAGTATCTCAACTTGGCATCCATGGTCACTTTATGATGTCTTTACCCTCCAGGACTTTCCATGAGCTACCTGTCTTCCTTTGCAAGGCAGCAACAACAACCCCAACCTGGCTGCCACCTACTCCTGCAGCTGGCATCAGGCATGAAGCTCCAGACACTCAGAACATCTAACTCATGAGTACCAAGCTCACTTCACCCAATTATCCCACTGACATTTAAAAATAACACTAGAGCAACATAATCCAAATATGAGAATGAGACCGAGAGATCGTGTATGTCAGATTTGTAAATTGACATGTGCTCTCTCCCAACCATGCTTTGAAAATTAAGCCCCACATCTTTCTTCTAATGCGATATTTAGCTGCTGCATTTTCTGACGTTAACAATAATCATTGCACTTCAGAAATAATCTATTGATTGTGAGAAACTTTGAGATGTCCTGAGTGCACAAATAGTGGGATTATAGGTTCCTTACTTTTTATGGTGTGTTTACACTGATTTTGATTTAAATACAGGAGGCTGGTAAAAGTATAGGAAGTGAAAACATTAGTTATGTGATTGTTAATGAGGTTAAGAAAGGCTGTAGGAAGATATCAATGGACTGATCATATAGGCACACAAGTGACAAAGGGAATTGAATTTGAAGGATTTTGAGGTTATGCTTCTGGTGGGCAATTAAAGCATACACAATTAATGGAAGATTGGTGTAGAGAAGCAATAGCATATAGACAGGGGCACCGAAAAACGAAGAGGAATAGAGGGACCTTGGAGAACATGTCCATAGATCCCTGCAGGCAAGTGGAGTGGCAGATAATGTAGTTAAGAAAACATACAGGTAACTTGCTTTTATTAGACAAGATAATATAACGGCAGGAAGATTATGCAAAGCACTAGTTGGACCACAGCTAAAAATAATGTGTTTTTTCAGGATAGAAATACACTAGAGAGGATATAGAGGTGATTTCTGAAGGTGTTGTCAGGAATGGTGAATTTTAGATGTAAGAAAAGATTAGTAGATTAGGGTTGCATTTCTTGCAAAAGAGGACACATATTATTGAGGTAATATTAGGTAAAATCCAGGTTAGGTGAACTGGCTATGCTAAATTGCCCATAGTGTTCAGGGATGTGTAGGTTCGGTGCAGTAGTCAAGGGTAAATGTAGAGTAAGAGGGAATGGGTTTGGGTGGGATACTCTTTGGAGAATCGGTGTGGACTTGTTGGGCTGAAGGGCCTGTTTCCGCACTATATTTTTAAAAAAACTTATCGGGGGATTTACAGATTGACAACAAATGGAGGATTTGTGATGCAAGGTGAAGCTCCAGATTCAAGTTCTACGCTGTTGACTAAGGAAGGTGCATTCATAATATGGAGAAAGTGAGGACTGCAGATGCTGAGGATCAGAGCTTATAAATGTGTTGCTGGAAAAGCGCAGCAGGTCAGGCAGCGTCAAAGGAGAAGGAGAATCGACTTTGATGCTGCCTGACCTGCTGCGCTTTTCCAGCAACACATTTTTAAGCATTCATAATATGGCCAAACAAGTTGAGTGCCAATATAGTTAGACCCACGTGCACAAATGGCAGACAGCGGTTATCCATGTGATGGAAGTAAATTAGAGCTTCTATAGCATCACTATCTGTAGTTTCAGGCTACAATATATATGTAAAACTGTGTTACCACTGTAACTCAGATTTCTTGGGCAGCCAGTTGCCTTAATCAGCTGGGTGGCCAGGGTGGATCAGGTTGGTGCTAAAAGCAATAGGTTCAATCCCTGTTCTAGCTTGAACAAACATGACAGAAATTACTGGAGAAACTCAGCAGGGCTGATAGCATCTTTGGAGAAAAAACAGAGTTAACGGTTTGAGTCCACTGACCCTTCTTCAGAATAGTTCTGTCTGGGTTGGATTCAGGATCTGCCTCCCTGCTCTACCCACAGAGGAGGCTGTGGCTCTATGGATCAGACCAGCTTTTAGGCAGGGAACACAAGAAGAAGAAATGCTCACCTGAGGAGCAATGCTCACATTCCAAGAATAAATTTTTAAAAACAGAAAAGAAAATAACATGGACACTCTATGAAATGCAGCAGAGATAAGAATATTACACCCCGTCACAGTGCATTTGATCTGGGGAGTAAAAAAAACAATCAGGGTTTACTCTCCAGTAATGTGCATACTGCTGAAATAGATTCTAGGTTCACTGTAATGCCCACTATGAATAGCATCCTGACATTCATTATCGAGATCTCTAGATAAAGAATAGGTCACTTGGACAAGGTAGCAAGACGTGTCTATTGAACCATATTTCAATATAATTCTGTTTCTCATCAAAGGAAAACACTGGTAAGTGTGGTCATCATGTTATCACTGTTATAGTGTTTGCCTGTACTACAATGTGCCCTCTACCAACAATTTGCAACACATATAAATCTCCAAATTTTCTTAGGTGTGTTTTAAAATAAAACACGTGCTACTTACAACTATGTTCATGTAGTTAGTGAATATAACAAGGTCAGCCAGGTGGACCTCAGAATATGAGTTCCCTGATTGGAGCTGTTAATCTGGTCCAATAAGGGAACCCTGGCCTTCAGGTATAAACAGGAGTGTTCCCCCTCCAACTCTATTTTGATTTAGTCCCTACCCTCCCCTTCACTGTTTTGATCACACAGCACTGCCCTTTGATGTGATTTGTGCACTTTGTGTCTTTCACTGTGTCTCACACCTGAACACACACACCATGGGTGCTGGGGAAAAAATAAGCACTACCGCACTTAGGTGGTAGTGTGGGGGTTAAATTATATTAAAAAATTTAAAAAAATAAACAGGAGTGTACCCCCTCCAACTTCACTGTTTTGATCACACAGCACTGCCCTTTGATGTGAAGGGCAGTGTTTGTCACTGGCCACCCGGGTGTTCTCCTATCTTCCTGGTGGTGGAAATTGAATAAAGATTCGTGCACTTTGTGTCTTTCACTGTGTCTCCCACCTGCACACACACACACCATGGGTGCTGGGGATAAAATAAGCACTACCGCACTAATAAAAAAAAAGAAAATAAAAAAAAATAAACAGGAGTGTTCCCCCTCCAACTCTATTTTGATTTAGTCCCTACCCTCCCCTTCACTGTTTTGATCACACAGCACTGCCCTTTGATGTGAAGGGCAGTGTTTGTCACTGGCCACCCGGGTGTTCTCCTATCTTCCTGGTGATGGAAATTGAATAAAGATTCGTGCACTTTGTGTCTTTCACTGTGTCTCACACCTGCACACACACACCATGGGTGCTGGGGAAAAAAATAAGCACTACCGCACTTAGGCGATAGTGTGGGGGGTAAACTTTTTAAAAAGTGAAAAAAAAATAAACAGGAGTGTTCCCCCTCCAATTCTATTTTGATTTAGTCCCTACCCTCCCCTTCACTGTTTTGATCACACAGCACTGCCCTTTGATGTGAAGTGCAGTGTTTGTCACTGGCCACCCAGGTGTTTTCCTATCTTCCTGGTGGTGGAAATTGAATAAAGATTCGTGCACTTTGTGTCTTTCACTGTGTCTCACACCTGCACACACACACCATGGGTGCTGGGGGAAAAAATAAGCACTACCGCACTTAGGCGATAGTGTGGGGGGTAAATTTTTAAAAAAGAGAAAAATAATAAACAGGTGTGTTCCCCCTCCAATTCTATTTTGATTTAGTCCCTACCCTCCCCTTCACTGTTTTGATCACACAGCACTGCCCTTTGATGTGAAGTGCAGTGTTTGTCACTGGCCACCCAGGTGTTTTCCTATCTTCCTGGTGGTGGAAATTGAATAAAGATTCGTGCACTTTGTGTCTTTCACTGTGTCTCACACCTGCACACACACACCATGGGTGCTGGGGAAGAAATTAGGTTAGGCGGTAGTGGGGGGAGTTAAAAAAAGAAAAGAAAAAAAATTAAACAGGAGATTACGTTAGAGTCCGGGTGTCCTAAGAAGAAAAAAAAAGAAAAGATTCGTGCACCTTGTGTCTCTCACTGTGTCTCACACCTGCACACACACACCATGGGTGCTGGGGAAAAAATTAGG
>NC_057722.1:46736469-46737289 GCF_004010195.1 Chiloscyllium plagiosum | reverse complement strand
GGTGGGAAGAGATGTAATCCAGGTAGCTGTGGGATCGGTGGGTTTGTAAAAAATGTCAGTGTCAAGTCGGTCGTCATTAATGGAGATGGAGAGGTCCAGGAAGGGGAGGGAGGTGTCAGAGATGGTCCAGATAAATTCAAGGTCAGGGTGGAATGTGTTGGTGAAATTGATGAATTGCTCAACCTCCTCGCGGAAGCACGAGGTGGCGCCACTGCAGTCATCAATGTAGCGGAGGAAGAGGTGGGGAGTGGTGCCGGCGTAATTACAGAAGATGGACTGTTCTACGTAGCCAACAAAGAGACAGGCATAGCTGGGGCCCATACGTGTACCCATGGCTACCCCTTTGGTCCGGAGGAAGTGGGAGGATTCAAAGGAGAAATTGTTAAGGGTGAGGACCAGTTCGGCCAAACGAATGAGAGTGTCAGAAGGGTACTGTTGGGGACGTCTGGAGAGGGAAAAAATGGAGGGCTTGGAGGCTCTGGTCATGGCGGATGGAGGTGTGGAGGGATTGGATATCCATGGTGAAGATGAGGCGTTGGGGGCCGGGGAAACGGAAGTCTTGGAGGAGGTGGAGGGCGTGGGTGGTGTCTCGAACGTATGTGGGGAGTTCCTGGACTAGGGGGGATAGGACAGTGTCGAGGTAGGTAGAGATGAGTCCAGTGGGGCAGGAGCATGCTGAGACAATGGGTCAGCCAGGGTGGTCAGGCTTGTGGATCTTAGGAAGGAGGTAGAACCGGGCAGTGCGGGATTCCCGGACTGTGAGGTTGGAAGCTGTGGTGGGGAGATCTCCTAAGGTGAGGAGGTTCTGTATGGTCTGGGA
>NC_057722.1:46723519-46736062 GCF_004010195.1 Chiloscyllium plagiosum | reverse complement strand
TTGAAATACTGTTTGTTGAGAGTATGAATTCTCCTGAGGATGTAGTACAGAGTGGGTCCTTTGCAAATCTGAGCGAGTGTGGCTGACTGTAGAGAGGTTAGGTGCCGGCGCATTGCTGCAAGCGTGGAGCGGAGGATCTTGAAGGAGAACTGTTGCTGGTGTTTTTGAATCTGTAGTCTGTACTGTTTGTCCTGTTCGGGTCCAAACTCTGCTGGTTTAAAGGTGGTCCGGAGTCCGTGTGGGATGAGTTGGTTACGGAGACAGGCACTGAGGAAGCAAATGTGGCTGTGGTAGCGAGTTTGTTTCAGGACATGGTTGAAGAGTTTCAGGGTTACCATTTATCTCTCAGCCTTCTTGGGCCACCCCCTCATGCTTATGCTCAAAACCTCAACTCTCCTGTTCCTCGGATGCTGCCTGACCAGCTCTGTTTTTCCAGCACCACTCTCTTTGACCTAGCTCCTCAACTGCCATTCTGACTGTTCCAGAACCAGTGGGTTTTTCCCATCCACCAAGCATTGAAGATACCTCAGAATCTGAGATGTACACAGAGGATGTCACCACCTCAATGTCTTTGCCACCTGACAGAAGAATGAGTTTCTTCTGGGACACTCTTGAGTGCAAGAGGCAAGCTACTGTGTTTTATATGCAGCCTGTAATAGGTGCAGAGTTGGAGGAACCTGACCTAAATTAACCCAGTAGGGGTTACAAAAAAATGAACTGGCCTCTGTCCTCAGACTCAGAAGGGGAAGGATGTAGTAATTGTAATGAGGTCAGTCAGGTGGACCTCATTGAACATGAGTTCCCCGATAGGGGCTGTTAATCTGGTACAATCAGGGAGCTGGATGATTGATATAAACAGAAGTATCAGAGCTTCTGCTTACTCTGAGGAAACTGGATCAGTGTGAGAAGGATTCTCTATTTTTGTGTGTTCAGGAAGAAAGGAGACTGACTTCTGAACAGCCTGGAACCACACAATCAGTGTGCCTTATTTACTGCTGTTGGTGTCTTCCTACTGAAGGAGTTTATTTTGAATTTTTGTTTTTCTTTATTGTGATTGTTTATTAGATTTCTGGGGGGTTTTTTTCTGCTTATTTCTGTTAATTTGAAGCTGTGCTCAGCTGCACAGGCAGCTACTACCACCGCCAAAACTGCTGCTGCTACAGCCTGGGCCTGCTCCTGTTTTTGAAGCTGGGCCCCGCCTGCACCTAGGGCGGCTGCTGCTGGGGCCCCACCTGCACCTGGGCACACCCACTCATGCTTCCCTGAAGACAACACCACAAGCCCCACCAGTGGGGTCTAAGCCAGGGGCTTCTCGTGCCTCGGTTTCTGCGGGGCAGGGGTTGAACATCTGACTGGACACAATGTGGAAGAAGACTATGTGCTAAGTTCACCCCTCATGGAGACAACTCCATCCCCTCCCTCTAAATTGGACTGTCGCCCTGCCCCACCCTGGCATGAAAGCCAGGGGCTTCTCGTGCCTCGGTTTCTGCGGGGCAGGGGGTTGAACATCTGACTGGACAGAATGTGGAAGAAGACTCTGTGCCAAGTTCACCCCTCATGGAGACAACTCCATCCCCTCCCTCTAGATTGGACTGTCGCCCTGCCCCACCCTGGCATGAAAATGCCCCTGTGGCTGTGCCGGCGTCCCCCAGGTGTGGGAACTCTGACCCCCAGCCATCCGATTCTGTACCTGATCCCTGCCCCATTGCAGCGACCCCTGGCCCAGGCACTACCCCACTCACCAGACCCCTGCCCCAAACTTGGGTAACCCACTGCTGCCTTCCATCCTGCAGCAGCTGTGTCTCTGGGCCCTGGGCAGGAAGCTGGGGCCCTGCCCTACCCACCATGACCTGATAACCCAGGGGCAAGACACAGCTGGCTCTCCTGACCCTTGCCACATCCCTTGCCTTCCCCAGCCAATTGTATTCTGTGAAATTCTGGGGGGGGGAGGACCCTCAGGCCCCAATACCATCAGGGTGGGAGGGGAGGGGAGACCGTTCCCTACAGGCACTGTCACCTCAGAGAAGAGGCACCACCCCTAGGAGTAGGAGGACTTCCCTGTGGCATGCTGACAGTGCTGCCCCTCCAAGGGTGTGTGCCCGTGGCGTCTCCCGCGTTTCCTGCACCGAGGCCTGACCTACCTGGAATCCAGGGGTCAGCAGAATCCCCTGCTGCCACCGTTTCACCAGCCCCCGGGGACAGGCCTGCACCCCATGTCGGCCAGGTGGGGGGTTGTAATAATAACAATAACACTTTTAATATTGCTGGGTCATCGAGCAGTGGAAGTGAGGACAGTGTTATCCTCACTCCTTCCTCCTAGACTGTTTTCCCGGATGCCTTGGCACCGGGGAGAGGACCTCTTTCCCCGAGGAATTGGGCGTCCTGGTGTCGGGTGAGGAGCGGGGCTCCAAGCCTCCGTCGCCCAATGACCCAACCTCAGGGCACTGAGGAGGTTGTGCCTGGGGGTGGAGTCGCAGGGGGTTTGAGGTGAGGTGGCGGTGCTGAACCAACCCCCGCTCTCACGATGGCGGGGTGGGGGGTGGTGACTGAGGACGACTATTTGGAGGATGGTTCGGGTTTGCTGGTGGGATGACATTGAGTGGTAGCGAGGGTGACCAGTGTCAGGGACGTGCTGGGTGGCAGGGGCCTGAGCTGGATGCTGCCACAGGACATAGCGAGCAAGGCAGCGGTAGACATCCGGTTCATGGCCACTGCCATTTGTTGCCTTAGAACGGCAGTACTAGGACCCAAGACAGTGCACCAGTTGGAGGATGCTCATGTGTGTGTGGTGGAATACCATCTGTGCTTACCCCTGCCCGGACAGAATTTCATATTGACCCCAGGATCCCATACTTCCCCCGGGAACCTGTGCCCCATAACCTGAGCCACCTCCAGAATTTTAGTTTTACCCCTTTTGGGAAATAAAACAACGGCCCCTGTGTCAACTGTTGCTGCACACCGTCCACCTCTTTTCCCTCATCAACTGGTCGGACACACCTTGGTGTGCCCATTTGCCTCGGGCGGTGGGGATGCCCAGTGGAGGGCTCTCTATGTGGGAGTCCTCCCCCTTTCTCTCGGGCATCTGGGGTGGAGGGTGCTGCACGCAGCAGTCCCTGCAACCGCAGATTGCGGTGGTTCGGACTCCTAGCCCAACTGCTTGTTCTGTGGTGCTGTGAAGTCCATAGACCATATGTACATTTGGTGTGGGTACTTGCACTCCCTTTTTGATTTTCTTAAAAACCTTCTCTATTTTTGGTTGCACTTCAGTCCCACGCTCCTGATCTTTGGGCACCCGGTACAGAGGTGGGGCAGATAGGTCAGAAGACCTCCTTGTGGGTCTGCTCCTGGACCTGGCCATAGACAGGTCCTGGCAGTGGACCGTGGAGGGGGTTGTTGGGGCTGGCTGACTGCCTGCCCCTCTTCTGAGGCTATGTTAGAGCCTGGGTGTCCCTGGAGAAGGAGCACGCGGTGTCCACCAACACCCTCGGGATTTTCAGAGAAAGGTCGGCATCACAGGCAGTGGAGTGTATAATTTCTTTTTGGAAAGCAAGGTCTCCAGGTTATATACTTTTTATTTGTCCTAAACTGTGGAGATTCTGAATCTCCTGGTTATATTTCATTCCCCTTTGTTGTGTGTGCAGTGTGTGACACAGTGAAAGACAACAAGTGTACAAACCTTTACTAAGTTTCCCAGGAAGAAGGGAAACACCCAAATAGCCATCAAATGGCAACGCTGCGTGATCAAAAAGTTAAGGGAAAGGCAAGGATTAAATCAAAATAGAGTTGGAGGTGGACGAAAAGCACTCCACTCCCTGCGGTGCCTACCTCTCCCTGAACAGCTTGATGGTGCTGGTAGACACCGCATGCTCCTTCTCCAGGGATCCCGGGCATGAACATAACCACAGAAGAAGGGCAGGCAATCGGCCATAATGACCCCCTCCATGGCCCGCTGCCTGGACCTGTTTATCACCAATTTGGCCAGGCCCAGGTGCAGACCAACATGGAAAAGGGAGTGGAGTGTATTATTTTCCCCCCTCCAACTCTATTTTGATTTAGTCCCTGCCCTCCCCTTCACTGTTTGATCACGCAGCATTGCCCTTTGAGAAGGGCACTGCTTCTCACTGGCCACTTGGGTGTTTCCTTTCTTCCTGGTGGTGGTGATTTATCCACCTGTTATTCTCCATTATGCCCTACACCTGCACACACGTGACATGGGTGCTGGGGAAAATAAGCACTACCACCGTTAGAGGTTCTGTTCACTGATCCAGCTCCCTCAGCGTGTCAAGGACTCTCTATTTGTGTCAGGGAAGAGACTGACTCTGTGCCGGCTGCCCACATCCAGTTTGCACTGTGCGGAGGAGAGTTTTCTTTCTTCCCCCTTATCCAGGGGGAAGCTTGCCTTCTGTTTTCTTTCATTTTGTGAAATTTTTCATTTTCCTTTCCTTTATTTGAACTATGTTCAGCTGCACAGGCAGCTACCACCATCACCACTGCTGCTGCTGCAGCCTAGGCCTCTCCAATTTCTGGGCCTGCCCCCATTGTTCCTGCCTGGACCTACTTCCACTGCTGCGATCTAGGCCCCACCTAAACCTGGGACTGCTGTTGTTGCCGCCTGGGGCCTGCCTCTACTGCTGTTGCCTGGGCCCTGCCCAAAACTGGACTAATGTTTTTTTTTTAATGAACAGAAATAAACAAAGAAAAGCCAGAAAACAAACAATCACAATAAACAATAAAGACAACCAATAATTAAAAATAAATTCCTCCTCAGTAGGAAGACACCAACAACAGTAAATAAGATATACTGACTGGGTAGTACCAGGCTATTCAGAAGTCAGTCAGTCTCCTCTCTGGGACTGCTGCTATTGCTGCCTGGGCCACACCTACACTGGGGCCTGCCTCCACCACAGATGCCTGGGCCCCCTGAGGGACTGTTGTTGTTGCTGTGCTGCTGCTCCAGCCTCCTAGTGTCATGACCACCATCACCTGAGGCCCTGCAGAGGAAGAACACTTGGGGTCACCCAGCAGCACACTATGGCGAGCCCAAGAGCAGCAGGCACTAGCTGCACCTGTACTGGGGTAGCCGCTGCCTTATGCTCGGCTGCACCAGCTCCAGCTGCAAATACTTCCCTCTTCAGGCACCTAATTAAATGCCTAGGGGTTAAGGCCTATCCCCACCCAAACATGACTATAGAGGCTTGCAGTAAGGTCATGGGTAGTGTGGTCAGCCCACTAGCCATCTGTGGGAGGACCTGCTGCAGGTCAGCCAATAGGACACTGGAAGGCTCGATGCTCCCATCACTTGAGGAGCTGACCGGCGCTCTCGAAGAGCAAGTCCCTGGGCCTGGAAGGGCTGACTGTGGAGTTTTTCAGGGCATTCTGGGATGTCCTGGTGAGCACCTACGCACAGGTCCTGGGGGAGTGTCTTACTGCTGGAGAGCTGCCCCTTTCTTGGCTCAGGGCAGTCATCGTCATGCTGCCGAAGAAGGGGGACCTTCATTCACTAGAGAACTGGCATCCAGTCTCCCTCCTCAGCACACATTCCAAGATATTCACTTAGGTGTTGGCTTCTCGCCTGGCTTTCATGCTGGCCCTACATGATTCACCCAGACCAGTCCTACACAGTTCCGGGCCGGAGGATACACAATAACATCCATCAGGTCCAGGACCTGATCCATTTCTGTTGACAGGCTGGTCTGCTGAGCGCTTTCCTGTCTCGAGATCAGGAGAAGGCGTTTGACAGGGTCAATCATGAGTATTTGCTCGGGGCTCTGCAGGCATTCAGGTTGGGGATACAGTTCGTCGCCTGGATCCGGCTTTTGTACACCGCCGCAAAGTGTCTGGTTAAAATTAACGGGTCCCTGACAGCAGTCCTTCGCTTTGGGAAAGGAGTACGTCAAGGCTGCCCCCTGTCCAGCCACCTGTATTCCCTGTGAATGGAACACTTTCCTGTGTGAGGAAGACTCCACTCCCTGAGGCTATGGTGGGATGTGGGTAAGGCTCACGCCCTGTTTTCTGTCACAAGTACACGAGAAGGTCGACAAAGAGGGGGAATTCCAGGATCAAGGAATTGGAGAAGGAGGTGTTCAATTTGGAATCACGTCTCGGTCAGCCCGACACAGACCCAGCCCTGCACAGGGTGTACGAAGAGAAGGAGGCCGCACTCCGAGATCTGCAGCTCGTCAGGTCCCGGGGCAGGTACATGAGGTCGCGGATCCAGCTCCTCCAGAACCTGGACCGTGGCTCCCCCTTCTACTTGCTGGAACAAAGGTGCAGCACCCATCAGCAGCTCCTTGTGTTGCTGGCCGACGATGGGTCCCTCGGAGGGCATCAGGGCCCAAATTCGCTATACGGCTCTGTTCTCTCTAGATCCAGCCAGTGAGGATGCTCGCAGAGTTCTGTGGGAGGACCTGCTGCAGCTCAGCACGGAGGACGCCAGAAGGCTCAACGCTCCCGTCACGTGCTGTCAACTGGCTCTCGAGGAGCAACTCCCCGGGGCTGGATGGGCTGACTGTGGATTCTTCACAGCGTTCTGGGACGTCCTGGGAAGCGACCACGGACAGGTCCTGGGTGAGTGTCAAGTGAAATGTGTGGCATAATTCAGTTGTGTTGTAAAAGATAGAGAAATAATAGAACTAGGAATTTGCTAATCTAGGAATCGAACATTTCTCATAAATATTTTCAGTTAATATAAATGGATACTTTAAAGCCAAGGGAGCTTGCAGCAGTCTATTTTTTTCAAAAGAATGCTTTCCATGGAAAATTAACGTTAGCAACAATCCCTCTGCAAAGAATGCAAATAACTTGAGATTTGTCCTAAATTGAAAGGCCTTAGGGATGTAAAGCAGATGGAACTAGTTCAGAAATATTCACAAACGTCTTCAGTTTTAGTGTCATGGCATTTTAAAATTGAACTAAAATAATTTTATAAAATCAATTTTCAAGGGAAAATTGCATTTCCCAAATTGCATGCCAAGTCACAAGCTTTCTAAAATGTAGACACATAATCCCTAAATTGTATCATAAAATAGTAATAACATTGTGCATATTCTCAAAGATAATTAACCCATTTATTTCAAGCCTGCTAAGCTTGTTGCTAATGTGGGTAATGAATAGATCCTGTATTTGTGATCTGGAACTGTGATCAATGAAATTATTGTTTTAAAATACAATCAGGATCAGATCATTTGTTTCTCAGCCATATTCTATCAATATGTACCCTCTTTATTGTAATGTGATGTGGTGTAAAGTTTGATCAGGCAGTATTTGTCAGATGATGGAATTTCTCAAACCACTGCCCAATCAGCAAGAGGAGCCACTTAGGAGTTTTAACCAAAGCACTAGACCTTCTATTTTGCCACAGGCATTTGGAAGCTTACAACAAGAAAGTTGGGCTGATTTCCTTTCATGGTCTTCTGTGCCAATTGGAATTATGTCCCCAAGGTCATATCACCTTATTCCTGCCACTCACTCAGCCCTCTCAAATCCAGCTCCCTACTCTCTTTCCCTTCAATGTGGCCTGCTAGCTGGCCACACTGATATTCCGATATACTTTCAGCCCAGCTTCCATTAGCTGCTCTTCTTCAGGGATTGGTTTCGTTCCAGCAATGGACACCAACAGCATTCAACACTGCTGGCATTTGAGTGCTGCCAGACATCCAATTGACCAGCAGTTCTTTAAGGTAGAATTTCCTTATCAGAGTCAAAATGTATGACGCTGGAAAAGCACAGCAGATTAGGCAGCATCCGAGGAGCAGGAAAGTCGGCGTTTCGGTTAAGCCATTCATCAGGAATGTGGGGAGAAGTGGGCTGAGAGATAAATAGGAGGGTGTGGGTGTGGTAGCTGGGAAAGTGACAGATAGATGAGGGTGGGGGCTGATGGGGTTAAGTCAGAGGGGTGGGTGGAGTGGATGGGTGGGAAGGAAGATGGAAGGTAGGACAGTTCAGTGTGTTTGGAGGGTCCCAAGGCGGAAGGTGAGGCATTCTTCCTCCAGGCTTGGATTTGGCAGTGGAGAAGGCCAAGGATTTGCACGTCCTTGGCAGAGTGGGATGGAGAGTTAAAGTGGTTAGCCACAGGGTGGTGGGTTGTTTGGTGCATGTGTCTCATTGATGTTCACTGAAACATTCTGTAGAGTGGTGCCCTGTTTCCCCCATGTAAAGGAGACCCCATAGAGAGCAACAGACATAGTAGATGAGGTGCTTCGATGTGTTGGAAAACCTCTGTTGGATGTGGAAGGATCCTTTGGGGTCTAGGATGGAGGTGAGGGAGGAGATGTGGATGCAGATTTTACACCTCTTATGGCAGCAAGAGAAGGTGCCAGGAGTGGAGGGTGGTTTGATAGGGGGCGTAGACCTAATGAGGTAGTCGCAGAGGGATTGGTCTCTGCGGAATGCTAATAGGGGTAGGGAGAGAAATATACCTCTGATGGTGGGGTCTAATCATAGGTGGCGGAAATGGCGGAGGATAATGTGTGGTATCCGGAGATTAGTGGAGTAGAAGGTGAAGACGAGAGGCGGTTCTATCTTTGTTGTGGTTGGAGGGATGGGGTTCAAGGTCAGAGGTGCAGCAAGTGAGGGGATGCGCTGGAGGGCATTGTTGATCACGTGGAAGGGGAAATTGTGGTCCTTGAAATAGAAGGCCATCCAGGATGTCCTGGAGTGGAATTGCTCTTCCTGGGAGCAGGTATGGCTGAGGCAGAGGAATTGAAAGTATGGGATAGCATTTTTACAGAAGTGGGGGTGGGAGGAGATGTAGTCCAGGTAGGTGTAGGGGTCAGTAGGTTTGAAGTAGATGTCCATGTTGAGTCGCTCACGGGGGGCTGGAGACGGAGGGAGGTGTCCAAGATGGTCCGGGTGAACTTGAGGTCAGGGTGTAAGGTGTTCATGAAGTTGATGAACTGTTCAACCTCCGCGTGGGAGCGAGAGATGATGCAGATGCAGTTTTCAATGCAGCAGAAGAAAAGGTGGGGATGGTGCCAGGATAACTGTGGAAGATGGACTGTTCCGCACATCCGACGAAGAGGCAAGCATAGCTGGGGCCCATCTGGGTGCCCATGGCTACCCCTTTGATCTGAAGGAAATGGGAGGATTCGAAGAAGTTGTTGTTGATGTGAGGGCCAGTTCTGCCAATCGAATGAGTGTGTTGGTGGAGGGATACTTGTTGAGTTGCATAGAGGAAGAAATTAAGGCTTTGGAGGCCTTCACTATGCCGGATGGACATGTGCAGGGATTGGATGTCCATGGTGAAGATGAGGCATTGGGAGCCAGGGAAACAAAAGTCATAGAAGATGTGGAGAGTGTGGGTGTTGTCCCAAATGTATGTGGGGAGTTCCTGGACCAAGGGGGACAGGACGGTGTCAAGATACAAGGAGATACGTTTAGTGGGGCAGAAGCAGGCAGAGACAATGGGTCGAATGGAGCATAAAATTGTGTTGCTGGAAATGCGCAGTAGGTCAGGCAGCATCAAAGGAATAGGAGAATCGACATTTCGGGCATAAGCCCTTCTTCAGGAATGGAGCAGTCAGGTTTGTGAATTTTGGTTAATAGGTAGAACTGGGCGGTGCAGCATTTCGGAACAATGAGGTTGGAGGCTGTGAATGGGAGATCTCCTGAGGTGATGAGGTTGTGGTTGGTCTGGGAGATGATGGTTTGGTGATGGGAGGTCAGATCGTCATTGAGGGGGCATTAGGAACAGGTGTCTATGAGCTTCCACCTGGTTTCAGCAGTGTAGGGGTCTGTGCACCAAACTACCACTGCGTTCCCCTTGTCTGGGTTCAGTGGTGAGGTTGGGGTTGGAGCAGAGGGAGTGGAGGGCTGTGCCTTGTGAAGACGGGAGGTTGGAGTGGGTAAAAGGGGCGGACGGGTTGAGGCGGCCAGTGTCACGGCAGCAGTTGGAGGTGAAGAGGTCAAGGGCGGGTAACAGACCAGCACGGGGTGCCCAGTAGATGAAGTATGTTAGAGGTGGGAGAAGGTGTCCTCAGAGAGTGGGTGGGATTCCCAGTGGAACAAGTAAGTGCGGAGGCAGAGGTGGCAGAAAAAAGTTTGATGTCTCAATGCGTGTGGAATTTGTTGACCTGGGAGCATAGTGGGATAAAGGTGAGACCTTTACTGAGGACTGATTGTTCATCTTCAGTGAGGGGGAAGTATGGGGGATCGTAAAAACTCATCAGGGCTGTGGACTCGGACTTGGTGTAGAGCAGAAGTTGGGAGAGTAGGCCGAGATTGTCTGGAATGGGTGTGGCCATGGTATCATAAGGACTTCCTTCTCAGTAAGGAATGAAAGTTTCATCTTTAACCAATTAATTATAGAGCAAAGTTTAAATGGCTGTGGAGCTGCTGTGATTGGTAGCACAGTACGTATTCTGTCATGGTTCTCCCCCGACTATTTGCCCAAGATCGCTAACTTAAGGCACTTAAGCATCTCAGTAGGCCAAATGGAATGCCTCCCTACTCCACTCATCCCATAAAATGGGAGACAGGTCAGTGGGGATTTTAAACGCACCATGGCTTCAAACTCACCCACGGGGGAGTGTAAAATCTCATCTTGGCTTTTTAATTGCAATTTCATAAAAATAAGGTGTTTTACAATGACAATAAATATTTAGGCCTTTTCAAAAATTGGGGGTTCTGCCAAAGGAGCAGCAAACAGTGAATGCTGAGGCCTTACTAAAAAACGAAGCTATGATTACAAAGCAGTAACATGCAGAGCAATCCAGAATATTTACAAAAGAACAAACAGGCTATCATGATGGTGTTAGAAAAGAAAAATGAAAAAAAAAACTAAAGCAAATGAGTGGTCTTCGTGGTCCAAACACTGTGGTCAATGTTGTACTGTAGTTTAGTATGTTCACACAGTATGTGTAGGAGTTGTCTTCTTTCCTTTCTAAATTTTCTTCGCAATCATGATTTCATATTCTTATTAGGAAAAGTTAACTAAAGCAAAGGCATGCCAGCTTTTTATCCACAGGAAGTGTTATTAAAGCACCAACTGAAATTAAGATTTATGATGTTTTAAAGAAGAAGCACTTTTCCCTATGCTCTGGTGTCTCTTTTTGACATTCTGGCAAAAGAGTTTTGAACGGAGGAGGTTGTTTTTCCCAGAAATTCTGCACTCCTTTATTTGTTTCACTAAACTTGATCCGCAGTGTAGGTTCATAGACCACATGTCTGAACATATAAAATGGCTTGATTTGTTACTATCTGTATCAAAACACATATACACCCAAAAATCACAGGTAGGCTATATATGGATTGTAAATACAATAAAACTTTAATAAAATCTATACCAATTAACTGTGTGGTGCAATAGTGATCCTTCGTGCAACCAGCGCTAAAATATGGTTGGAACACAATTTTAATAATGTAGAAATTTGAACTTATTGTGAGTGAAATGCCACAATTTGCTTTTCTACCTGTTCATCTCCTACTGAAATGTTTAAAAATAAAAAAAAACTGACCTTGTTATTGCTTTATCAACAAGAACTACTAATAAAAGCTGCTGCTGTTGTGGTTAGTTAAGAAATCAGTACTTCCCTTTAAATTTCAGGAACCTGAAAACTAGCAAATGAAACCTACTGATTTGTTGATAGCAAAGTCAGTGAATACGTCACAGTTAGTAAGAAACAGTGCAAGGTATATACTGATTGATTTAGGTGTAGATGAGCAAAAACGTTAGTAAAATTCAGAAAACAAAATATCTGAAGTTTGGACTAGCTGTGGAAGGAATTGCCAAAAGTGAGAGTAGAAACAATTAGGTCTTGACTGTTTTGCATCAGCCACTAATTAAAACATGGGCTGCTTCCTCCTGAAACGTGAACTCTTCTATCGTGTGGTTTGATGGCACACTATGAGTTTGAGTTTAAGTTCCAATTAGACTGGTCAAGGAGAAATAAAAGTCAAAAACTGTCTTCAGACTGAGACTTTGAAGTAACACTATTTATCATACTTTATACTAAATGCTGCTATGTATAGTAATCATAGATCCATCCAGTTCTTTTATTATAGTTGTAGTTTAAGGACCAAACAATCTTCTTTGTGAGTTAATGTTCATGTGTTCATGTCAGTCTTCCAGAGAGAGAATGTGTAGTCTGGTCCAACTTGGTCTTGTGAGTTATAACTCTGCCCAAACTGTGGTATTTATGTTCAGTGATGTGAGGGTTTATGACATCATCGCAAGATTGCTCCATAGTCCCAAAGCCCTTAAACAACAGGAACTACCTTCAAATGCCAATGACAGCAGGATTTGAGAGGAAACTATACAAAGGATTACCTATTTTTGAAGAATTGGACTTAAGGTGTGCACATTTTGTGACTAGAATAGTTTCACAGGTGTCAGTGTTGGGGATGAAACTATTCACATTTTACATTAATGTTCTGGATGAAGGCATCGTTGTTAGGTTTGCAGATGACACAAAGATAGGTGGAGGGACAGGTAGTGTTCAGGTAGCAGGAGGTTGCAGAAGGACTTTGACAGGCTAGGAGAGTGGGCAAAGCAAGGGCAGATGGAATACTATTTGGGAAAGTGTGAGGTTATGCAATTTGGTCAGA
>NC_057722.1:46720519-46723019 GCF_004010195.1 Chiloscyllium plagiosum | reverse complement strand
AAACATAAAAGCACAACTAAAGGTCAATATTCAAGTCAGACAGGCACTTAGAAACGAATAACTAACCACCATTACTCTGACAACTGCTTTTTTTCACAGATGATTGAATCAACCTAATTAAAACAAGTGATTTCCTCTGAGAACCAGCAGGACATTAGAAAAGCTGCCACTAATCAGATTTATTTTCAGGTAAATGA
The DNA here is from genome assembly GCF_004010195.1 of Chiloscyllium plagiosum. Lineage (NCBI taxonomy): Eukaryota > Metazoa > Chordata > Chondrichthyes > Orectolobiformes > Hemiscylliidae > Chiloscyllium > Chiloscyllium plagiosum. The sequence goes on along the minus strand of NC_057722.1, from coordinate 46,722,822 downwards.
TTCAGATGGTGTTTACTGCTTCTGTGTTAGTGGATTACTCTCTGCTACTGCTTTACAACACATCACTATGTAGTGGGCATTTATGCTAACATTTGCTAAGTTGTTACAAGAGCTTTGTTGTATTGCTATGGTCCAGTTTAAAGGTATGATCCAACAGTAAAACTGACATCAATAATAAATCATTTTGTGGTGTATTCCCTATCATTATTAACTAATGAACTATCTCTGGTGGCCAGTGACATTCCCTCACAAGAATTGTAATAATTAGTGAAAGACTAAGAGCATGTTGACTCATATTTTGAATGAGTTGACATATGCAACACAAATATATGCAGTTTAAATGCTTACATTGATAGTGTTATATTAATGAAGTTGTGATAATATATTGCAGGCTTCATTCTTGTTTAATTCATTTTTTCCTACATCCTCAGGTTTTCATGGAAATTGCCAGTAATTTGTATTTACAAATACTTCTAAATTTGTACATGTTTCAAGAGAAATTCCTATGGTTTCAACCTCTTGTCTGTGAACATAAAGTAAGCTGCAAGATTAATTGAGGAGAAACTTTGCAATAGGGTGCTACAGTTAAATGAGGTAAAGATATTTTACAATATCAACTTCATATCAACCAGATAAAGGCAGGTTCTTAAAAATATATTTGTCGTACAATAGTAATTTAACACAGGTGTTCTATATTCAATAATGTGTAGCTAAAATGTTGGGTATGCAGTAGTGATTTAAACCAGGAAATGTTCGTTATAACATAATAGGTCAGTCAGCATTAATAGAGAGAAAAGAAATTCACATTATGAACAGAAATTTTTAGAAATGAAAATTAAAATAAAAACAAGCACTCTAGAAAAAAATTGGGAAATGGTTAAAGAAGAAGTTATTGTTTTGAATTACCTATGATTGGTTTGAAATTAAAGCAGGAAATTCTTATAAATGATTGCCTTAGTCAGACATTAAAAAAGACTGAAAATGGCTAATATGGTGAGAAACCCAACTAAGGAAACAAAATAGATTTTTAAAAGAAGTAAAGCTGTAAAATAAAACACAAAACCTGCAGGCACAGGTCAAAAACTCAAACCAATGTTGTGGAGAGATGCCAGGGTGATATCAATCCCACAAGGGTAAGGGTAACAGTAAGGATGAAATCTTTCTTGCCAGATGAGAAGTATGGATTTGTGTTTTAATGAAGGGATCACACTAGAATATCGACCTGTTTTGTTTTAAGCAGATTAAAAGCCATTCAAATCATAACACACTTTCTGTAATGTTGAATGTCAAGGGGAGATATTTAGAGTCTCTCTTGTCATGGTTTGGGTCTTGTGCAGCAAAAATGTTTTTTGACACCTAACAATCCATGGTTAAATGTTGATTAGGACTTGCTGCATGTTGGCAGAAACCGGTTCAGTGTCTAAAGAGTTACATATGGTATTGAACACTGTGCTCATCAATGAACATTTACACTTCTGACCTTATGTGTGAGGAAAGGTCAATGATGAAGCAGAAGGGCATGATTCTAAGAAACTCCTGTAGTGGTATCGTGCGGCTAAGGTGATTTATATCCAACAACTATAACCATCCTCCTTTGGACCACGTATGACCCAACTATTTTAGAAATGTTCAGATTCCTGCTGTTTTCACTTTTGCCAAGGTATCTTGTTGCCTCACTTGGTCAAATGTCTGATGTATGCACTTACCCCTCCCTCTGAAATTTATGTTGACAAAGTAGATAGTGAAGCCTCATTCTAATTTTTCATTGAAAATGTATTACACAAAATGAATTAAGTATTTGGGGCAGGAATTACACCCACCACTATATGTTTTATATGTAGTTCCTGTTGTGTATTTCTTGAACCATTACTTACAGTGACTCAGAAAAAATTGCTGCTTTTATATCATGCAATGTACAATACTGGAAGAGGTTAGAGTATGATATAAGTAGTATCTGAAAATATTTTCCACAAGTGGGCACAAGATAACAAAAGATTTTAATATTGAGCAATTCTGGTTTGATCCAAAAATGTTGACAGAAAATTTTCTCAAATAATGTAAATGCATTTTCTTCAATGAACACAGCTTGGCATTAGGAATGTTATTTAATATTGCTGAAAATGTGTTGCTGGAAAAGCACAGCAGGTCAGGCAGCATCCAAGGAACAGGAGAGTCGACGTTTCGGGCATAAGCCCTTCTTCAGGAATGAGGAAAGTGTGTCCAGCAGGCTAAGATAAAAGGTAGGGAGGAGGGACTTGGGGGAGGGGCATTGGAAATGCGATAGGTGGAAAGAGGTCAAGGTG
>NC_057722.1:46629181-46720042 GCF_004010195.1 Chiloscyllium plagiosum | reverse complement strand
GTTGTACATGGAGGTTGGTGGGGTGGTAGGTGAGGACCAGTGGGGTTCTGTCCTGGTGGCGGTTGGAGGGGCGGGGCTCAAGGGCGGAGGAGCGGGAAGTGGAAGAGATGTGGTGGAGGCTATCGTCGACTACATTTGGTGGGAAATTGCGGTCCTTGAAGAAGGAGGCCATCTGGGTTGTACGGTTTTGGAACTGGTCCTCCTGGGAGCAGATGCGGCGGAGACGAAGGAATTGGGAATATCGGATGGCGTTTTTACAGGGGACAAGGTGGGAGGAGGTGTCGTCTAGTTATTTAATATTACTAATCATTCTTCCAGTAAGTTCCTCTTTTGGTATTTTTCAATCTGCAGTTGCAGAGGGCTGTGGTACTTTGAGAAGATTCAGACATTTAAGAATACTGCAACAGAATGGTGGGGCCTGAGAGAATTAGAAGAGAGACTCTGACATCACAGGAGGAGTGAAGCGGGACGGGGGTGTGTGCCTTTGTGTATAGAAGATTGCTGGGTTTTGTTTTAAGTTTAAGGAAAGAAAATGCAAACTTTATCCTTCATTGAATTACCTCCATTACATCGCTGCTGGCTGCTGTGGAAACAATAATCAGTATCTGCCAGATGGCACAGAGACCGAATTCCATCACTTGGGTCATGGGTGCAAATATGCACTGGTTGGGCAAAAGGAGGCTAAGGTATCTTGATCTTCCTCCAGATACCCATCCCTTTGGGGGGATGGCAGGGGGGGGGGGGGGGGAGGGAAGTGCCATTGCACACTGACAGAGGGGAGGAATGACAGGGGTGTTCTCCACCACCTCCCCTCTGCCAGGGACCCAAAAACGTCTGTAAAAGCAAAGTACTGCAGATGCTGGAAATCTGAAATAAAAACAAGATGTGCTGCAGAAACTCAGCAGTCTGGCAGCAACCGTGTGGAGACAAAATACAGAAAATGTTTTGAGTCCAGTATGACTCTTCTAAGGAAATTCTTCTTGCAGGTATTCTACCGGGTGAACTGTGTGAAAAAGGCAGATTCTAATACAAGAAACTGTATGTCCAAGGATTTCATACATACAGCTGCTGAGAAGTGAGATTTCCTGCTCTTCCCATTATCTACCCAAAACTCCTCTTCTCCCACTAACCTCTTCCCACTGAGTTCTGAACTCCGAACAATGACAGGGGAGTTTTCATAAACATTCCCAGCTACAGTTTGCAAGGGACCTTCGCATTGCATTCTGTCCCCTCCACTCTCCCCCTTCACCTTTGACTTTTTTCCCCATCATCGTTGACTCTCCCATCATCACTGTATGCCTTCCTTCTGTGACCCTTGAACCTCCCCCATCATCATGGAAGCTATCATTGTAAAAGTGATTCCACCTCTCCTCTGGAGCTTACCTCCACCCCCACCGATATTCTTCCTCTCTTCAGTCTTAGAGTTTCCATTAGATCCCATGATGTGCCCCTGAAATCTTTGAATATGCCAATCTCAGATGAGACCTGTCTCCTTACCCATTCAAACTTCCCCGAATCTGAAAGCGCTCCTTCTGCCAGCCAGAACAAGGTGTTGAGAAACAGGAGTCACGCATGTACAGCACTGACCACACCCTGAGGCCTCTTATTTTATCCATGCTGACTGTACCTTTTAACCCCTTCCCTAACCACCCCCATGATGCCAGACCCTTCCCACTGTCATTTCCTCAAGTTGATGCCATCCTTTGATCTGCCTCTTTGCCCTATTTCACTCCTCCAGCCTTTCCTGCTCTCATCTTTCAGAGCTCTTTTCGATGACTCCATGTAGTGCTTGAACTCCTGGCCCTCATCATACTGGACTTGCCCTTGCTGATTCCCATCCTGTTTACCTGTAGTGTGCTATCTGTCCTTGTGACATAAGGTTTGACAGAGGCAAACACTCAACTCAGACACAGCCACATGTAACTGACAGCTGCCCTTTCAAACAAACATGAACCGGACATTACGAGGTTCTCTTGTGCCACTGACTAAATCTTGAAGGTCAATTCTTACTTAAATCTTAATTTCAAAACATTTTAGTATCATGAGTGTTCTTGGAATCCAGGTATTGTACAAACAGGAAGCTGCAATGGATTGGTGTGAAGCCTCACCCACCATTGCTATACTGCCAACTTAATGTTTCATTCCAAACCTACTATCGTGATTTTGAGAATTTTGACTTCACTGCCACTCCCACCTGCCAGGTTCCCTGCTCTCAAACTTTTCCTGAAACCCTTCCCATTGCCTTTGACTGTCTAAGAACACTTTGGGCTGGTGTTTAACTCCAAGTGATTGTTTGAATTGAAATTGGATCCTGTAGATACATTTACAATTTTCCATTGGGATATTGTGATAGGTTGGAGAGAGTAGGAGAGTCAAAACCTTTATTTGGAACCTTTACCTGAGGCCACAGGTCACAGGAGTTATTGGATTTAGGAACCATGGCAGCCGGGGGAAGGCTGATGTGTTGGAGAAGGTAAATTCTGTAATTCCACTTTATGTGGTCCAGGCAAGCAGGTCACTAAATAACCCTGCTTCACATTTTCCCCTGCCATCACCTGATCACCCAACTGGGCTTCAATGGTCTCTCAGCCTTAGTATCTCCTGGACAATCCCCTGATTTCCTAGCTACAACTTTCAGCTTTGCAGGCTGCAGTATTCCAGCCTGCCCAGCACAGCAGGCACTCCATCTGGCTGGCTGCCAGCTGGGAAACAGAGCAACAAATTGCACTGAGTGTCTGCTGTTAAATTCAGAAGGATCTCTGTATTATAAACCCTGCTCACCTCCTGGAAATACTGAAGCTATAAAATTTGGATCATTCTGTTCCTAATCTGGGAGTCCACAGGACTACAATTAAACTTCAGCTCACAGTGAGCTGTCACATAATTACTATTGCATTTCTATTTACACCGATAAATAAATACAGAAATAAAAAATGTATAGTGCAATGATTTAAATGATAGATTTTAATGAAATCATACATTTAGTTGTTTCAGAAAGTTCCATTTGGGCTTTTAACTAACTATGAAATTGACATTTTTGAGTTATTTGTTCAGCATTGTTAGCAGCAATAAAAACATTTTTTTTAATCTTCCTAGAATTTATATTCCAAATAGGCAGGTGAAATAAAATGAAATTATTTTATGCATCCTTTTCCTTCTGCTGTTTAATTCCAGTGTATTCAAGGCTTACTATACTGAAACAAATAAGATAACCTGTTTCCACAGAATATAAAAGATCAGTGAGCTTCATATAGTCAGGAAGGAGTGAGACATGGCCGAAGTGAATATATTGTTCATGGAATTTGGAGGCAATGTGAGAATACGGTGCTGAGGAAAAGAGTTGCTTTTTGTAAAATGGGATAAATTGAAACCCAGGATCAGGGCCCAGCGGGTGACATCACAGGTAAACTAAGTTCATTGGTTGGTGATAGCTATTAATTTGACTATCTATTATAGGTTACTTTCAGATTCAAAATGAAGATTGTAGATGCTGGAGATCAGAGTTAAAAAGTGTGGCGCTGGGAAATCACAGCAGGTCAGGCAGTATCCGAGGGATGGGAGAGCCAACATTTTGGGCATAAGCCCTTCATCGGGATGGGGCGGGGCTGAGAGATAAATGGGAGGGTGGGGCTGGGGGGGTTAGCTAGCTTGGAAGACCATAGGTAGATATAGGTGGGGGTGATTGTGGTAGGTTGGAGCGGCGGCTGGAGTGGACAGGTGGGACAGTTCAAGAAGGCAATGCCGAGTTGGAAAGTTGGATCTTGGGGGAGTGGGGGTGAGGAAACTGGTGAAAATGAATGTTGATGCTGTGTGGTTAGAGGTATTTCAGATTGAAGGTAAACAGGAAGCATTTACAGGTTACAAACTAAACGACCAGTAGGAAATTTTAAAAATTAAACTCAGAACCAAGGAAATAAAACAGAGATGCCGGGCTGGGTGATGTGCTGTAACTGCATGATGTGGGAGCTGGTAGACCCCATTTTGGTTCATAGTGACCACATCTGCAGCAAGTGCTAGATGCTTGAGGAACTTCAGCTCAGTCAATCAGCTGGAGTCTGAGCTTTTGAACACTGTGACACATCAAGGAGGATGACAGTTACCAAGCCGCTGTGTTTCAGAAGACAGTCACACCACTTGGTTAATTTAGTTTGGTCAGTGGTCAGGGGCAAGAGTGTTTGATTAAAGGTGAGGCAAGTAGAGGGATCCAGGAGGTCCTGCTGAAGTAGCATCAGCGCTTGAGCTTGTTGAACAGGTTTGAGATTATTGCTGCCTGTGTGAATGAGAAGGCTGTAGGAAGGATGAGCAAACTGACCATAGCTTCCTAGCAGTAGTCAGAATATGGGGAAGAAAATTAATCAGAAGATAGAAAAGGCATGTAAGAAATGCACTTTTACAATAATCATGGGGGAACTTCAATATGCAAGCGGACCAGGACAATTAGGGTGGTAATGGATCTCAAGAAAAAGAAATTGTTGAATGTCAATGAGATTTGTTTTAGAACAGCTTGTGGTAGAGCCCACTCGGGCTCAGGAAATTCTAGATTTGGTGATATGTCATGAGGCAGACTTGATTAGGGAGCTTAAGGTGAAGGAAGCCCCATGGGGTAGTAACTATAATTCACCATACAGTTTGAGGGAGAAGCTGGAATCAAATGTGATAGTATTATAATTGAATGAAGGTATCTACAAAGACATGAGGGAGGAGCTGGTCAGAGTTGTCTGAAAGGAGAGCCGAACAGGCAAGGTAGTAGAGCAGTAATGGCAAGTAATTCAGGTATCACAGCAGAAATTTATCCCATGGAAAAAGAAACAAACATGTTCAGGGGAGGACAAAGCAACCATAGCTGATGAGGGAAGTCAGGGAGAACATAAAAGCAAAGGAAAAAGCATAATGTGGTGAAGATTTGTGAAAAGCCTGGGGATTGGGCAGCTTTGAAAAAGCAGCAGAGGATAATTTAAAAAACAACCCAGTAAGCTAGGTTGGAGAAGAGGGAAGTGAGCTTCTGTCTCACCTGAAAGGACTGTTTGGGACCCTGGATGGAGGTGAGGGGGTTGGTGTACCGGCAGGTTTTGCTTCTTTTCCGGATGCAGGAGAAGGTACCTGACGGTTCAGTAGGGGTGGGTTCCCTCCTTTATTAAACGGGGGTGTTACATTAGCCATTTTCCAGTTCTCTGAGACTCTTCCTGACTCCAGAGATTCCTAAAAGATCATCATTGAAGCCTCTGCAGTCTCCCTAGCTCTCTCCTTCTGAACAGTGGGTTGTAGTTCATCTAGTCCAGCTGACTTACCCACCTTCAGAACTTCCAGCCTCCCCAGCACCTTCTCCTTCGTGATGGCCACGACACTCACCTTGCTCCCTGACTCTCTTGAACTTCTGGTATGCTGCTGGTATCTTCTACCATTGAAACTGATCCAAAGTACCTATTTGGCTCCTCTGCCATTCTTTTGTTTCCCGTTACTACTTCTCCATCCTCATTTTCCAGCTGTCCAATGTCCACCCTTGCCTCCCTTTTACATTTTATATACCTAAAAAATCTCTTGCAATCTTCTTTTATAATACTATCTAGCTTACACTCATATTTCATCTTTCACCTCCACTCTGCTACACCCCCACCAACCAAACCACCAGGTACCTTCTCCTGCATCCGGAAAAGATGCAAAACCTGCCAGTACACCAACCCCCTCACCTCCATCCAGGGCCCCACACAGTCCTTTCAGGTGAGACAGAAGCTCACTTCCCTCTCTTCCAACCTAGTTTACTGCATCAGATACTCCCGATTTGGTCTTCTCTACATCAGGGAAACCAAACGTTAACTAAGGAAATGTTTTGCTGAGCATCTCAGATGGGCCCGCAGAGGCCGACTGGAACTCCCAGTCACCGCCGCTTTTAACTCCTCTTCCCGCTCCCTTTCTGACAGGACCATTCTTGGCCTCCATCCATTGCTACAACAACCCAAACTGCAAACTGGAGGAACAATACCTCATCTTCCGCCTGGGCAGCCTACAACCCAAAGGATTCAGCATTGAGTTCTCCAATTTCAAATAACCTCGCTTCCCATCCCCCAACTGCCTCCCCAAACCTCTCCCCCTCCTTTTCACTCCCCACTGCTGCCAACCAGATTCGTTCCTCCCATTGACCAACCTGATTGTGCCTTCTGACTGTCTTCACCTGCCCTTGCCACCTCTTTTATCTGCAGCTCCCCCTACCCCAACCCCCAGTCCTGAAGAAGGATTACACCCAAAACATCGACTTCTCCACTTCCTGCTGCTGCCTGGCTTGTTGTGTTCTTCCAGCTTCCTGCCTGTCTACTTTGGATTCCAACACGTGCTGTTTTTTTTGTCTAACAGGAAACTATAGGCCAGTTAGCCTGACCTCAGTCATTGGTAAGATTTTAGAATCCATTATTAAGGATGAGATTGCAGAGTATGCGGTAAAATAGTCCCGAGTCAGCAACAAATTCCAAGGAGAGTTCAATCCCACCACATAATTACCTGTGAAAAGCAATACGATCTTGGCAAGTTTGGTGAGCTGGTGATTTGTTTTCAGGCTGATACTCAGCATAGGTTGGAAGTTAGTTGAATTGGAGAAAGGTCAGGTTGAATTCAAGTATAAGTTGAAATCATTAAGGATGGGTACCAAAAGCAGAATGAAGACAGGAGAGAGGAATATTTATGAAGCAAGGAGCATTGTGAAAGAAGAGGGCAATAGTTTCAGTTCTGAATCAAATTATGATGACGAAATGGAGGCAAGGCAGTGGTGAAAAATGACAAAATCATAATTCAGGTTTAGACCTGAAAGCATGCCAAATCAACTGCTGTTCCAATAGGGTAATCTTTGTTCTCATTCTGGTGCAATCATAATATCAAGTAGCATGGAGCTGGGGATAGATGGGGAATAGCGTGGAGCTAGGGATGGTTGGAGTAGAAGGTTGTGGTTATATAAAAGGGTGGTTTGCAACACGAGTCAAGTCAGACTGGTTGTGCCATGACCTGGCCTCAGCAGATCTCTGTACTTAAACCAAATTACTGAATTTGAGTATAAGTGGTGATGCTGCATCCTATGGCCAACTTTCACTCGTATACACATCATGACACTGTTCCTTCAGTGCCGCTGGGTCAAAATCCAGGAATTCCCTCTTTAATTCCCTGTCATTGTAGATCAACCTACCCTAAATGGACTGCGGCAGTTAAAGAAGGCAGCTCACCACCACTTTCTCAAGAGGAATGGGCAATAAATGCTGCCCCAGCCAGTAACGCTCACTTCTCATGACTGAATGAATTTTAAAATCATGAGAAGCAGCAGGCCTTACTGCATGAAATCACCCGTGAGAAAATCCATCAGTTCTGCCTCAGTTCGAAACCATCATTTTGCCTGCCTGATGTAAGCAGATCTATGGGCCAGAACTCGATTTTACTCGAAGTATAAATGTGTCAAATGCTGGTCTCCTAATCACAACTTATTGCAAAAACTGGAAAATTAGATTTGTTAAAAACAATATTGTTGGAGGTTTACTGGCCTCAATCTGCCTTGAAACATAAAGGTGAGTTGCTTTTCCCTCTTTTCCAGTTTGTCCATCCAGAGCCATCAAATTTATTTCCCTGAAAGTTCACCATTTCCTGCTAACTGCTTTAAATTAAGCACCTGATTGAGTGCCTCATCCATGTCAATGGTTGTTATCCTTTCCCTTTTGCTCCAGGGTTCTGTCCAGAAGTCTGTCCAACTCATTAAATATTTTAGGATAATGTAGTAAAATAGACAATCAACCTCCATATGCATTGCAACAATACCAAATTCTGAGACATCACCATAACCAGGATTACTGCTTTATTCTCACAATTACTCCTGATATTAAGTTCTGCAAGTCCTCAGTTAAATTCACAAAATTGACAACAAACCAAATTTGCTTGATGTTTTGACAGCACTGATGCTCAGTTGATACCAACTCCAATGATCTGTCTAAACCCAATGTGCACAATCCAGCATTCTGCTCAATTCTGATCCAAGCTTTATACCACATCTGTTTAATCTCCAAGACTGGCATTAGGAACCTCCATATAATCATGTCTGACTCACATCTCTGCTGAAACCCTCTGCCAAACCCATATTATTTCAATGATTATTTTATCAAATTCACAAACTTTAGCCAATCCAGAGACAGTCCTTGTCATCAACCAAATCAATTTCAATGATCTTGTTCACTTCCAAAACTATCTGACTTTATCTCTCCATACCTAGGAACTCCTCCCCTGTGACACATTCCCTTGCCCTTTTATTTTGGCTTATTGAATAACCTACTCCCTTAGTTACTAAGTCTGCAAACATCACCTCTTGCCTTCTGGAATTTACTTTTAGGGAAAAATAAGATAATTCCCAAAATTGTATACAGTGATTTCAAACAATTTTCATTGAATGCAGGAAATGTGCCAATGTTATTCTGTTTGATGATAAACATGATTTCAGCTTGCACCATCAACTTCTGGGGAAATTTGGGATTCATAATAAATGTTGACCTACACGGCAATGCTCACATCGCCAAATGGAAAAGTCTAATGGCCAACAGTCTAGCTTTCATGACATCATAAGCATTTCTACTCCAAGTGTGGATGTCAGTCGGAGGTCAGACCATTCTCATGCACAGTCACCTTGCTGCCAGCATTATTGTGGATTACATAAAAGAGCTTGCAGTTGTCATAGGAATCCAGAAATCTGTCCTCCACCAAATTACTGTGATTGCTGTCTATCATCTTAGGGGAGTGAGTAGTTCCATTGAGGAAAACCTTCTGTCCTCTTTCAGCATAATATTTGCCCTCTCACCGCTGTTGGTTCATCAGTTCCCCAGTTGCTACCTTTCAGCCAGCCACCCACCCAAATGCTGCCTCTCACCTATGTCGAGGTGGTGTAGACGGTAGCCAGACTTTCTAGACCCAGAGCTATTTGAGGTTATCCTCGAAAGTCACCTGCAGTTGGCTCCTGCGAAGGCAGCTATCTTCTAAGAAATCTGAAAGATGGTTGTGCTTGTTGGAGGTCAGTCATGTCAGCTCCATGGCAGCTCTGGTAGGGTCAATGAATAATAGACAGTAGATTCTGGTCCAGGCAGTGAAGCCCACACCACCTAAATAAGTAAACAAAATCACTGTAGAGGAATACTTGGACAGGCAAAGGTACTAAGGGAGTTGAATGATTTATTTTATGTTGGGTTTACAATATTTATGTTCTGACAGTTTCTATTTTGCATTGTGGCCTGGTGAACACTGTATGCGCAGTCATAAAGGAAGGGTAAACTATGTGGGTTGTTGCTGATGATAAACAACTTGAACATGAACAGCCAGACAAAAAGGAGCTGTTGAATTGGCTTCCATATTGCAGGTGGCAAGGTCCATCTTTCATAATTGCAAGCTTGTGCACTACATGGTAGAACACCAAAAAATCTTAACACCCATTCTATCAAGTTCAGCACGGCAGAGGTCTGCTCTCTCACATTTCATGTGGCTTTCATTGTGTGGATTCTGGACACATTGGAGACATTATCCATGTGTCCATGCATCACCCTCATTAGGAGTGACTGCTTAACAGTGGTAGCTCAAATACACTGGCAATGCAGACTGATACATCATATCCCATAGCTGCTGCCAGCTAACCAGAATTGGAGCTGCATGATTCTGTGTGTATCGTCACATAGAAAATGGACATTGACGAGCAGAATCTCTTTTGGTTCTACTTCAGGGTATTTCCATTTGTGATGCTGAACAAAGCTTACAATCCATAAAAAGCCATATGCTCACACTGCCTGCTAAAAGAGATTGAAATTTATAAAGTATCCAATGAATAGAGAATGTCAGTGATTTCCCTAATGCAACAGTAATTGGCAAAGGAGCTACATACATAGCTCCAGCTGTATCCGAGGCTGAGACAAATGCAAACACATCCATTGCCCTGATCTCCTTGACAGCTGCTGATGATCCAGTTCTCAAAGCTATAGCTATGGCAGGTGGCAGATTTCAGGTAAGACGTTCCTGTGGAAATGCAATGTCTCAACCACTTTTCCTTAATGAGGTTCAGATCTGACAGTTTGTCCCTGAATATTCCAGGCAGATAAAACTTGCTGAGAGCTCTTCATCTCATATTCCCACCTAGACTGCCAGCAGCCCATTCCCCTTAGAATATGATGTGGTTGAGAGAAATCCTACAAACATCCCATGTTTGGGAAAAGCTGTCTAGTGTAAGAAACGTAAGACAGTACCTGACACATTACTTCCTGTGGATTCTTGCAGTTATAGAAAGCAATCACGTAGAATCATAGAAACCAGTAGAAAAGTCAATAGATCTTGCAGCTGTTGTCTGGCTTGATAGATCTTATTTTGTTTTGTTTTTAATTGAATGAGGTAGTTTGTCAGATAATGCTGCAGTTTTTAAACAATAGAACAGTTTATTACACAAAGTAAGTTGTGATAAAACAAGGTAAACAGTTGCATATACTATTTGAAAGATTTCAAAAACACAGTAAAAATAAAATCCCCTAAGTGCCATCCATCCTAACACCATCTTGTTATTGTACTCAGAGTTTTCTCCTCTATCACATCTACAGGTTAAACTTAACTGTTACTTAGCCAGATTTATATCCAAGTTGGCTTTTTGTGGCTGATCACATGTTTCAGTCAAGTGATATAGATATTCTTCCTTTGCTTGGCTAAAAAAACAACAAATTTTAATGTAAATAACACAGTAGCATAGTCCTGTGACTACGGCAATGACTTTATTGATTAATTCTTGGAAAATTGCAGGCACACATTTCAGTCTGAATGGTATGATTTTGCATCAAGTCTTCTGCTGTTACAAAAGCCAGTATTTCTTTAGCTCTGTCAATAGAGCTAGTCAATATTGTTTTAGCAAGTCAATCTTTGAGACAAATCATGCATGTCCAATTTGTTCAATACAGTACTCCAATCTTGGAATTCAATATGAGTCCACTATTGTTACAATGTTAACTTTGTGATAATTAATACAGAATACTATATGAATAAGTGAATTCCAGATACATGACTCAATTCAATGACCTAATTGTCTGTCTGGAACTTGATCTCTTTCAGGTAATCTCTGGATTGGGTCTGTAAGGATCTTGTTTTATAGGTAACATGTCTCCTACACCAACATCATTCTAAGGATACAGGGTAGGCTATTTAGTACTGAGATGAGGAGAAATTTCTTCACCCAGGAAGTGCTGAACCTGTGGAAGTCTCTGCTACAGAAAGGGGTTGACGCCAAAACATTGAATGTGTTCAAGGAAGAGATAGATATAGTGGTTAGGGCTAAAGGGATCAAAGGGCATGGGGCAAAAGCAGGAACTGGGTACTATTGGACAATCAGCCACAATCATATTGAATAGTGGAGCAGACCTAAAGTGTGGAATAGCATATTCCTGTTATATTTTCTATGTTTGTAGCTTGAACAGCCAAGAGAATGTTTCCTGGCCTAGTCCCACAAACTGATTTATTACTCAAGAATAGCTTCAGAAGTCATTTTGACAGTTTTCTGGAAGACAAGACCTGATGCTATCTAATCTTTTAAGCACCTCTATATTATCAAATCCAATTTCTGAAGGGTTAACTTATGAATTTCTGGTTCATTCTTCAACTGTTCTGATAGATTTACTTCACTTCCTATTTCTTGCAAAACTTTTCTCCTGACTATTGTCTCTGTCATAATATCTCTTTAATAGATTAACATGTTACACTTGCTCATGTACTTCTCCTGTATGGAGTACTCACCACATAATTCACATTAAGATTCTTTTTGGTTTGATAAGGTCCAGTAAGCCTTGCTTTAAATGTCTCCCCAGACTCCTTGTTCCAGCATCATTTTTTAAAAAGACCTGCGCTAGCTTTTATGATTTGTTGTGTACCCTTAAAAATATCTTTAGTCAATTTAAAATGCTTTGATATGTTTCTCTCAAATTCAAAATATAGTCTGGAATTTTAGTTTCTGCGCTTTTGTTTATCAATGTTTCTTTAATTAATTTAATTGTTCTTCTCACCTCATTTCCATAAATAAATTCAAAAGCACTAAATCCTGTGGACCCATTAGGAGTACCCCTAATTTCAAATAGTAACAAATGGGTTAGCACTGCTGCCTCACGGTGCCAGAGTCCCGGGTTTGATTCCCGCCTCAGGCAACTATCTGTGTGGAGTTTGCACATTCTCCCAGTGTCTGCGTGGGTTTCCCTCAGATGTTCGGGTTTCCTCCCACCGTCCAAAAACTACAGGTTAGGTGAATTAGCCATGCTAAATTGCCCATAGGTGTTAGGTGTAGGGGAATGGGTCTGGTGAGTTTCTCTTTGGAGGGTCGGTGTGGACTTGTTGGGCTGAAGGGCCTGTTTCCACACGAAGTAATCTAACCTAAAAAAAATCTTACAATCCATAAAAAAAAACTCACACTGCCTGCTAAAAAGGATTGACATTTTCTAAAGTATTCAAAGAATAGAGAATGTCAGTGATTTCCCTAATGCAACAGTAGTTGGCAAAGGAGCTACATACATAGCTCCAGCTGGAGTCAAGGCTGAGACAAATGCAATTACATCCATTGCTCTGATCTCCTTGACAGCTACTGATGATCCAGTTCTCAAAGCTATGGCTATGGCAGGTGGCAGATTTCAGGTAAGACATTCCAGTGGAAATGCAATGTCTCAACCATTTTTCCTTAATGAGGTTCAGATCTGAACTTCTTTATCCTAATCACTAGGACATTCTTGACAAAAAAAAATTGTCTTCAAAGTTTGACGCCATCTTTTCAATTTACTTTCAAATTGTAGGTGATAAGCAGATGTAAATTATCTTCTTCCCAAACTCATCATATTTTCTTTAAATATTTGGAACATAAAGAGATTGAGGTTCAAATTTTGAGTATTTCTCTGAGTAATCCACATTTTGTAAAAAAATAATGCTCCAGTATCTCAAAGTCTTTATTGGTTGACCTCCTTGATTTGAAGCATGAGGAATTACCTCTCTTTTTGAAATAAAATATCCAGAATAAGCAGTGCTTGGATTTTCCTGGTCAATCTTCAATACAAAAACCTCATGACTGTTATGAGTCGTAGCTCCCTTCTTAATAGCTCATTAGGAAACATATTTTCTATGTGCTATCATTATAATTTTATTATCTGTTCACTTTCTTGAAGCCCTCTTATTCTGGAGGCATCTTAAACATTTCTATTGTTGTAATTGATTTCTCATTTAATTTCCAGCATTTAGGTTTGGAATGTCCAGTCTTATTATAACAGGAGCATGTTAATTCCCTGATATCACTTTGCAATTTTGGCCTTTCTGCTCTATTACTTTGACATCCATCTGTCGGTTCCCTAAAACTAGCATCTCTTTCATCAGCAGAATTTCTATTCCTCCAAATTCTTTATGGATTGCCAAATGATCATTTTCCCACCTGTAACTGTCTTTGCGAGCTATCCTTTTTATCTGCTGGGATAGCTTTTTCTTTGAATTTTATAGTAAAATGTTTGTCAAGTATATTAAGTTTTAAAACTTTCCAGGAATATTATTTCTGAATTGTTCCATAAGTATTATTTTTCCCCACATGCTAATTTTAATTCTCTTGTTTCAGTGATATAATCCACTGATACGACAGCATTGTTTTTCTACTTTGCAAATGTTTGATCAGATTTCTTCCTTGTAGTCTAAAATTTTAGTCAGTAAACATTATCAGCATGTCTCTGAAACTGGAGTCTCTGAGAAAGGATGTTCTTGCTAGAGAGGGAGTATCGCAAATGTTTACCAAACTGATTCCTGGGATGGTAGGGTTGATGTATGAGGGGATTGTGTTGGTTAGGATTGTAATCACTGGAGTTTAGTAGAATAAAGGGGGATTTTCATAGAAACGTATAAAATTCTAATGGGACTAGAGAGAGATTAATTGCAGGAAGGACGTTCCCAATCGTGGGGGAGTCCAGAACTAGAGGTCACATTTTAAGGATAAGGGGTAAACCTTTTAGGACTAAGATGGGAAGAAATTTCCTCACCCAGAAAGTGGTAAGCCCATGGAATTCACTGCCACAGAAAGCGGTTGAGGCCAAAACATTGTGTTTTCAAGGAGGAAGTGGATTTAGCTCTTGTGGTTACAGGGAATGAGGGATGGTGGGGGATTGGGGGGGAAAGGAGTGGTTTGGAGGGAGGAGATGATCAACCATCATATTGAATGGCAGGAGTTGTATTAATGTTGAAACAACTTTTGGCCAACCCTCTTCTCAACTGAGGTCAAATTCATCCTCATTACATTCAGGAACTAAGCATAGGTTCTTAGCTAAATCAGGTCCCCATTGGGGCAGAGATGGGCAACAAATGTTGGCCAAGCCTTCAACATTCAAAACAAAACTGGCAGAACAAATGGTGGCGGTGGGGTGTTGGGGTGATGAGGGTTGTTCGGGAGTGCACAGAAAGAGGAAAAGAGGTACAGAAAGTCAAATATTATAGTGTTGGTGATGAACCACAAAACAGTCAAGTGGCACAACAATTTGATTGATGGACTGGCTTGCCTAGTTTGATTTTGTTTTTTTCTGGAGGAAACTTTTACGAGTAGCAACAAATAAAGACCAATCTAAGATATGGAAAACACAAGATAAAACAGCACTGACTCAAAAGGTTAAGCAGCCAATTTTTGATTTTCTCTTTGGAACATTGCTTATTAGAAAAAAATTATCCAGCAACAACTTCATTGTAAAAACAGTTGCGATAATACATAACAGATTTTTAACAGACAACTATGCGTTACATCATGTTTTATTGAGTTTGATTTCTGCACAATTCAGTGAATGCCTTCTGGCAATCTGTCTATGATCCTTATAAAATGTCAATCAGACACAGTGATTTTAATCAATATAACATAGCTAAATGTTTTTCTCATCACATTAGTAGTGATAACATTGTTTTTTTTTTCCAAATGGCAAATCTAGCAGTAATTACTGCTGTCAATGAGCATTATTGTCTAAAATGCACCCAAGATTTCAGTTAAATACTTTTGCAAAAGTTCTAACAACCCTAAACATATTCTACTTTGCTTAACTGTACTATTACAGTTTGGGCTTCATAGTATCATAGAAAATGACAGTACAGAAACAGACTATGTTCAATGTATCACATTTGCCCTTGTGTTTATTCTCTCCATTAGGCAACCAATCTACTTGTATTCTCTTATTTACTCTCCACACTCTAACATCCCTCTTTTTCAAATGGCTATTGCTGCAAACAAAATTGATGAATTTACTCAGTCATAAGGAAAATGGGAACAGTCCTTCAACCCATTATCCCATCTAATTAGATCATGCTCGATTAGAAACAACTTTTTCGTGCTTTGTATTTGTATTCTTCAATATCCTTTCTAAACAAAAATTATCTTTCCCAATCTTGAGCATATTAATTGTTTCTGCACTGATTAATATGGGGATGGTGGTGAGAAAGTTTCAGATGTCTACTACTCACTGAATGAAAATTGCTTCCTAATTTCACTCGTGAATGACTTAGCTTTAGCTTTAAAACTTTTTCCTTATTCCTTCATAGGATGTGGGCCTATTCTGAATTGCCCTTGAACTGAACAACTTGCTAGGCCATTTCGGAGGGTAACTCAGAGTCAACCACATTACCTTGAGCGTGAAATTAAATGTAGGCCAGAATAAGTAAGGATTTCTTCCCTAGAGGACATGAGTGAAGCAGATTTATTTTGATGAAAAGTAATAGCAGTTTCTTGGTCTATAGCACCTAGACCAGCATTCCCTCTAATTTCCTTTCTGGCTGTACAGGACTGAGTGATAGTGACTTCCAGAAGTCAATGCCATGATGAGCATTGACTGAAACTAGTCTGTTCTGATATAACATGATAGTTTCATTCCCATGTGATCCCGCTTCATAAGAAAATTGCGTAACAGCAGCATCATTTAAACCGAAGGGACCGGAATCACATTATAGCCAATACAGATAAGGAAAGTTCGCATTCTACAATAGTAGTCTAAATTTTTTAATTGCGTTATAGCCAATTCATGTTGGAGAAATGCACATTGTAGCAGGACTGACTATATATTTGAAGTGGATTTAAATTCCACCAGCTGCTGCACTGGGATTTGAACCTGTGTGCATAGGGCTGCTAGCCTGGTTCACTAGTGCAATGAAACTAACAGTACACCAGCATCGTGCTCCCTTCTCCCGAGTACCCGACCAAATGAAAGTTTATTTTGTGTTTATCCAATCACTTTACTACTTCAAGTAACCAAATAAGGTTCCTACTTGACTTTTTCAACACTAGGAAATACAAGCCTCCTTTATGCAGTTTGTCCTTGTAATTTATCCCTTTAAGTCTTAGTTTCCCAAAATTATACTGTCACTTTTTACATCGAGAGTTGAATAATTGTCCATAATTCAGTAACTTGTGCACTGGAATGCTCAGAATGTCTAATCAATATGAAAGTCAGAGGTATTTTAATATTGAACCACTGCACAATTATTGATGAAGTGTATTTATAATTCAACAAATGATCAAAAAAATTGATGCAAGAAGTAAGGAGAGTTACATCGAGAGCACATCACACCCAGTTATTAGCACTATAATTGAATTATTAAACAGTGAAATTTTAAAGTACATGTACTTTGAAGCAGTAAATTAATTGGGCAACTTAATCCAGTTATGCAAGCAAGACATTGTGAAGGAATTTGCATAGTTTTCATGGTGAGTGGTTTAAATCTGACCACAATTTGAAAAGGTTAACACAACCACAGAAACATGGAATTCCCGATGGAGCACAGGCTACACTATTCATTCCACCTGAGCTACAACTGGCAAAATCAAATCAACTGATCTGGTCAGAACTTTCTCTTTTACACACTCTCTCTCTCTAAAGTCAGTCTTTGTTCAGTCAGATATAGTTGGATTTTTAAACAGGAATTTGAGTATTAACTACATTGAACAATTGATGTGATTCAGAAAAAAGTACATTTAGAAAGTTGTTAAGTACCTCCATTATAATTAATAAAATATTCTATTAATATTTATTCTGCATCTTTCTTGATCCCACACAGATATGGAGCACAATGCAGTCAATCGCTGGAAAGCTAGTGCAGAAAGGAGAGTTTTTGATTTCTTGGCATTGGAAGGTTCCTGGGGGAAGTGGGATCTGTTCAAGCTGGATGGGGACCAGACTGACAGGACAGAGAGGATGAAGGAGAAGCGGGTGGCCGGGCCGGGGGCGCTGTGGAGGCACAAATTGCTAGAACTGGGGAGGGTTAAACCAGCATGGTAAGGGGATGGCAAACTGAGCATAGATTTGGAGTGACGAACCTGGAAATAGCAGAAAATTTGTAGGCATGCATGAAGGGCATGGTATCCTCCCATGCAAATCACAGAAGGTGGAACACTTGCTCACTTAGCTCCTCACTATCCAAGGCCACAGACACTGGCCTTTCCAAGTCAAGCAGCAATTTACCTGTACATCATTCAATCTAGTCTACTGTATTTGCTGCTTGCAATGTGGACTCTTGTAACTTGGGGAGACAAAACATAGACAGGGAGACAGCTTTGTCAAACACCTATGCTGTCTGTAAAAGTAATGTGTTTCCAGTTGCCCCTCCCATTTTAATACACTACCATGTTCTCACACCAACGTCTCTGTCTCAGGCTTGCTGCATTGTTTCAGTGAAGTTCAACACAAGCTGGAGGAACACCACCTCATCTTCCAGCAAAGTGCATTACAACCTTCAGAACTCAACATTGAGTTGAACAAGGTCAGGACATGATCACCCTCCCCCATGTTCGTTACCCTTCCAACACAATGCTGGGTCCTGCGTTGCACCCTGCAGAGCCAACCCATTTCCAACCATTTGCCCTTCTCTTTTGCACCCTACCCAGCACTTATCTCCTCTGGTGTTATCATTAGCAATCCCTTGGTGATTGCACATGGGATGTTGATGTCACTGTTGGGCAAATACTGGAGGCATGATTTCAAGTAAGTGGCAGGAAGATGAGAGAGTGGTGAGAATTTTTATACTTGTGGGTGCTGGAGATCTGGATATCACTACTTGAAAAATACTTAGATACATATTTGAAGTACAGCGTAGAAGGGCTCGGTATGAAGAGTGAGATTAGGTTGTATAGTTCTTTCAGCTGGCATTCACTCAATGATGTAAATATTCTATGTTTTGTTTCTGGCTGGACATCAAAAAGAGGGTGAAGTTGTTTCTGGCTTTGAATACATGTGACCTGTAGCTCGAAGTATGGTGATCCCACATTTTCATTTTAGTGTTTTTCATATCAAGGAATGGTTCCAAACAACAACGTCAGCCATGAGCTCAATGTTTGGTTTATTATGCGTGTTAAGCCTCAAGAAACTAAATGGCCATTGTTGGCCAGGGCTGCAAAAGGTTAAAGCTCAAATGGAGAGATTGAGAGTCACATACACAATGGCTACTGATCAGACCAATCACTGAAAAGGAATACAGTTCGAGGACCTGATTGGGAGAATCAAGACTTTGTAAATATGATGTGGACATCTGATTGGACAGAAACCAAGAGGAGGATCTGGGATAAACTGCAGCATCACCTTGGCCCTCGAGCATGACTCCCGGAGAAAAATATTGCATGAGCAACCCCTTGCCAGGTGCTGAGCTGAGCCGAACTGAGCGGTGCAAGGAACATAGGAACTGTGAAGCCTAGTCAGCTAAGCATTCCTGGGTAATGTGTTTCAAAAAGGTGACTAGTGTGGTTTCCTTTGACTGTTGGCAATTAGTATTTAGGAATATCTTGATATTTCTGGATACTTGATATTTTGATACTCTTGAGAATAAAAGGGTGAATTGGTTGAGTTAAAGAATACTCTGACTTCTAAACTCACTTTCACTGGAGATTAACTGTTGTCTGAGACAGAGATAGTCAACAGACCATTTCAGAATTATTTATAGGATTTTCTAGTGGAACAGAAATCTATTCTCAGCTATTAGAGTCATAGAGATGTACAGCACGGAAACAGACCCTTCGGTTGAACCCGTCCATGCCAACCAGATATCCCAACCCAATCTAGTCCCACCTGCCAGCACCCAGCCCATATCCTTCCAAACCCTTCCTATTGATATACCAATCCAAATGCCTTTTAAATGTTGCAATTGTACCAGCCTCTATCACATCCTCTGGCAGCTCATTCCATACACATATCAACCTCTGCATGAAAGAGTTGCCCCTTAGAGAAAATATGTAAAAAAGACCTGACATCCTAAACCGATGCCCTCTAGTTCTGGACTCCCTGACCCCATGGAAAAGACTTTGTCTATTTACCCTATCCATGCCCCTCATAATTTTGTAAACATCTATAAGGTCACCCCTCAGCCTCCGCTCCTCCAGGGAAAACAGCCCCAGTCTGTTCAGCCTCTCCCTATAGCTCAAATCCTCCAGCCCTGGCAACATCCTTGTAAATCTTTTCTGAACCCTTTCAAGTTTCAAAACATCTTTCGGATAGAAAGGAGACCAGAATTGCATGCAATATTCCAACAGTGGCCTAACCAATGTCCTGTACAGCCGCAACATGACCTCCCAACTCCTGTATTCAATACTCTGACCAATAAAGGAAAGCATACCAAACGCCTTCTTCACTATCCTATCTACCTGCGACTCCACTTTCAAGGAGCTATGAACTTGCGCTCCCAAGGTCTCTTTGTTCAGCAACACTCCCTAGAACCTTACCATTAAGCGTATAAGTCCTGCTAAGATTTGCTCTCCCAAAATGCATCACCTTTCATTTATCTAAACTAAACTCCATCTGCCACTTCCCGGCCCATTGGCCCATCTGATCATGATCCTATTGTAATCTGAGGTAACCTTCTTTGCTGTCCACTACACCTCCAATTTTGGTGTCATCTGCATACTTACTAACTATACCTCTTACGCTCGCATCCAAATCATTTATATAAATGACGGAAAGTATTGGACTCAGCACCGATCCTCGTGGCACTCCACTGGTCACCGGCCTCCATTCTGAAAAACAACCCTCCTCCACCACCCTCTGTCTTCTACCTTTGAGCCAGTTCCGTATCCAAATGGCTAGGTCTCCTTGTATTCCATGAGATCTAAAACCTTGCTAACCAGTCTCCCATGGGGAACATTGTCAAACACCTTACTGAAGTCCATATAGATCACATCTACCGCTCTGCCCTCATCAATCCTCTGTTACTTCTTGAAAAAACCCAATCAAGTTTGTGAGACATGATTTCCCACGCACAAAGCCATGTTGACTATCCCTAATCAGTCCCTGCCTTTTCAAATACATGTACATCCTGTCCCTCAGGATTCCCTCCAACAACTTGCCCACCACTGACATCAGGCTCACTGGTCTATAGTACCCTGGCTTGTCCTTACCACCTTTCTTAAACAGTGGCACCAGATTAGCCAACCTCCAGTCGTCCGGCACCTCACCTGTGACTATCAACGATACAAATGCCTCAGCAAGAGGCCCAGCAATCATTTCCCTAGCTTCCCACAGAATTCTTGGGTACACCTGATCAGGTCCTGGGGATTTATCCATCTTTATGCATTTCAAGACATCCTCTTTAATATGGACATTTTTCGAGATGTCACCATCTATTTCCCTACATTCTATATCTTTCATGTCCTTTTCCACAGTAAATTCTGATGCAAAATACTCATTTAGTATCTCCCCCATCTCCTGTGGCTCCATACGAAGGCCACCTTGCTGATCTTTGAGGGGCACTATTCTGTCCCTAGTTACCCTTTTGTCCTTAATGCATTTGTAAAAAACCCTTTGGATTCTCCTTAATTCTATTTGCAAAAACCTATCTCATATCCCCTTTTTGCCCTCCTGATTTCCCTCTTAAGTATACTCCTACTGCCTTTATCCTCTTCTAAGGATTCACTCTATCTATCCTGTCTCTACCTGATATATGCTTCCTTCTTCTTCTTAACCAAACCCTCAATTTCTTTAGTCATCCAGCATTCCCTATATCTACCATCCTCCAATTTCGAACTTCAACTTTTAGATCTGTCTACCCTTTTCCATCACTATTTTAAATCTGATAGAATTATGGTCGCTGGCCACAAAGTGCACCCCCGCTGACACCTCAGTCACCCCCTTATTTACCTTATTTCAAGAGTAGGTCAAGTTTTGCACCCTTCTCTAGTAGGTACATCCACATACTGAATGAGAAAATTATCTTGTACACACTTAACAAATTCCTCTCCCCATGTTGATTAGGGATAGTCAACATAGCTTTGTGCGTGGGAAATCATGTCTCACAAACTTGATTGGGTTTTTTCAAGAAGTAACACTGCCACACAACACTGTGGCAGACCCAGTCTATGTTTGGAAAGTTTAATTCCCCTACCATAACTACCCTATTATTCTTACAGATAGCTGAGATCTCCTTCCAAGTTTGTTTCTCAATTTCCCTCTGACTATTGGGGGGGGTCTATAATACAATCCCAATCAGGTGATCATCCCTTTCTTATTTCTCAGTTCCACCGAAATAACTTCCCTGGATGTATTTTTCGGGAATATCCTCCCTCAGTACAGCTGTAATGCTATCCCTTATCAAAAATGCCACTCCCCCCTCCTCTCTTGCCTCCCTTTCTATCCTTCCTGTAGCATTTGTATCCTGGAACATTAAGCTGCCAGGCTTGCCCATTCCTGAGCCATGTTTCTGTAATTGCTATGGTATCCCAGTCCCATGTTCCTAACCATGCCGAGTTCCCTGTTAGGCCCCTTGCATTGAAATAAATGCAGTTTAATTTATTAGTCCTACCTTGTCCCTGACTGTTTGACTCGCTTTGAGTAATCCAGATATTACTGCTCTCAAGGACCTCCTGTTTAAATTCCTGCCTAACCCTGTAATCTCCCGTCAGAATCTCAACCTTTTCCCTTCCTATGTCATTGGTTCCAACGTGGACAATGACCTCTTGCTGGCCCCTCTCCCCCATTGAGAACATTCTGCACCCTCTCCGAGACATCCTTGATCCTGGCACCAGGGAAGCAACACACCATTCTGATTTTTCGCTGCTGGCCACAGAAACGTCTGTCTGTACCTCGGACTAGAGAATCCCCTCACACAATTGATCTCTTGGAACCAACGTACCCCTCGTTGCTTTACAGCCAGTCTCAATACCAGAAACATGGCTGTTCATGGTATGTTCCCTGGTGAATCGATCACCCCCTACATTTCCCAAAATAGCATACTTGTTTGAAATGGGGATAGCCACAGAAGATTCCTATACTACCTGCCTACCTCTTTTACCTTTCCTGGGAGTTAACCCATCTGTGTGACTGTATCTGAGACTTTCCCCCCTTCCTATAACTGCCATCCAGCACATACAGTTGCTGTTGCAAATTCCTCATTGCCTCTGTCTCTCCAACCGATCCATTCGATCTGATAGGATTCGCAACCAACAACATTTATTGCAGATATAATCCACAGTAACCCATAAACTCTCCTTAAACTCCCAAAGCTGACAAGAAGCACATATCACTCTACTAAAGGCCATTTTTGCTCCTTCACAATCTACAGACCCAGAAAATAACACTATTATTCCTCAAAAATACTGCCACAGGTCAAAGTAATAGTTGTGGCTTATACTTTAAGTTTAATCAAGAGACATCTCACAAAAAACATAATCAAGAAAGAACACACACTACTCACTACTGCAGACTTTCTGGAGGCCACACTTAAAACAATTCACTTATCTGTTTCTGTGCTGTGACTTTGCCCAAACAGTTGTTCCAAAATCAGTTGTGAATTTCACTGTTTGTTAAATTTTCCGAGACACACTCCGATGTACAGCGAGACATGAATTCAAACAGCAAAGGCAGTAACTGTGCAGGTTCGCTGTGGTATCAGTTTCTTTCTCTCTCTCTCCTGCACCGATCTCACCATGTGCTTCCTTTGTCTGAACTCCCCCCTTTAAAACTGCTGCTGTTTTGATTTTTTTCCCAAAGTTCCAAAACAATGTAACAGCATATAAAACAATAAATGCTGCTCCTGGAATTCAAGGAAATCATCTCCAGTACCTAAACTACCTCAAAAGAAAAAAGAGCAGCTGTTACAGCCAGAAATGTTTCCTGTCCTCCATCTTGGAGTACCCAGAATCCTTCTCAGATGGGATCGCTCTTTTCATGCCTCTGGGCCTGGGCCGTTTGACATTGTTGTTCCAAGCAGTAACTTCCCATCAAAGCTGAAGTTCCGGCTTTTTCAGTCCCAATACTCCGGTCATGTTGCTCACTCCTGATTTTTCATGGGATCTGAGCATCACTGGCAAGGCCAACATTTGTTATTCATCTGTAATCAGATTAGTATGACAGGGCAGCGCAACATCGAGGGCTAAAGAGCCTGTACTGCGCTGTAATGTTCTACGTTCTATGTAATTCTCTAACAGTTGGTGGCGAGTTGCCTTCTAGAAGCAACAGTGCTGCCAGGTAGGTGCATGTTATCAGGCTGAGAGAGAGAGGGCAAGATTCCTTGCCAATCCCCTCTCCTCATCACTGAGTGAATAGCCAGCTGACCCTTAGGTCGAACAGGACAAGCAACTGGAGTCAGACAGCCCACAGCCCAATCTAAAAATTACAGGCCCAGAACATAACCCACTATTATTAATTACTACACATGAAAAATCTGGAAATTCATTAATTTAGCACATTATTTTCTAGAAACATGTTAAGTGCAATAAATGAATGATGTTACGTGGGAAAGGATTTTCAAGCTTAGAGGTCTCACTTTGAGGATGTACACAAATTTCATGTTGGTTAACAGAGGCAGAGCATTAAAGCAGGGCAGGAAGAACAGGAGAAATAAGGGTTAACAATGATTTTAAGATTCATGAAAATTGAATATTGATATACATTGGTGTGTCTGCAGTAAAGACCAATTCAAAGGTCATTTTGAAAAATGTTTTTATAAAACTAGAAAATCAATAATTTGGTAAAATAATGTTAGAAATTAAATAAAGAGCAACCAAAAAGGATTATTTTCCTTAAATGTTAAAATTCAAAATGTGTCCTAAGAGTGACAAAGGTCAGGATTTTCAAAGGTATTTGGAAGCAGTATAATATAGATATTGCTTTGTTACTGTCTGTAGTGCTACTGCAATTAAATTGGGGGAAAGAGAGAAGAAAAGACAAAGGGAAGAAAATAAACAGATGCAAGCAGATTATAAATCAGAAGTCATTGTGTCATGTAGATGATGGACAACAAGCTAATGACAATCATGCTTTAGTGCTGTCAATATAGGGAACTGCTAATAATTTATGAACACCAAGCATAATAAGAATTGCAAACTGATTTAGTGTGTGTTTGGAAGAGTAAGATATATCAAAGTCAGTTACATTCTGTAACAATAAGGGGCGTTACTACTTTTATTTTACAACATTTATTTTACACTGCAGCTACAAAGTTTAGTGTGACTTGTGACTGTGAATCCTTTTCAGGAGTGCACGGCAAGTTGGAGTTGATGGGGAAAAGAGGCAAATAAAGCAAAATAAAGCTGTTACAATATTTGTTGTGCAACCAGGCAAGTGATTTGCTTTTTTATGTTCTAATGGTGCTTCCTGAGACTCATCAGAATTCCAAACATAAAACATGTTCATCTACAAAGCATTACACTTATTTGCCCTTGGTAGAATATGTAGGACAAATAAAACTGCCGTCCCATTATTAGTCAAAAGATTTAAAGTAAAGTTATAACTTCCAATATTTCACAAAAATATGACTTATTTGTATGCAAGTAACACCATTCACTAATCTGTTAATGTGTTTTTCTTTATTGCAATATTTTTCTCGAGGCAAAAGCATTACTTAAAGACATAATGTTACTTTCAGACATGAGAAATTAAAAATTCAAGATTAATCACAGCAGCATTCTGAAATTGCTTAGCTAACCCATTATTTGTTTTCCCTTTGAATCACTGTTTCAAATACTCTGGAAAGACATTTAAGTGATATTATGTACAAGAGCACATTGTCAAATACTTAAAACATCAACTCCCATAAATGAAACTACCAAGCAGCATTAAAATAGAAAAGTTGTGCATATTTAAAACATGTGAAACTTCTCCACCTCATCTCACCAATTTGCACTGGGAAAAATTGGATTATTGTAAATATTTTAAATTCACAGAATCATAATCCATGTTGTCACCTACACTGATAAGTGCTTTTAAACATCTAGAACACATTTTATTGAAATATTACAACAATAAAATTGCAATGTAACAATTTTTTAATGCCATGTATTCCCAGAAAAGGCTATTCTCAGAGATCCATCTTTAAATGTGAGAATACACAGACCTGTACTATCTCATCACCTTTCACATCATTCATAATCTTCCACTTTGACTATGGCAGTCTGAAAAGTGGCCAACTGGGAGAAAGGGTTGAAAACAAATTGTTCCGAGACAACATATATGTGAGCCTTCATTGTTTGAAGTTGTTCAAGAGTATCCATGCTGCATCAAGAGTGGGACCAAGGAGGCTACTTACACTTTCAAATATCTATCTAAATCTAGTAGAGAACCATAGAAATCTAGGCATACAGATACACAAATCACAAAGTAGTAACACTGTAAATAAGATCATTAAAAAAAACCAGACTGTACCAAGAGCTTATTCCTCCTCAAATTCTGGAGGAATGGAATTAAAAGGCAGAAAAACAACTTTAAGCTTATACTGTGTCTATTTTCTAAACTGCAAAAAAAAAAAAAGAGGCACTGAAAATGCAAGAAATAAATACTAGCATTATACTACAGAGACATTTTACATAAAGAAAAATTGAACAGGCTGGGTTTTAAAAACATATGTAATTTGAAAGACTTAAGTTTTTAAAAGTTTTTGATAGGGTGGACAATGTAAGAGGTTTTTGCTTATGGAAGAGGCCAGAACAAAGGACATAAATATAAGATGGCCCATAATACTTTTGAGAGGGTTAAAGAGAAATTTTAGAATTACAGTGTGGAATTCAATGCCACAAGCAGTTGAGACAATTAAAACAAGTGGAGTTAAGGATAGGCTTGCGAAGCAAATAGTGTCAGGAAGAGGCTTAAAATCTATTAAGCTGAACGTACAGCATCTTCTATGCTGTAAGTATTATGTAACCAGCACAAACTCATCTGCAATTCCGAATCTCTCAATATTTTGTTTTTAAAATGTTTCCAATAATCAAATTTAATGATTACAGAAATAAAGATAGTTGTCAGTATATAAAGTTTCATATATCTGTCTGTTAGCCGACCATAGTATTTCCTTTATCCACATGCAACACAAGACTGATTCTGATTGAAATTATATAATCCAATACAAAGTAAAGTTTTGATTAAATGTGTTCAGAAAAGTTTCAATTTTAGAAAACTTCAGCATTCATTAAGCAAAATGCTGGTCTTAGGGTTCCTTGTGAGCTCTGTACTTGTAACAAACATTTAGAATTATTAATAGATGAGCTTCTCAATTATATACAAGATAACAGAGAGAAATTTCTCAATTTCACCAGACAGAATTATACAATTAATGTATTGTAATGTTACAATTCTCACTGCCAGCGTTAAAATACGAATTATATTAGACTTGTAAAAAGCTAGATAAATATTAAGAGACCCCGACCAAGTTTCCCCTTTCGAGCTTGGGGCAATGAGATCAATTTAACATTTCTCTTGTTACTGTGGTTTAAATTAACTGACAGCACAGATCAGGAGTCAAACTGCGATCCCTGGTACACCTGATTCAAACACATGTTTATTCAATCATGAAAACTTCTGGCATTTATCGGAGAAAGAATATTAACAAAATAACCAGAGCTGTTATTTTAATATTTATTGAAGTTACATATTTACACTCATCGTTAGCAATTACTTATCATATCTATTGCAATTCCCCAGAGATTATTACTCAGGTATTTCAATATCACTTATTTTCTTAACAATGGTATACTCCATGAATACCTGTATTATGTCACACCATTACCATCAATGTTAGTATACAATTTTAAAATTTGCTTAAAAATATCCTATATAAAAGCATTTTTCTTCAACTAGCCACAGTACTGTAATAAGGTAGCTGATACTTGAACAAAATATGATAGGTCACTATTTCAGATGATCAGAAAAGGCTGTCATCTAGCATCTATTCAGAAGCTGTGGCTGCAAAGAGGATGCTACTCTCAGATCAAAAACACCTTTTGCCTATTAAAGAACTAAACAACGCAAGCAAAATACTGTAGATGCTGGAAGTCTGAAACAAACATCAGAATACAGAGAAACACAGCAGGTCTGACAGCAAGTGTGGAGACAGAACATTAATTCTGTTCCCCTCTCCATATGCGTTGCCATACAGACTGGGTTTCTCCAGCATTCTGCTTGTTAAATAAATGAAAAATGTTGTTAATGAATTTCAGAGCTGATGAGGTGTCAGGTAAATAGGCCATGAGACCCAACAATTGCTGATTGAATCAAATGTTTTCCTTCAGTTTGTTCAACATAGATTACAGATTGTTCTCAACCATTCTATGCACAGAAAATCCAAAACATCTAATATTAGATGCGATTCCATGTTTGTTCAGCATGTGCTGCCCAATCCTATGTTCTAATAGCTACAGTAACAATCAATTCAAGTTAATTGAATTGGACCATTAATGCTTGATAGAAGAGACATATAGGGACCCGTCCTTGCAAACAACAGAAATATGGTCAAGCCTTGCATCATTTCTGAATTAACCTGAAGCATGAAGACCAGATACTGTAGTTTCCAGTTGCTGTCTTCAACAACCTACCCAATCACATCAGCAACTGACTTGGAAGTCAATCAGCACCAATTTCTGCTGCGACAGAAATCGGTTATTTTTGCATTTGTCCCGAGGAGCACAAATTCATCCCAGTGTTATCACTCATTTCAAAATGCATTTTAATTTTCTTATTACCATTACTGTCTCTGGACTGAGACTGAATTCATACTCGTCACATGTAACTGGAAATGTTTTCAGGAGTACTGCTTGTTACAGCAGATGATTGTAAACAACAGCATTGAGCATTTTGATTGTTGCCTTTCTGACTTTTGGCAGAATGCTACAGACTTGCAGGGGACCAAAGCACAAAATTGAGCATTCACAGTCAGCTGAAACAAACAGGGAGTCACAGTTTTGTTTGGTTGTGAAGGCCTGTGAAACTTAACTTCAAGTAACTTGGCTCATACAGCAAAACATTATTCCCATAGGGTGTCAGTGACATTGTCTTAATTCACAGTAACATAGGTCACAGAATCAGAGACCGTTCAATCAACTTTCTCTGTGCCAACTCTTTACCAGACCAATCCCAATGCTCCCAGTGCCTTACTTTGCCTCTTATTAGGAAAAAGATCCCTCTGCTTCACATATTTGAAGGCCTGTGAAACTTAACTTCAAATAACTTGGTTCATACAGCAAAACATTATTCCCATAGGGTGTCGTGACATTGTCTTAATTCACAGTAACATCGGTCACAGAATCAGAGACTGTTCAATCAACTTTCTCTATGCCAACTCTTTACCAGTCCAATCCCAATGCTCCCAGTGCCTTACTCTGCCTCTTATTAGAAAAAGATCTCTCTGCTTCACATATTTATCTGCTCTTCTATTAAAATATGCAATGGTCTCTGACTCAATTACTCCCCTATGGAAAATCATTCCATGCTTGAACAACTTGCAACATTAAAATCTCTCTCAATGTTTGACCACACTCAGTGATTATCTTCAATTAACTCCCCTGCCAAATTATTCTTTTCCTTGATCATCAGCTATCTGATTCTGATGAACACTTGACTTTGTGACAGTAAGCTGAACGTAAATATCTGTTGTGTGTTAGATTCTGGTGGAAGTTAGTATCGTTATGATTATTTTGGGGGGGGGGGGGGAAATGTGAACCGAATCCTCTCTTTATCACACGTCTTTACAGTCAAGGTTTGAATTTAAGAATGCATTCTTATAAAACACAGTATCAGAAACAAATCAGCTACATTCCTTGAGATAAAGAACTAGTTTACTGCAAACAAAAAAAAATTACTGATGCAGTGTTGTAAAGATAATTTCACTAAAGTTTAAACCAAGTAGGTGTATAAAACTCCCCTACATCAAATGAACACACACACACTCTCTCCAGTCTGGGAAAAGGTATAAAACAACAACTCTGTCGAGTGTTATCTTCAAACCACTTTGGCTGAGCTAAAATTTAAATTAAGAGAAAAAGACTTAGTTAAAAAATTGTCCTTACATATGTCTGTAGCCAAAGTGATTTTTCACACAAGCACTGTATCAGTTATGATTGGCTGAAATTGCTTTTCTGAGGAGTGTAAAATTTGAATTATCCTTAGAAACTCACCACTTTCATCCTTGAAGCATTCTGGTTTGTTTATTACAGAAGAGGTGGTGCACGTGGTCTTAAAAAGCATAAAGGTAGATGAATCCCAGGACATGATCAGGTTATTCCCAGAACTTTGTGGGAAGCTAGGGAAGTGATTGCTAGGATCCTTGCTGAGATATTTGCATCATCGACAGTCATGGGTGAAGTCTGGAACACTGGAGGTTGGTTAATGTGGTGCCATTACTTAAGAAAGGTGCTAAGGAAAAGTCAGGGAACATAGACTGGCGATCCTTATATCAACAGTGGGGGAGTTGTTGGAGGACATTCTGTGGGACAGGATTTACATGCATTTGGAAAGGGAAAGACTGATTGGGGTAGTGAACATGGCTTTTTGCATGGGGAATTTGATTAAGTGTTTGAAGAGGTGGCAAAGAAGATTGATGAAGGCAGAGGGTAGAAGTTGTCCATATGTACTTCAGCAAAGTGTTCAACAAGATTCTGCACGATAGACTGGTTCGTAAGGTTAGATCACATGGGATACAGAGGGAACTAGCCAACTGGAAACAAAATTGGCTTGAAGGTTGGAGACAGAGGGTGACAGTAGAGACTTGCTTTTCAGGTTACAGTCCTGTGACCAGCAGTGTACCCAGTATGGGGCTTGGTCCATTGCTTTTCATCATTTATATAAATGATTTGGATGTCAATATAGGAGGTATGGCTAGTATGTTTGCAGACAACATCAACATAGGTGGTGTAGTGGACACAGTAAAGAAGGTTATCTCAGAGGACAAGATCTTGATCAGGTGGGCCAGTGGGCCGAGGAGTAGCAGATGGAATTTAATTTAGGTAAATGCCAGGTGTGGTATTTTGGTAAAGCAAATCAGGGCAGAACTTATATAGTTAATGGTAAGGCCCGAGCGAGTGTTGCCGAACAGAGACCTCGGGCGCAGTTGCACAGTTCCTTGAAAGTGGAGTTGCAGGTAGACAGGGTGGTGAAGGCAGCATTTGGCACATTTGCCTTCATTGGCAAATGCACTGAGTATAGGAGTTGGGACATTATGTTGCGGCTTACAGGACATAGTGAAGCCACTTTTACAAAGATGTTGCTGGGTCTAGAGGGCCTGAGCTACAGGAAGAGGCTGACTAGGTGTGCAGTGTAGGAGGCTGAGGGCTGACCTTATAGAGGTTTATAAAATCATGAGGGGCATTGATAAGGTGAATATCAAAGGTCTTTTCCCTAGAGAAGGGGAATTCAAACCTTGGGGTATTTATTTTTTAAAAGGCGAAGGAACAAAGATTTGAAAGGAACCTGAGGGGCAACGTTTTTACATAGAGGGTGGTTCATATGGAGGAATTGGTAAATGCTGGTACAGTTACAACATTTAAGAGTCATTTGGATAGGTACATGAATAGGAAAGGTTGAGGGATATGGGCCAAACATAGGCAAATGAGACTTGGGGAAACTTGATCAGCATGGACAAGTTGAACTGAAGGGTCTATTTCTGTGCTATATCATAATATTTTTATGATATTATGAAGTTAAATACGTTTTGAATACTAATGATAGGGTTTTGTTCGTAAAAGATAGTGACAACTAAATTGATTAGAAAGTGAGGTCTGCAGATGCTGGAGATCAGAGATGGAAATGTGTTGCTGGAAAAGCGCAGCAGGTCAGGCAGCATCTAGGGAACAGGAGAATTGACGTTTCGGGCATTAGCCCTTCTTCAGGAATGAACTAAATTGATTAGCATTGTGAAAGTGTTCAGATGCATTTGAGTATGGATCGATAAAGTATTCTTCTGCATTCAACAGTATTGAGATTAGAATGTTTATTTGTTATCTGGATCTTATGTTTTTAGTTTTTCATTAAAGAAGTCCAGACATTTGAATATTTTGAAAAAGTGAACAGATGGCCATCTGTTTATGCAACTTCAAAAGACTGCAACATATTATGCTCTACTGGGTTTGTTCATTTCGTTGAGCAACATAACCTCATTATGACTGCTTGGTTGAGTTCCAAGCCCTACTCGTGATTTAGCTTAGCAGGTGTTATTGACATAGCTGTGAAGGGGACTGTGTGTTTTCTTTGATTGACAGTTTTATGACCAAATAATAAAATTGAAGTGTTTTGAAAAGATTTTTCTTTCTTATTTTCACAGAGCTATGAGCACTTAAAAAGGATACTTTTTATCAAGGGGACCTTATAACAGGATTAAAATGTTTTGAAGAGGTTTTTGAATGGCTGTTTGTTTATTTTGCCAGCTTCATGAAATGTTCAAACAAATTCTCAGTGTTATTACAGGGTTTAGGAGTTCTGTTCATACTGGAAACTCGATGAAATGGTATGGAGGATGCATACAGGAGATAAATACAGCATGGAGGGAGAATGGCACCATGGAGAGTATCAAAGTGTATGGAGAAACATGCAGAAGCAATAGAAAGGGTGGATGGGATGGGATCAGTGGGTGACTGAATGAATTAAAATGATAATATATTGGTGAAAAGAAATTAACATTTAAAATCATAAAAATATTTTCTAAAATGTGTTGTTTTCTTTCTTAAAACAAATACAAACATAACATTTTTTTTCCTAGCTACCATCAGTTCTGAGGAATGGTCACTGAGTACGACTTCTGTCCACAAAAGCTTGTCAGAGCTGCTGATCCCTTTCAGCAATTCTGTTTGTTATAAACATAAACTTTCTGCCCCTTCAATTTTTTTTCTTCCTATTTTGAACCACCATCCTTCATGCTATTTATATAATACAGTGGACGCTTGTAACCAAGCTGCATCCAGGCCTGAAAATAGTTCTGCTGATGCACTCACCCAAAAATGTACCATGTACCATAGAGTTTTTCAAATTATTCATATTAATTGCAAGTACTTACAATCAAACCAATAAAATACAAAGGGCGGATATTTACATTTTATTATCTTTGTAAATTTTGTTCATGCTATGTTGATTGGAATGATTTCTACATTTAGGTAACCTATGACTAGTATCAGTGGTAAATATACAATAATGCCCATTGCTCATTATTTACTGTCCTTTTGTTATTCCATGTCACCAACACCATCTCCCCACTTATACTTTAATTAAAAACAAAAGCAGTTTAAGAACAGCTCACGTGCACTACTGAAGCAACAGCAACCACCTGAGAAGTCTTTCTATGACATTTCTGTTTGACCTAAAACAATTATTTCTATCAAGAGAAATTTGGCCAATCCAGGCACTTTTCCATCCAAGCTGGATACATTCACACTGGAATTGTGAATTATTGGAACAAATAATAATTCTGCTGGTATTTAGTCTTGAATTGTAATCTTTTAGGCAATAATTTCACTGTACAAACTTTCAGACTTTGACTTGAAAACACCATTTTGAGAGATGAACGCCACCGTAACCAGACAGATGTATTTAAGTGGTATAATCGGACTGTGCTACAACCTCTAAATAAACTAAAGAGCTGCAGACACTGGAGATCTGATACAAACAAAAACACAAAAAGCTGGAAAAACTCAGCAGGTCGAGAAACATCTGAGGAGACAAAATAGTTAATGTTTTCAATTCAGTGACCCTTCTCAGAACTGCTGAAGAAGGGTCAGAGGGCTCAAAAAATTAACTCTGTTTCTCTCTCTCTACAGATGCTGTCAGACCTGCTAAGTTTCTTCAGCAATTTCTGGTTTTGCTTGTTACATCATTACAGCTTTAGTTTATTCATTAATACAAGAAATTCTTTTGCTGACTTTTCTAACTGCCTCACACACCAACTCTGCTGAGATACAATTTGTCAAAAGCCAGTTGAAGCATTGACGTAGTAACACATTAGCCATGTAACACACAGTGCTCCAATCTTCAGAAACATGGTGCCATTTGTAACAATCGATTTCCTCCTGTGAACAATTAAAAGCAAATCACAATTTTTTTTAGCGTTTGTTCCTTTTACAATCAGGCTCGGTTTGTAGCTCGAACCTGGTTCAGGTTAGCTCTTAGGAAAATTATAATCAGTTAGCCATATGTGGCCTAGAGCATCAGCAGACTAGCTCAGGTCAATTGGTGTTTGTATTCTAATATTGATTAATTTGCAACTTTACATTTTGAGAAGCCGGTGGTGACTTCATTCTGAATCAGGAAACGGGTTCTGTTAATGTCTGCAAGGTGAAATACATACAAATTACCAGGTACATGAATTAAAATTCTATATACGCTCCCAAAGCTCCATGGCATCTTCAACATCCTCATTTATAATCTCTCAGTAGAAATGACTTTAAAAGTTATTTTAAATGAACTACAATCACAAACGCCACTGTGATGCATGTAAATCTATTGTTTTGACAATACATAACCAGTAAAACTAGGAATGGTATTGGATGCAGCCTGTCACAGCTTGGTCCACAATTGGCTGTATAAACTGTGTGTTACTCTCTCAGCAGCAGGAAAGCCAACTAAATTGGATGCAGAAAGGGGTTGAATTGAGAAACTCTTCCATAGTGGGTCGGGGCTTAATGAGGGACACGCCTTTCCTGTGCCTTCTGATTGACACCCTAGCAAACTTCGGCAGGTTAGCCAATGGCTTATTAACAGATCCCTTTGTGTTAGGCACCAAGTATCAGTAGATAGGTCATGCTGGAAACCATTCCTTACCTCCAAGCTCCTAGGTCTCCCCCGCCAATGACTCTAATCCTGACTTTACTTACTAAAGTCCAGAAATTCGACAATAACCGGTAGTGAAATCCCTGCTCCCGGTGGTATTGCTCACATCGAAAAGCTGCTGGCATCCGATTGTGTAATGGCTCTCTGGGGGTGTGGTATCCTGACAGGCATTTAATTTGGCCGGGCCCACCCCAAGGAAGTGCCGTAGATTTTGAGAACCCTAACTCACTAACATTCAATCCAGCCACAGCTTTTAAGAAAACCAATTAAATGTGTAACTTCTCTTTTGAGAGGCTTGTCATGGAACTATCATACAAAAAAGTCATACGTAATCAAAATGTTATATTTTTGCCATAAGCATATAAAATACCATTAAAATAGAAACAAACAGACATCATCCTTAAAGTGAGCACTATTTGTTTACACAGTTAAACATGTGCTTTGAATACATACCAAATATTTATCCATTTTCCAAATAATAAACTTAACATTTCTCAGATCATAAAATGTTCACATCATGATTTCTATTATACATCCTGTCAGAGTGCAGCAAGTTACCTGTAAATGGAGCAAAAACCAAACCCAACTAATTATTTCAGATTATCGTTAACAAGATCACACATTTATAGGAGGGGAATGGTCTATATTTGAACCCAACATTTGAGGCCATGCACTTGAGAAAACTGAATAAAAGCTGCTGATTTTTCTTTTGCTGCATATTCAGGAGGTGGAACAGAACCATTTCTTCATAACTCAGATGTACTGACAGTTCCAAGTGCCCATTTTCACAAAAATTCAATGCTTCAAAGGCTCCTCAAATCTGGTGAAGCATTACTTTGATGACAAGTTTACAGGGGAAGTGGTTGTGTCGTGGTAAATTTGCTGGTCTCAATCTATTCAGGTCTGAGGACATGGGTGCTTATCCCATCATGCTGTCTGGTGGAATTTGAATTCAATTAATAAATCTAGAACCAAAAGTTAGTCACAGTAATGGTAACCATGAAATTATTGTCAATTGTTTTTTTAAAAATAACTGGCTCACTAATGTCCTTTAGGGAAAGAAATCTGCAATCTTTACATTGTCTGTTCTCCATGTAACTTCAAGCCCACAATAATGTGATTGACCCTCAAATGCCCTCGGAAATGGTGTAGCAAGGAGCAATTGAGGAAGGCCAACAAATGCTCACCTTGCTGACACATTGACATCCTGTGAAAGTTTAAAACAAGGCAGATGGATAGAGCAACAACTCAACATCTTTGCCTTATATTGAGAATAATGATAAAAATAAGGGAAAAAGAAACATTGCACCAAAAGCTGAACATAAGCATCATAGCTTAATGCTTTTGTTCAAGTGTGGTCTGTGGTAAAAATTGGCTGTTTTCATTGTAACAAACATTTCCTGCATACCTCTTTATGAACAACGTAACTACAACATACGTTAGTGTTCTTAACGTCCGCACTCAATCAATCTAAAGATCTATACTGGTGACTGCACTAATTCCGTGAATTAACAGAGTAGGACCTAGGTTTTTGGTCATTATGTCAAGCTGCTCCAGATATCTTTCATGCAGTGCAGTATTAGCAGGAGGTCGTGGCAGATACAGAAATCGGATAGCTGGATGGGCACCTTGCTCTAAAATCATCCTGTTTACTGCCATCAAATAGTCATCAGAGATTTTCATTGCATTTGATGGGAAGTTATTTGCAAAACTACCCTCACGGCCATCTTCATGAACTATCTGTTTGTGCCAGTGAAGGGCAGTAACGCTATCCCAATGCAGAGTTTTAATCGAACCTTTGATACGCAGCTGTTTTAAAAGTTGTTTTAGTTTTTTTTCCTGCTCCCCAGAACTGTTTCCAGATTCAACACACAGAAAAATACGCAGTTTGGCTGACCTCCAGGAGCGCACCATGTTCAGAATGCATGCCATTTGTAATAGAAATAGGCTGCAAGTATCAACATAATTAGCACTGTCAGGGCGAAGTGGATTGAGTGGCCACACATCAATGGAGACCTCATTATTCTTGTGACCAAACAGTTCTGCTTTGTTTAGCTGGCAGAAGTATCGGGCTAAACAAACATTTTTTAACATTTTGATGGAATCAGAAATAATGGCCACATACTCTTTGCCTGACAGTGCCTTTGATGACGAAGCATCTCTGGCTGGTGGAAAGTTAGGCTGCAAGTTGCAATCTTGTCCGTTTGTGATAGAAGGGCTATTACATGAAAATGCTGGAATTTGTTCCAAACCATCCTCAGGAACACAGTCATCATAAAAACCCAGGATAAGAGTATTGGGTCTCATTCCACCTATAAAACAGAGCAAAAAGAACAGTAACCTATTGTACCATAATGACAAGTATTGATGGAAGTTCACTCTAACTGGCTACCAACAAACAAACTAAATTCAGGTAAACATTTGTTTAAAATGAATTGCTATTTTACGGGTTATTTACCTAGACCAGAGATGAATAAAAGATGTTGAACTCCATGACGTACTGAGTCAGAGAGCGTAAGGCTGACAAATGATTTTACATTCAGTGCATCAACTAAACTTAGCCAGGAATCATATTGTGCTTGAAGAGGGTCAGAAGGCATCTCATCTATAAAAGGAACAGAACATACGTACGAATGTTAGTAATAATGTCATTGGATTTTATAAAGATCTTTGTGCTTTATATTTAAAGTAAAAGGAGATAACAGTTGGAAATGTTTTGAATATTTGTTGAAATGCAAATTGAAGTCACACCAGATGTTGGATAACTACTTTTAAAATGATATCAATTTTTGTTGAATGAGAAACATTGCAATGAAATTACTTCCCCCTCCTGGCTACTGCCGAATTATTGGTATTCCTGGCAAGATTAATGACCACACTTCGTGGTCATTGCAAGGCACTGAACTGACAAAAGCAGGGCTTAAAATACCATGACTATTACTTGTTGTTTTAATATTGTCATTGTATTAAATATTCAGTGATCTGTATTTGCATTTCTACATGGTAGTCACAAATGCTCTGAAAGCAAACAAGACAAGTTGCTCAACTCAGCAATGCTCAACGTCCTTTCATCTGGCCTCTGCACCAGGAACAGTAGCCTTTCCATTTAAAGGATATAGGTTCAATATAGACACCATGCGGCTTGTGGTTTGTCCTACAATTCTCAAACAAGGCTGACCACCATCCATGTGGTTTGCTAGATTAAATATGTGCAATAACAACAATTCTGGGAGGATTTATATTTCTTCACAAATCAAGTTATCAAATCTCTGCTGCATGATGAAATATATTTTAAACAAATGCAATTTTGTAGAACCTGGTTCAGCAATATAAATGGCATACATCATGTTGTCACAATAAGTCAGCACAGACAGTTTCATATGCAGCAAGGTTATGTATAAAATGCAATGTGGTAATAAAAGTACATTTCTTGTTTTGGAAATGATTAGCTATTTGCCCTCTGGTCATTCCAGATAAAACACATGCTTATTATTGAGGTAATCCTTAAAATAAATGAAGAAATTAGCTTAATGTCAAAGAGTGATGAGAGAAAGTGATAAAAGAACATCTATTTTCAGGAGGTATAGATAAGGGAAATATACATAGAGTGGGGGGTATATAGAGTGACCATTATATCCCTGGAAAGGGATGATGTACTTGAGGTTTAAAAAGGCAGTATCTATTTGCTTAGAGGAATGGAAAAGAGAAGCAGTTACATATTACAGGCCAGCAAATAGCAGGAAAAAAATAGAAGGGTAAGTTTAGGGAAACTTTAGAAAGATGTAATATTAGAAAAGTTATGGGACCTAGGAGAAAGAACCAGGAAAGGAAAAAGGGAGATTCCCAAACACTTGCGCAAAATAAATTTTATTTCTCAGCTTGTTCCTGTCCCAACGAGGAAGGAAGAAGCAGTGTTGCATCTTGCCCCAAGGAATGAAGTGTTTTAGCAAGAGACTACTTGATAGCTGAAATCAAAATATAGTTAAGTTGATAGTTTTGGAAAAGGATAAGGACAAAATAAGATGATAATATTCCAGTGAAGACAGCTCATTTCAGTGAATTCAACAAGGTGATTGGAAATAAATACTGACAGATAAAACAGGAAATGAGTAATGGCAAGTTTCAGAAAGGAGGTATAAGTCAGGGACAAATTAGACACCTTCCTATTCGAAAGAAAGGAAGTGCATTCAAAGCATTGCAAACCAGCCAAAGGAGAAAGAAGCTGACAGAATTGAGGGCAATATACTGACATGGCCGGGAAATTGGTTGATTGGCAGGCTACAGAAAGTAGGGATAATGGGTAGGTACTGAAAATGGCAGGATGTGTCCAGTCGTGTCCAACAAGGATCTGTATTAGGGCCCCATTTATTCATTTTAATTATTAATCATACTGATAACGACAGAGAAAATCATATATTCAAATGTGCTG
Organism: Chiloscyllium plagiosum; assembly: GCF_004010195.1. Lineage (NCBI taxonomy): Eukaryota > Metazoa > Chordata > Chondrichthyes > Orectolobiformes > Hemiscylliidae > Chiloscyllium > Chiloscyllium plagiosum. The sequence continues at coordinate 46,681,609 of NC_057722.1, read as the reverse complement.
GTGACAAAATTGGGTGGCATTATAGACAGTGTAAATGAGAGCATAAAATTACACAAGGGATAATGATAGACTAAATGAATGGACAAAACTGTGGCAGATGCCATTCAATGCAAGTCTGAGCTTTTTCATTTTTGAGCAAGAAATGATTGATCAGGATATTTTCTGGATTGTATGAAGTTAAATACAGTGGATGTCTTAAGAGGCTTGGTGGTTCAGGTGGAAGATATTTAAAATGTCACGAACAGGTGCAGAAAATAATCAAAAAAGCTAATGGAATGCTGGCCTTTCATCTAGAAAAATGGAATACAAGCATGTAGTTATGCTGCATTTACACAAACCCTGTTTCGACCTCACTTGGAGTACTGCAAGCAAATCTGGGCATCACACATACGAGGAAGGATATATTGGCCTTGGAGGGAGTGCAATGGAGATTTACAGGAATGATAACTTAACCCCTGAAATCCAGGTATGAGGAGACATTATACAAATAACTGTAGTCCTATTTTCTCAGACTTAAAAGGTTAAGGGCTGATCTGATCAAAGTCTTCAAGAAATTAAAAGGAAATGACAGCGTAGATAAAGATAAACTATTTCCTCTGGTTGGGGATTCTAGAACTAGGGGACACAGTGTAATGCTTAGGGCCAAACCATTCAGCAAAGATGTTAGGAAGCACTTCTACACACAAAGAATGTTAGGTGTTTGAAAATTGTTTCCACGGTGGATACTGGATCAATTTTAAAATCGGAGGTAAGTTTTTGTAAATTAAAGATATTAAGAAACATGGTCAAAAGGCAGGTATGTGGAGTTAGGCCACAGATCAGCCATGAACTTGACAAATTAGTGGAACGAGCTCAAGGAGCTAAATTGTCTACTCCTCTTCTTACGTTCCATATGAACCCCATTTCTGGAACTAGAATGATGAAAGGTGACATAAGGGAGTATTTCAGCATTAAATTCTTGATGAAATGAAGATCAGAATAAAACAGGTAACCAATAGTCAGCATTTCAATTGGTACAATAATAATGTCACTTAGAAGATCAAGGTTCAAAAACGACAACCAACAAAAAGGCAAAGTGCACTGAAGTGGGGTGGGCCGAAGGTGGTAGTGGAGTTGATGTTTTGTAAATTGTTAAATGCCACAGCATTTTCTAAGTGCTACAGCAGAGTTGTAGCAAAATTGACTAAATGGACAGTTATAGAATGGATACAAAATTAGCCGAGAACAAAAAGCAGACGATTAGTGCATGGTTGTTTTCCACACTGAAGTGAAGTGGTTATATTAATGGGATCACTGCTATTTTTGATATATGTTAATGATCTAGAATTGGAATAATTTCAAAGTTTGTAAAAGAGAAAAAGAAGTACTGTTGTCAAAATGCAAATGTAAAATGCAGAGAGGTAATGCATTTTGGAAGGAAAACAAGGAGAGGCAATATAAATGGTAAATGTTTTAATGTCGAAGAAAGAAAGATCAGGGCTCACTTACAGAAATCTTTGTTACGAGAGTAAATTGATAAAGCTGTTGAAAATATATATGGATATTTAGTGATGCTAACATATCTTGAATCAATCAAGAGTTCTCAGCTAGAGTAGTATCTGAGTCAGGACACAACACTTCAAAAGAATGTTATGAAAGTGCAGAGAATGACATCAGTAAGGAGAGAGATCAGTTGCCTGGAGAGATGAGAGAAATCAGATTGTTTGCCTGAATAATGTGATTAAAGGGAGGTTCAGACAGTTCAGAACTTTGTGGATCATATAATGAAGACGGATTTTGCTAATAAAAAGATGGATGCTATTCAGAGGCCACAGATTTAAGACAACGAGAAAAACTTCCAGAGGGAATATGAAGAGAAATCTGGAATACCTAGTCTGTAAGGGAGGTGTAAGCAGATTCAATTTCAAAAGGAAATTGCATATATATACTTTAAAAGAGAAGCAGGAGAACATTTGGAAGAATGGAAAATACTTTGAACAAAGAGCCAGTGGAGGCATGATGGGTCAAATAAACACCTTCTCTGCTGCACAATTCTGTATTAGGAACAGAGACTTTCAAAAGTGGAAAATTCTATACTTGTCTAAGGACCTCACACAACTAAACAAATAAAAGTGCAACATACTCTATTTCGAATAACGAAGTCTCTTCAAATGAATTGGTTGTGTCAGGCTACAGTAGTATTGGAATATCCTCCTTCATATGTTCCATTTAAAATTACTGGTGGATTTTGGCATAAATTACAACTGCTTTAAAAGTGAGAAACGAGTTATTGCATTTTGGTTTATGGAAGGTTTTTCTTAACAACTGAATACAAGAAAAAAGCCTTCATAACACTTAGTGGACCATTTCACAATGACTCTTAAAGCTATTATAATAGACTGCTTCAAGGTCATACTGAGCCTAGGGTGGGTCATTAATAAAAGTGTAAAAGTAGACATCCAAAGCTTCTGATAAGTGCTGCACAATGTATTGCATTTGGAGGTACTGCAAATTTTGACCTTTAAAATATCATTGCAGTTGCATATTACAATAAAGTTAGCATTTTATACTTATGAAACACCACAATTTTGTGAAGCTTGTTATTTTAATAACATCTACAAGCTTATGAGTTGAAATGCTATTTATGTTGCTCAGTTTGAATTTATTACAGCACAAGTCTATAAAATGGATGAGAATTGGCTCTGAGCAAAACGGTGATTTTTTTTCTGACACTGTAAAACCTAAAAGATGAGAAATAAATTTTCAGCATTAAGGAACCTGGAAATATTGGAAAGAAAGATTTGAAGATACGACAGTAGAAAATCTATTCAAGACTCTCAAATAGATGATGACTGGGATGAAAACTAGATATCAAAATTAGAAAAACTTAGTATTCCTTGAATGAATACAAACGTGAGAGTTGAAATGAAATTTAGAAATAAGTAACAAGACTGTATTAGTACTAGTATTATAAAAAGAAAGCATTACATGGAAATAAATAGAGCAAAGCAAAAATATTCCTAGGTAACAATGGAATTTAGAGGCACAAGAAAAGAAAATGATTGAATGAAAAATGGAAGTCTTATCACTGGTGAAAAAGGAGATCTAAAACAAAGAAAGCAAAATACTGTAGATGTTGGAAAGCTGGAACAAAAAACAGGAAATATTTGAAATACTCAACAATAACAGCAGCTTATATTTAAATAATGGAGAACAATTCCAAGTGCTTCAAAGGTGCATTATCAAACAAAGTACGACATTGACATATGGGAGGACATAATAGGAAGAGTTTAGAAGGATATGGACCAAATGCTGCCAAATGGGATTAGATTAAGTTAAGATATCTAGTTGGCATGAATGAGTTGGACCAAAGGGTCTGTTACCATCCAGTACATCTCTATGACTATGACCAGAAACCTAGTCAAAGAAGTACTTTTTAAAAATCATTTAATCTCTATAGTGTAGAATAAGGCCATTCGGCCCATTAAGTATGCACCGACCCTCTGAATGTATATTGAATAAAGTACTAAGATCAGGATATTAAATGGGTTCTTTGCCTCTGTACTCACTGAAAACATGACAGTTGGTCTGAATGCGTATAAAAATAAATGAGGCAGAACAATGGTCAATAAGAATAGATAAAATAGCAGCACTGAAAAAATTCAGTACAACTTGAAGGCGGCTGCAGGTATTTGCATATTGATGAAAGATAATAAATAAAAGAGACTCTAACCACAATCAAAACATCCTTGAATATTGAAGTAATACAGAAGACTAAGGGATCCCAAATACAATTGGGCCCTTCAATCCCCATCCTCAATGATGGAAAAGCGTAGTGCATCAGTGCAAAAAAGATAAGGTTGAAGCTTTCATGGCAATTTTTAGCCAGAAGTGCCAAGTGCATAATTCATCTCCGCCTCCTCCAGTGGTCCTCAGAATTATAGATATCAGTTTTCAGCCAATTCAATTCACTGCATGTGACAATAAGAAACAGTTGGAGACACTGGATACTGCAAGGGCTATGGGGCCTGACAACATTCCAGCAATAGTCCTGAAGACTGGCTTCCCTAGCCAATCTGTTCCAGTATAGCTACAGCACTGGCATACACCCAACATTGTGGAAAATTGCTTAGGTAAGACCTGTATACAAAAAGCAAATCTAGCCCAGTTAATTACTGCTCCATTAGTCTACTCTCAATCACCCATTAAAGTGATGGAAGGTGACATCAAAAAGCTCTTCTGTGTTGCTATAGTCTCACCAGACCATTGGACTGCTCTCTCATTAGAGAAACAGGACTGGTGGTGATTTAACCTGAAGGCCACCATATTTCAGGTGAGGGGAGAGATTGAGAAGGAGGATCCTTCATGGTAACCTCAGCCAGTGATAGGAATTGAACTCTCACTGTTGGCATCACACTGTTTCGTAAACCAACCATCCAGCCAACTGAGTAAAATGACCCCTAGCACCACCTGTTGAACAATAACCTGCTCAATGATGCCCAGTTTGATTTCCGCCAGGGTCACTCAGCTCCTGACCTCATTACAGCCTTAGTTCAAACATGGACAAAAGAGCTGAATACTAGAGGTGAGGTGAGAGTGACATTCCTTGACACCAAGGCCATAGTTGACCATGTGTAGCTCTAGGAAAACTGGAATTAATGGGTAGCAGGGGCAAACTCTCCACTTAAGAGTCATAGAGATGTATAGCATGGAAATAGGCCCTTTGGTCTAACTTGTCCATGCTGACCAGATATCCCAACCCACCTGCCAGCACCCGGCCCATATCCCTCAAAACCCTTCCTATTCATCTACCCTTTTAAATGTTGCAATTGTACTAGCCTTCACCACTTCCTCTGGCAGCTCATCTCATACACGTACTGCCCTGTGTGAAAAAGTTGCTCCTTAGATTTCTTTTATATCTTTGACCTCTCACAGTTAAACATATGACCTCTAGTTCTGGACTTCCCCACCGCAGGGAAAAGACTTTGTCTATTCATCTTACCCATGCCTCTAATGGTTGTATAAACCTCCATAAGGTCAGCCTCCAATGCTCCAGGGAAAAGAGCTCCAGCCTATTCAACCTCTCCCTATAGCTCAACTCCTCCAACTCTGGCAACATCCTTGTAAATCTTTTCTGAATCCTTTTAAGTTTCACAACATCCTTCCGATAAGGAGACCAAAATTGCATGCAATATTCCAAAAGTAGCCTAACCAAAGTCCTGTACAGCTGCAACAGGTGTTTGTTCGAGGTCAGTTATCTCAGCTCCAGGATATCTCTGAAGGGGTTCCTCAGGGTAGTGACCTAGGCTCAACCATCTTCAGCTCCTTCATCAATGACCTTCCTTCTATCATAAAGTCAGAAGTGGGGATATTTGCAGACAATTGCACAATGTTCAGCAACTGTGGCAACTCCTCAGATACTGAAGCAGTCCATGGGCAAATGCAATAAAATGTGGACAAAATCCAGGTCTGGGCTGACAACTGGCAAGTAACATTCGCGTCACACAGATGCCAGACTATAACCGTTTCCAATAAGAGGTGATATATGTTGCCACATGACATAGAATGGTTTTACCATAACTGAATCCCCCACTATCAACAATCAGGGTTACCATGACCAGAAATTCAATTGGATTGGCCATATAAACACAGTGGCTACCAGAGTAGGTCAGAGGCTAGGAATATTGCAGCGAAAAACTCACCTTCCCCCGACTCCCCAAATCCTGTTCATCATTTATTAAGGCACAAGTCAGGAATTTGATGGAAAACTGCCCACTTGCCCGGATGGGTGCAGCTCCAACAAAACTCAAGAAGCTTGACACCATCCAGGACAAAGCAACCTGCTTGACTGGCACCAAATCCACAGCCTCCACCACCGACGCTCAATTGCAGTAGTGTGTACTATCTACAAGACCACTGCAGAAATTAACCAAAGATCATTAGAGAGGGTCCTTCCAAACCCTCGGCCACTTCCATCTCGAAGGATCAGAGCCGCAGATACATGTGAACACCACCACCTGCACGTTCCCCTCCAAACCATTCACCATTCAGTTGCTGGGTCAAAATCCTGGAATTCCCTTCCTAAAAGCATTGCAGGTCAATCTACAGCACATAGACTGCAGGTCTTGAAGACAGCTCACCAACACCTTCTCAAGGCCAACTACGGAAAGGCCAGCAATGCTCATGCCTCACAAGTGAATTAAAAAAGTCAGAGGAGATGTTGCATGGGTGACACAGTGGCTCAGTGGTTAGCAATGCTGCCTCACAGCACCAGGGATCCAGGTTCGATTCAAGCCTTGAGCCACTGTCTGCCTGTGTGGAGTTCGAACATTCTCTGCATGCCTTTCCTCCGGTTTTCTCCCACAATCGAAAGATGTGCAGGTTAGGTGAATTGGCCATGGTAAATTACCCATAGTGTTCAGGGATGTGTAGGTGCATTAGTCAGGGGTTAATGTAGAGTAATAGGGTATGTTCCTCTTCAGAAGGTTGGTGTCGACTTGTTGGGCCTAATTGCCTGTTTCCACACTGTAGGGATTCTATGGCTAAGTGGTAAATTGAATAATTACTGGCCAATCAATTTAGACTCTAGAGACTAAGTCAGAAATAAATATTTTTTTCTAAAGGCAAGTTAGTTAAGGTTAGCCAATCTGAATTTGCAAAAGATGAATCATGTTTGATAAATTACAAGTTGTTAAGGAAATGGTGGCACTTTGATACAGGAAGCGAAAAGACCAAAGTACATTTTGATTTGCAAAAAGCAGCTTACAAGGTGTCACAAAGTGTTGGACTATAAGCTGGTGTTGTGTGATTTTTAACCTTTGTCCACTCCAGTCCAACATCGGCATTTCATGTTATGGACGAGACCAGACCCATCAAACATTTCAGGTAGCCCAGATCCTAACTTTACACCTGCTTAAAACAACGAGCAAAGTGGATATTCCAAGAAAGAATCAGCTGGTCACCACTTTGTTTTAAACAAAACAGAATTTATTTACAAGATTACTGAATGAAACACAAACAACAGAAAATAGAATGCTGAATACGTATCCTATCCGAAAACCCAACAGACGATCACAACTTAATGATACTCTTCCAAATATTTGCAACAATTTCCACAAACACCTTTGGCACAATAGGTAAAATCAAACAAGTTCTTATAGGATAGAGGTCAGAGGGAGAGTACCGCCTGGACCTGCTTCTTTGGATCCTTTCTTCACACTGCTGCTTTAAAAACCCAAACCAGAGAAAAGTTGAGCTGGGAGAACTGTCCACACCCCTTTCATTGTACAAGTGTGTTTTTAAATTTGAAAGCCTTCTGCCTGAGGCAGTCTCTGTTAGCTATTATCAACTTGGCCCTAAAACCCCTCACCTCCAGACTTTTCGGAGTCTGTGTCATTTATGACCTCTCTTGAAAAAGAAAAGCCAAAGGACAACATAACCTTGCGTGTGTGGTACTAGAAAAGCACAGCAGGTCAGGAATGAGGAAGGGTTTTTGCCCAAAACATCAATTCTCCCGCTCCTCAGATGCTGCCTGACCTGCTGTGCTTTTCTAGCACAACAATCTCAACACTGATCTCTAGCATCTGCAGTCCTCACTTTCTACCTGCATAATCTTGTTAAAGGAACAGCTTAATCACACACACTATGTCAATAAATTAAGACACAGTTTAAACTAAACGTTAAAAGTTTAGCATCGTATGCATGGAAAGTGTATGTTGATATATTTGCATAATGTCAGACAAACAATAAGGAAAATGCATCAGCAAGATGGATTAAGCAAGAGTTTAGTCATCTAAGCACTCAAATGTAAATTATATCATTACACCCAATACAGGTCAAAATGTTTTTGGGAACTTTCACCAGATTCCATCATGAATAATGGAACATGTTGCAGCAAGGAGTGTAAAATATATTAGAGTGTGTGCTAGTAAGGAATATATCAACATTATTAAGGCATTTTGTAGAATGTGTTAGAATTTAAGTGAAAAATATGGAGTGGATCAGAAACTTCCATCCCAGAATGGGATAATTTTATGTATTACAGTGAGAGAAGTACAATAATTCAGTGATATAATGGCAATAGAGACATATCACTGTTTTAAACCAAGAAATGTAAAATAACATTAAATTAATTCTACTGAATATTCAGAAAAGAAATTAAGTACAGATTATTTGTCACCTTGGTTGGCCTAAGCTACAATGTCAAAACAGAGAAGACATAACTTTATTCTGCATCTAATGCAGATCACATGATCTTATAATTTTTCCATTCCCAGTAATAAGTTAACAGACAACAGTGGGTGAGATCATTCTCTTTGGAGTAGAGAAGGTGACAGTAGTGATTTAAGATAGATGTGGCAAGTTATAAGGAAATATGATAGAGTAAATAAGCAGGCAGAAACAGAAGGCAGTTTTACATGACTGGACAAAATAAGTTGGAGAGTGGTTCTCCTAGAGAAACGTTTTTAATGCAGTGAGCTATGATGATCTGGAGTGCACTGACTGAAAAAAAAAGGGAAAAGGATACTCATCAGGAACTTTCAAAAGACATGTCTGTTAAGGCACAGTGGGCGAAATGGTGTCCAAACATATGGCTCTATGAAACTTTTGTCTTTACAAGCAAAAGGATTTAAGAAAAAAAAATAGAACTTTTAAAGGCTGTAACAATTCAGGATTCACATGTAGCAAAACAGGAAGTTTTAAAAAAAAACACACTGCTTACCCAAATTTCCTTTCTGTACATGACCCAGCACATACAGTCCACTCTTCTTTAGGTCATTTGTGAAACTTATCAATTGAGTACATGTTCTGGGATTGGCTACCATCAGCAGAATTTGTGGGCGCCAGAATTTGACATGATCTTTACGAACATCTAGCATCAGAAGATACTTTCTAACCTGCAAATACAAGCATTGATACAGGATTCTGATGGAAAAAGATTAATTTCATTACTGCACATACTAACTTACTGCTTTACTAGTATTGATGGAATAAAAACTTCAGTGTAAAGTGCTAAGTAAAGGAGTTAGAAATGATGAATCTACCAGTGCATCACTGCATATTTCTCAAATAATGAAATGTAGCTATTTATCTACAAACTTAAGTTTGTAATATTACTAAATTCTTACAGTGGTACTGTGCATGTGAATCTCATCTCTTCAGAGATCCAGAATTCACATGACAGCGTCAAAATTCAGTAAAATCCTATCTGATGAGCAACATTACTTTGCATTTGATTGTAACACTGCCAACGTAGTTGGCATACAATGGATTTTAATTCAATAACATAAAGCCTGTTGAAAGCTACATCACTACAAATCCTATTCATCTCACAGCTACAGTATATGTGCCAATAACCTACTACTATTATGATACTGAAATACACTTCTTTCCTAAAGTGTTCAAGCAAAGAGGTACTTGAAATAACTCCACAGAAGCTGGTATCCTGTCACCAAGTCACCCTTTATTTGTACATGGAGAGTCCTTGACACTGATCCAACTCTCTTACAGCCAGTTCTAAGAGTGAACAGGATGCCTGACACTCCTGTTCTTTTTTTTGTAAAAGAAATAGAGAAACACAAAAGCAAACAACCAAAAAGAAAACCAGAAATCAAAATGTCTCTAAGCTCAGAGAACTCTCCTCTTATTCTTCCTTCCCCCTCCTCACAGTGCACTGGCTGTGGGCCAGCTAGCTCGGAGTCAGTCCCCTCCGCTAACACACAAGAGGAGAGTCCTTCACCACTGATTCCAGCTCCCTCGGAGCCAGCTCAGAGTGAACAGTCTGACAGCACTGTTCCTTTTCTTTCTTTTTCTTTCCCCCACACTACCGCCTAACTGCAGTAGTGCTTATTTTCCCCCAGCACCCATGTTGTGTGTGTGCAGGTGTGAGACATAGTGAAAGACGCAAGGTATACAAATCTTTATTCAATTTCCACCACCAGGAAGAAAGGAAACACCCAAGTGGCCAGTGACAAGCAGTGCCCTTCACATCAAAGGGCAATGCTGAATGATCAAACAGTGGAGGGAAGGGATTAAATCAAAATAGAACTGGATAAGGAAATAATATACTCCACTCCCTGCGGTGCCCACCTCTCCCTGAACAGCTCAATGGTGGACACGGCGTGCTCCTTTTCCAGAGACACCCAGGCAACACTCCTGTTTTTTTTCTTTTTTTTGTGGGTGAGTCAGAGTTTATTGGCATCAGACCAACATGACCATTTTTGCTTCTGCTCATGTTGTTACTGAAATAACTCCACAAAGACTAGTATTCTGTCACCAAGTCACCCTTTATTTACACGTGAAGAATCCTTGACACTGATCCAGCTCCCTCAGAGCCAGCTCTCAAAGTGAACAGAATGTCTGAAAACTTCTGTTCTTGTCTATCAGACAGGGCTCCCTTATTGGACCAGATTAACAGCCCAATCAGGGAACTCCTATCCTACAAGGTCCACCTAACTGACCTTGTTACAATCTCTACACCCCTCCCGTCCCCCACCCCAGTCCGAGGACACAGGCTGGTTATTTTTCTTTTGTAGCTCCTGCTGGGGCATTTTACCACCAGGTCAGGTTTCTCCAACTCTGCCTCTGATATGGTCAGTGTGTAATGCACAGTAGCTTGCCTCTTCCATCTGGAGTGTCTTGGAAGAGATTCATTCTTTTTCTCAGTGGCAAAGGCATTGAGGCGGTGATATCCACAGGGTCCATCTCAGACTCTGAGCTACGATAGAGGGGACCCATCGGTTCTGAAGCAGTTGGAAAGGCTGTCGAGGAGCTGGGCATGTTTTGCTGCTGCACAGTTTGCAGCTTCGTGTGCTCCATGTTCTTGTGCAGGACTGTCGCTCCTACGCAGACTTTATATGTCACTGGAAGTGTCCTTGCATTGACCATACCTCTTACTCACGCTGGGCCATTCCTGTGGTTCCTACACCAAACTTCGTCCGGTCTCCCTCGCTTCGAGGAGTCTTGTATCCGGCACTAGCCTTCCTGATGCCGATTCACTATCATCATGTACCCCACTTCCCTCCAGGTCCAGGGAAATCAGATTTAACCTGGCGCAGAACCTTTTCCCCATTAACAACTTTGGAGCTATCCTTATAGTTGCATGAGAGGTGGTCCTATAATCAAACAGGAAGCAGGATAGTTGGTAAGTTAGTGATTCTGTACACTTTTTTTTTTAAAAGTCTGCCTTCAAATTTGGAATGCTTTTTCTGCCAGACCATCGGATGTTGGATGGTATGGAGCTGACCTTATAATGTAGAATACCTTTCGACTTTAGAAAATACTCAAGTTCTTGGTTTGTAAATGATGGCCCATTACCTGTGACCAACAACTCCAGGAGTCCATGTATCGCAAAAGAAGCGCACAGTTTTTCTATCATTGTTCCAGTGTTTTGCGAATGAACTCTATGCACGTCCAGCCACTTTGAATGGGTGTCCACAATGACTAAAGAACATTAGCCCATGGAAGGACGTGCACAGTTGACACATAACTGAGTCCAGAGTTTACATGGCCATTCTGACAAACGTGGGGGAGCCGCTGGTGGTAATTTTTGTCCTTTTTGGCACTCTGGACATTGCCCCACCTATGCAGCTATGTCTGTATTCAATCCTGGCCACCAACATCTTCATTTTGGAAACCTCCGGAAGGCCCTGGTGGAGGTCAGGGAGGAGAAAGTGAGGACTGCAGATGCTGGAGATCAGAGTTGAGTGTGGGGTGCTGGAAGAGCACAGCCAGTCAGGCCGCGTCAGAGGAGCAGGAGAATTGATGAAAACATTCCTGATGAAGGGCTCATGTTCGAAACATCGAATCTCCTGCTCCTTGAATGCTACCTAACTGGCTGTGCATTCCCAGCACCACACTCTTCGACCCTGGTGGAGTTCAGCCAGTATCTGGCAGCCACCTCTCCTTGGGACAATCACTCTAGCCCCCCATAATAATATGCCATCACGATCTGGTCTCTCTGGGTCCAAACAGATTTCAATTCTGGTTGTGATGGTTCTTTAGTTTCCCCATCACCCCCAGCTGTTTCGGTTTTGTCAGGACCAGATCTTTCTGTATTATCAGTCTAATATTATCAGCTGTGACAGAAAATTTAAAACCATTACGGACTCATCCATTGGCAATACCACCAGTGGTGTATTTGCCAGTAGGAGGTGGCTCAGTGCATTCACATTTGCTACTTGGCCTCTCTGACAGTGTTCTAACCTGCAATTGTATGCACCTAGTATTAGAGCCCATCACTGAATGTGGCCTAAAGCTATGGGTGGCACCAACTTGACCTCTTTAATTAGATCTAGCAGGGGTTTGTGGTCCATAATGATTACAAATTTATGCCCGTATTGGTGGAACTTCTTGACTCCAAATATGACTGCCAAACCTTCCTTCTCTTTCTGGACGTATTTTCACTCTGCATTAGCATACGCTATTGGGCATTCCTCTCCACTGGGCCACTAGGAGCTAATACTACTTTGATGCCATATGGGGAAGGCATTGTATGTCAATACCAGATCTCGCTTGGGATCATAGGGTGGCCAACCTAAGGAAGGTGTTGTCCAAGTATCACCAGAACATTACCTGCCCCATCAGGGACCCGAACATTTTAGACCACTGCTACACCATTTTGAAAGATGCTGCAGCTCCATCCTCTGTCCTTATTTCGGGAAAACCAACCCCAATGCAGTGTTTCTTTTCCCAGCTTACAGGCAGAAGGTCAAGCAGGAGACCCCCTCGCGGATACAGATCCAGTGCTGGTCAGAGGAGGCAGACAATCAACTCTGGTGCTATCTGGAATCGGCTGATTGGGCCATGTTCAAACAGTCCGCAGGTAACTTAGACGAGTACACCACCACCGTCACAGACTTTATCAGCAAGTGTGTGGAGGACTGCATACCGAGGAAGTCAATCCAGGTGTTCCCCAACAGGAAACCCTGGATGAGTCAGGACATACAGAACCTGCTAAAACCCAGGAGTGAAGCCTTCAGATCAGGAGACCCACTCAAATATAAGGAATCCGAGTAAGACCTTCGCAGAGCCATGAAGACAGCCAAGGACCAATACTGATCCAAACTAGAGACCCAGACACCTGGGGACTATGGTAAGGGCTGAATGACACCACAGGTTCTGGAAAGAGACAGTACAAGATAGCAGACGATGATGACACATCCCTCCCAGATTGTCTCAACGCCTTCTATGCTCGCTTTGAGCCGAATATCAGTGGAGAGGTAACACTTATTCCAACAAGTCCTGACAAACCTATTCCAACAGTCACTGCATCAGAAGTCAGATCAGTTTTCCTTCATGTGAATCCAAGGAAAGCGATGGGACCAGATGGAGCACGAGGCTGTGAACTCAGAACATGTGCACATCAACTGGCAGAGGTCTTCTCGGACATCTTCAACCTCTCCCTGCAGCAGGCCACTGTCCCTGCCCTGTTTCAAGAGGGCCAACAGCATCCCTCTGCCGAAGGCGGCTCATGCAGCATGTCTCAATGACTACAGCCCAGTGGCCCTAACTTTGGTGGTCATGAAGTGATTTGAACGGTTGGTCATGGCATTAATCAACTCTCTTGACCCACTCCAATTTGCCTATCGCACCAACAGATCCATGTCAGATGCCATATCACTTGCCCTTCACTCCTCCCTAGAACATCTTGACACCAAGAACAGCTATGTAAAAATTCTACTCATTGACCACAGTTCAGCTTTCAACACTATTCTCCCCTTCAGACTGATTTCTAAACTTAGTGATCTTAGACTAAGCGCCACCCTCTGCAACTGGATCCTCAGTTTCCTGACCCACAGGCCACAATCAGATTGGGGACAATTCTTCATCCTCACTAACACCCAACACTGGAGCCCCCCAGGGGTGCGTACTCAGCCCCCGACTGAACTCACTGTAGACCCATGACTGCGTCGCCAAATACCAGACTAATGCCATTTACAAGTTTGCTGATGACACCACCATAGTCGGTCAAATCTCAGATGGCGACGAAACAGACTACAGACGGGAAGTGGAAGACCTGGAAAAATGGTGCATCGAGAACAACCTAGGTCTCGATGCCAGCAAAACCAAGGAACTCATTATTGACTTTTGGCCGGATGTTACTCATGTCCCCCGACACATTAACAGCACAGAGGTGAAACAAGTGGAGAGTGGTCATCCACAACAAGTTTTCTTGGACTCTTCATGTGGATGCACTGGTTACAAAGGCCCAAGAACGTCTCTTCTTCCTCAGGTAGCCTGAGGAAATTTGGCATGATCGCGAATGTCTTTGCCAACTTTTATAGGTGTACCATCGAGGGCATTCTGTCTGGATGGATCATTACCTGGTAGGGCAACTGTACCATTCAAAATCAGAGACGGTTACAGAGAGTGGTGGACTCGGCCCGGACAGTCACAAAGGCCAATCTCCCATCTATAGAATCCATTTACCAGGCCTGCTATCAAGGAATGCCAGCATTCTCAAAGATCCATCCCACTCTGGCAATGTTTTTCTACAACCTCTACCATCGGGGAGAAGGTATAGAAGCCTGAACACATGCACCAGCTGTTTTTGTAACAGTTTCTATCCTACTATTGTTACTCTCAAACTCTTCGTATTCGCTTGTACCTGTGTTTTTGTTTTTGCCGCTGTTTACCTATATTTACTTATCTATGCTACTTAACTTTGCGATCTGCCTGTATTACTCGCAAGACAAAGCTTTTCACTGTGCCTCAGTAGACGTGACAATAAATTCAATTCAATTCAACACCTTAGAGGATGATAGCTGTTCCTGCATTTCCTTGAAAGCCATTGCTTGGCTTCATGATTATTTCCAAGGCTGATGCTTTTTTTTTTAAGAAAAAGAGTTGCTGTAAAGGTATGAGGATGGAGGTCAGATAATGTGTAAACTTCCCATTATAATTCATTAGCACAAGAAAAGACACAAGTTCCAGTACAGTCGTGGGAACCAGGGCACTTTTAATCACCCTCCCAATGGATATAACTAGGTTTTGTCAACCTTGCAACCCAAGTTAGTTGCTTGGGGTGCCTGGAACATATAGTTTCCTTTCTAAGGCATATGCCCACCTGAGAGAAACGTCTATGGACTATGTCCAACTTCTCCAAGTGCTCTTTATTGGCTTTCCCCCTTATTAGAATGTCATCTAAATAAATGGTGACCTGGAGCAGACCTTGTAAAAATGTTCTTCACCATCCACTGAAAAGATTGCACAGGCTGATGATATCCCATACTGCAGTGTGGGATATTGGTACAAATCTTTATGGGTATTCATTGCAACATACTTCAGGGAATTCTCATCTGACCACAATTGCAAATATGCATGGCTCATGTCCAGCTTTGAAGGACTGCACCCCCATCAGCTTTGGGTATAAACCCTCTATGCGAGGGACTTGGTAGTTATCCAGTTGCAAAAAAAGCGGTTTACTGTTAGTTTAAAATCCCCACACAGGCGAACCAACCCATCAGGCTTCACAACTGGTATATTTGGTGCTATCTATTTTGCAGACTGGACTATTTGATGATTCTTTCTCTTTCTAGCCTTCTGATTTCTGCCTTTACTTTTGCTCGTAAGGGAAATGGCACTGGGCAAGCCTCGCAGAATCATGGAATTGCTTCCTAGTCAACATACAAGGTGGTCTTTGCTCCACTGACATTCCCTAGACCTTCCTGAAAAACTCGCAGGTATTTAATTAGGATTTCACTCAGGCAGCCATTATCTAACCAAAAAATGCTGAGCCAATCTTGGTGGATCTTTCTCAACTAATTTGACCCCATCAAGCTTGAGCCCAAACCTTTTACTACGATGGGAGGAACTGAACTAACGACTTCTCATAACACACTGGAACTGAAGTTGGACCCTTAACCTGAAAAGTTCCCTGGTATAAGTTCTCAGTCTAGCCGAGGTCTTGCACAAACTTAAGTGTTGGAGTCCAGAGCAAATTTTGTTAAAGACTGGTTCTGCAATCACTGAAACAGCCAATACTGGAATTGACTTCCATTAGAACCAGGTGACCACTTAACCAATGTTTATTTTGATTAGTTCTGATTTGAACGTCGCTAAGCAATTTAACTGTTCTTAGCCAGATGTAGGTGGACCTTTCAGGGTGTGCACTCTTCTGGATACCAATCTATAAGTTACCTTCCTTAATTTAGGTCTGGTGGGACTCTTTTGCTGTCTTGAGACCGCATACCGGCAGCAACGACAACGGCTTGCCAGCCAGATCCTGAAGAGAATTTTATATATTTGGCTGAAGCTTGGCTTTGTTTCAAGGTTTTGCTGTGGACTGACCAAGAGTCTTTCTGTTCAGGAAATGCCCTGAATGAGGCTATGCAAATGCCTCCATCGAAGTGGTGAGGGTGTCCACTTCCATCAGAATACCCAGCATCTCATAGGCTCTACTTGCCACATTTTCCAATGATAAAGCCAGTTGGGCTGCCTCTTTGAAGTCCAGTTGGATTTCAGCTACTAGGTGTTTTTACATAGTTACATCATCTATCACACATACCAAATGGTCTCTCAGCATCTCATTAAGGGTTAAACCAAAGTCACATTCCTCTGCCAGTCATCTTTACTTAGTCAAAAATCCTGGTACGGATTCTTCTGGTTATCAAAATGCCGAGCAAAACAGACAGCATTTCAGAATTACAGGAGACTTGACATCATAACATTCCTTAACTAAATCCGTCAACTCTTCAAAAGTTTTAGTATCTGGTGCTTCAGGGATAGTTAGGCTCCTAATACCTGAAAAAGCTGCAGGTCCATAAGCTGTCAGGAGAATTACTCGTTAATTTTCATCTACAGCAATGGCATTTGTTGAGAAAAAATACGCATTCTTTCCACATACTGGGTCCAGTTTGTGATTGCAGAATTGAGTGAGTCAAGCTTCCCAAATAACAGCACAATTCCAGAAATGCTTACTTCAACTCAAAGGCATCTGTTGCAAACAATTTTCTTCAGAAGCAAGCATTACTCTCGTGAACACTAAAACAACTCCTGTCACCAAGTTACCCTTTATTTACATGTGGAAAGTCCTTGACACTGATCCAGCTCCCTCAGAGCCATCTCTCAGACTGAACACGATGTCTCACACACTAGTTTTTATCTGTCAGCCAGGGCTCCGATTGGACCAAATTTACAGCTCCAATCAGAGCGCTCATATTCAGTGAGGTCCACCTGGCTAACCTCATTACAATTACTGCAGTTGTCAGCTTCATCAATAACAGAAAGTTTGATAAATTAATCTACTCTTCAATAATAAATTATTCTTGCTGTCAAAGTAAGTTATTAATTGTCACAAAAACGCTTTGTGTAATAAAGTGTTACATACATTTCCAGGACATATCTTTTTTTTTTAAAAAAAGTGTTTAGCCATAGACCATATGGGCATTCAAACTAGCATCGAATATTAGATTGGAGGTAGAATATAAAAAGAATGAGTTCTGATGGACTTGTCAATTTTTTTTCATCCTTCATGTTCGAGCTGATTTAAAAACCAAGGGAACACCAAGGTCAGTATCAAATTAATTTGCACTGACATTGTTCTGAGGAACTGTAAAGTAATGTGGGTAACAACATAAGAGTTTAATGTCAAACTCTTATACCCTACAAATT
Organism: Chiloscyllium plagiosum; assembly: GCF_004010195.1. Lineage (NCBI taxonomy): Eukaryota > Metazoa > Chordata > Chondrichthyes > Orectolobiformes > Hemiscylliidae > Chiloscyllium > Chiloscyllium plagiosum. The sequence goes on along the minus strand of NC_057722.1, from coordinate 46,664,017 downwards.
TGGTATGAATCCAGCAGCTTTCTGAACCATTATTGATTGTGTAAGGAGCAAAAACTGTATCTTCACAGTGCTGCAAATTTTAACAGGTTTACATTAGACTGTGTTTTACAGTTAACGCTATGAATAATGAACTTGATCACAGCTATTGTTGCTATGATGATGGCTCGTTAATGAATCTGTTAAAACAAATAGCAAAATTTTGCAGATCTGAAAATCTGAAATAAAAGACAAAATCCTGCAAGTACTCCGCAGGTACTCCCTTCACATCAATGAAGGAACTGTTAATGCCTCAGGTCAGTGACCTTCCAAAAGAACAATATAACAGATGTTTCAAACACATAATGATCACCATCTTGGAACAGTTTCCTGATGTTCTACAGTACCTGGTGGAAGATCAGAGCTTGGCTGATGTAACCCCAGCTGCTTGAAGGTGATACATAGTGAAGAACCAGCAACAGTATCAGCATGAATGCAACACTGCATGACGCATATATTGGGCTAATCAGGAACATCATAATCGCACAGCCAATGATGCCTAACACACAAGTATGCCAGGTGAAGTAGCGAAAGGTTGGCCTAAAAATAAGAGAAATACATTTGAATAGTAATATGCTTGCTAAAGATCACCCTTTGTCTTGTGGCTCACAAGTTAAATTCATAATGAATGAAGGGATGCTTAATGACATTTGGATTGGAGCAAGAATTAGCTTTTCCTCGAAGGTGGGATGTCACATTCTCCACTGTTACTCCCACCATATTACAAACCTTAGTTTGATACCATTAGGAAAGAGAATGGAGGTTAACTACTTCATCCTAGGAATGAAGAACCGATTATGTTTTTGCATTAGTTGCAGGCAGGTTACCATTGTATGGGGTGCAGTTATTTTTCCAATTGTTGGTAATTTAGATTTGATTAAGCAAGTGAGCCAATATGGTACATTGAAAGCAACTTTAGTTAATATACTTAGACATTAGTGGTTATTCTCGAGTCAAACATGGTTCTTAACAAAAAGATGTGTTCAGATTTTTGAGAACACCTCTAGGTTTCAGTGAAGATAGTTGTGATAATATCAAACCCCTAAGGGGTGACACTTCATAATTAAACAGAAGCACAAGTTGTTCTACTGGTGTCACATTGTTTAGACAGGAATCTGTTGAGTTAGCAAGCTACGAGGGACTGGCTGTCAAAGAGAGGATTCAATTGGTATTTGAAGGAATAAATCAGAAGTATAGTGGTCAGCACTTCAAACAAATCAATCATAAATTGGGTGCACGTGACCCAGTCAGTCTAAGATTGGTCATATGTGTCTGTTAGAGTTCAGGATCCCTTTGACCAGGAGTAGTGGCTAACCAAGGTTAATAAGCAGTGGTTCATCGAAGAGAAGTTGACAGAAGGGCAACCTTAATCAACAAAAGAGCACTAGACATGTGTCTTGTCAGCTGGAAAAAGAAAATGGTACGCCAAAGAGGATTGATTGAAAAATCACTGCTTCTATTGCATGTTATTTCTTCTGTACTTCAAATAGATTTCATAAATTCTGCTAACTTGTGGAAACATACTAATATCTAGAATGGACCTTGTACCCAATTCAGATTAATAACCTTTTAGCTTGGTTCCCTCAACTCAGCCCATAATTATAATTGACTCGGCTCTTAAAATTAAAAGGTACACTAAAGTCACCATTATCATGGAGGACCAGAAGGCTATTCTCTCATTAGAGGGGGTCACTGGTGGTGGTTTAACGTGATGGTCACCATACCTGAGGCAAGGGGAGAGTTTGAGAAGGAGAATCCTTCATGGTAATCCCAGCCTATACAGGAACTGAATTCACTCTATTTCCATTACTCTACACAAACCAGCTGTTCAGCCAACTGAGCTAACCAACTGAAATTAGTGAGCACCCAAATCATACAGACTGGGATGTAACTTGCAAATACAAGAGGACAGTCTTACTCAACTTGTTAAAAAATGACTGCTTTTACTTTCATCATCGTTTTATTTTGGAAGCAAATAATTTATCTCATATTGTTAGAATAAAATGGTAATTGGTTGACTTCAAATGCAATAGCAAGCCAGTCTAATCCTTTAATTCAAAGTCATTTCAGTTGAACCATCTATTATTTTGAATTCCTTTCGGCATAAAAAAGCCTACAGTGCTTTTCGGATTTAAATTGCTTAATTCAAATGACTGGATAATTCTAAAATTATCCAGGCTTTGAACTAACAGGAACAGGATGCACAAGGATAGATACCAGCAGAATTGAAAATGTTAAAAAAGGAATAAGTACAGATTTACTTAAGAATCAGAAAGGTTAGAATTATGGCATGTACAGTCTCCCTTATGTCTATTGGTAAATGTTGATGATTTTCAACATTTACCATTTTATCTATATCCCTTGGAATAAATTTACAAAACAATAATTAAAGGTATAAATGAATATGTCCCCAAGATAAGCTCAAGTCAAGTTCACAAAAATATTGCATGTTACTCGCTGGTACAATTACAACATTTATAAAGCATCTGGGATGAGTATATGAAATAGGAAGGGTTGAGAGAGATATAGGCCAAATATGGGCTGGCAAATGGATCAGATTAAGATATCTGGTTGGCCTGGACGAGTTGAACCAAAGGGTCCGTATCTCTGGGACTCCATTTGAAGTTGTCCGCATATCTATCTTTCGGAATGTGATGAAGCAAAGGAATTTCTGTTTCAAGTCAAACCATCGTACTATACAAAATCAATAAAACCAAAGACGTTGTTTGCAACACAGAAAATGCTACACAGCAATAAGTGTAAATAATGAGAGCAAAAGTTAAGAGGCTGGTTCTTCATCAACGACACAGAAATTGCACAATTGTAGTTTACCCTAGGAAAAAAAAGTCAACAAAATAACAACTTGAAGTGCAAAGTCCTAACAAATGTTACAAAATCTATCTATCACCACAATTTACAAATATATTAAGACCGTCAGCATGGAAAGGCTGTCCACAAAGTTTCAGGAAATTAGCCACTATTTGTTCATTTAGCAAATTTTGAAAACTGTTAAGTTTCTGTTATTGCTCCTCAAGTAGAAGGTACTAGAGATTGTGATCAAATATTTGGCCAAAGATGTGAGTTGAAATGATGCCCGGAAAATTACTGAAAGATAGTTGGACAGGCTTAAGGGAGAGCGATCCAAAGCTGAAAGTACTGTTGGCAATAGTACAGCGAAAAGCGCAGGAGGGGTGGCATTGGGACAGTAGGAAATAGCAGAGAGAAAAGGTGTAAATGTACAAGAAACATAAGCTAGACGAATGGAGACTTTTGAGGGGGAGCAGTTGCAGGTCAGAGGAGGTAATAGAAATAGCAAATGAGTTTATGGATGAATCTAAACACAAAGATAAGAATTATATCTTGAGATTTTAGGAACTCAGGAGTAAAGAAGATGAGGCAGCTGGGATTATTGATACTAAGGAGGCATCCTGGATGCCACAATTGTCCAAAGGGTAGCCATGTTTGGCTCAAAGCAAGATTTTACACCATAACAACATCACTATAGATGAAAAGGCTCAGAGTTGATGTACATGAATAAGGATTAGTTAGACTAAGATTCCAAAGATGGGAAAGATTAATGATTGCATTGTCAAGTGAAGGAAAAAGGGAAGAGGGAGGAGGGAGTGGAAGGAAGAAAGGAATTAAAAATAATAATGGGGAAATAAAGGTAATGGCCCACATTTAAAGCTACCCAAAGTACTCAATGCTAATGGACATAGAACATTTAGGTTATATACAGGACTGAGGTAAAACATGTGGTAATTGCAAACTTCAGGTAGACCTTAATATCATCAATGTAGGTTCAGTCCATTGCTGTAGAACAGTGAGAAACTGGTCAAGGGAATGGCCTAACAGGACTAAATGCCAATCAGACATTTGACTGGACAGTGTTGGCTCTTCTCCAGGATTCAGGGCTCAGAGAAGAAATCTGGGACTGGCTGACAATCCAGCAGCTTACCATTAAAAGACAGCACAATGGGAGCAGGAGCAAATTACTTCAGATGCTGGAATCTGTACTGAAGACAAAAAATGTTGGAAATCTCAGCAGGTCAGGCATGGAGAAAAAGCAAACTACATTTCAAGTCTAGATAGATCTGATGTAGAGTATCTAGATTCAAAATGTCAGCTTGCTCTCTCTTCATGGATGCTGCCTGATCCGCACTGATCTCCAGCATTTGTTGTTTTCAGCATGATGAGCGTGGTTGTTGTTGCCAGTTAAGCACACAGGGGGAAACCTAGGGTTGGCAGGGGATCCAGGCCTCAGGTGAATGAGGGTGAAATAGAATTGGTGAGAAAAGAGGTCAGAGGGAAGGGCAGGTTTGGTTTTTAATGGTCAGCCCAATGTCTTTGGAAGGAGCAATAATTTTTCTCAGGAGGATTCCACCTTCCAGCTCCACTCTAAGAAACTACCAAACTAAATCTAATCTAACTCCCTCATCCCCCAATCTTAGATTGTTAAATGTAGGGGAATGGGTCTGGGTAGGTTGTGCTTCGGTGGGTCGGTGTGGACTTGTTGGGCCAAAGGGCCTGTTTCCACACTAAGTAATCTAATATAAATATTCTTGAAGATATATAGTGAAAAAATATGCTTTGAGAATTTAATCACAGCTATTTTACAGTCAATGCACAGACACACCTCTATTATTTTAAATAAACTCGTAATGTGCATGGGTTTACCTCAACAGATGAATGTTGTTCCGGTTATTGTTTCAGAGTTCAGATTACATTCCTCTCACATGCAGATGACATCAGTTAGCTAAGAACTAAAGCGTGGTGATCACTAATAGTCATTGTTGATTGAAATATTATCAGACATTTCTTTTGTAGGTTAGACCTTAGGACAGAGAACCAAGTGCACATTAATTGCCCTAGCAGTGCAGGAAGTTTGCCTATGAGCATAATGCAAAATGGTTCAGGTTAGTAAGCAAATGCAAACAGGCCTATATAATTTGACTAGCATGTAATCATCTTGACACCCTCTGCATTTGTCACATCTGTATGCTTACATCATGGTAGGAAATTGTATAAGTGCTGATTCAGCATATCTTTTGGATTTTAAGACAACTAGCAGCAGTCAGTAAGACCCGTTTAAAGAAAAAAATCAGATTGTATCTTTCAGTTGAAGAAGTCTGGCGAATTTACTCGTAGTTGTTAGCATCAATGCTAACAATGCAATAATAAAACCACCACTGAGATGATATTCCAATAAATTTTGCTTTATAGCACAGTTGTGTAAAAAATGTAGTGTAGCAATGATACACATTTCAAGGAATTCATGGAGCTTTCAACTGTGTTATTTACATCATGCTTTCAAAATAAAAAGTCAAAGATAACAGTTTACTGGCAAATTAAGCAATGCAGTTCTGTATTTTCAACACAAATACCAACTAATGTTGGAGTAGTTTTGATAAATAAAGAAAACAATTTGATTTTGCCACTGCAGCATCATTTTAATAGTTTATGCTATAAACCTGAAATTAATTTTTAAAAAATTGTCACTAATCAGTTCAAAATAAAGATATTTCTTTTCAAATTTCTATCCAGTCAGTCCTGTTTTCTCCCCCACTGTACAGCACAGCACAGCACAGCATCAAGAGCAGGCTTGAAATGCAATCTCACTTGATGCCATTATCTTACAACCTACTTGCCATAATCAAAGCATCCAGCCGAGAAAATTGCAGTAAAAATGAAAGCTGAAAAATCTCTGAGGTACTTTTCCACACAAAGTTGCTTTATCATTTATGGTACTTTTATTATAACCTTTATAGTGGCTAGTTCCTTAAAAGATGCTTAGTGCATTCGAACTGTAACAACTAACAGTTGTTTGCAGATGATGTGTTCCTTGAGGATGTTACCCGTACCTGGTTCAAAAACAATTATTTAGAAAGCCACTTAAAGTTGCTAGCTGCTCAGTTCTTATTTTTATAGGCTATGAAAGGTGCTGGGCTAAGGCGAAATAAGGTCACTCACCATTAAAGTGTTACCAAAGCGTGATATTTTTGGTGTCCATGCTACATATGTGCGACAAGTGGAAAATTAAATTTACATTTAATTTACGTGTGCATTCAATGGGTATAGCTTTGGTACACTAAAGGCATTGATTTATTTCAAAAAAAGTTGCATTAACTCTGCTGCATTGTTTTGCATCCACTAGAACATTGGAGAATGCCTTGATTCTTCAGCATTTACAGAAACAAAACCATTTGAGACTTCAATATGTTAAGCCAAGTGTTTATTATTTTGTTTACAAAAACACAATCACTCATCTCTCTTACTTCCTTCCAGTCTCCCATTGTAAGCTTCTAGTTGAAAATGCTACATGTTTATTCCAGTTGATTTGGAATAATTTTATTTCAGGCTTATCATGCAAAGCCATGAGTCTGATCTAACAATCAGTCAAAAAGATGTTCTGTGTCATAATATCTGCTAAAAGTGAGCATATGAAACAATGCTACAATACACTCCTATTTTATTCCTCTAGTTTGAATGAGCACAGTGTGTACAGAAGGGACAGCATAGTTTACCATCTGCCTTTCAATCGGCTTTTCCAGCTCCTGCTCACACTACTTTCACGAGGACCAGAGGAACAATTTCTTTTTGGACCTGCAAAATTCTGATGTGCAGTTCACTCTACTGCTCGAGTAGCTGACCAAGTGATACTAAAACACATCCACTGATTTTGTGTGAACATTTTGATCTTCTAACACCCAACTTAGGAAAAAAAAAATTGAATGGCATAACTTTAAGGAACTGCAAAACATAACTCTCCCTGGCTTATACATGCAAAGGATCCAAAATGAATCAAGGTATGACTTGCACAAGTTCTATTACTTGTTATACAAGCAGCATAATCAGTGCTGTTGCTGCAGCATGCCCAATGGATTTTTAAATCACATCTGGAGTGACTAGCTTCTCCTGAAGATGGGAACATAGGAAATAGAAGCAGAACTAGGTCATCTGTCCCCTCGAGTCTGGCAAACCACTCAAATAGACAAGGGCTAACCTTTGACCTCAAATGGTATTTTCCTGACCTACGTTCAGATCCCTTCATATCTTTCATATCCATAAACCTAAAGTAGCACTGCAATTATTATTTCTGATCAACTAATTTTTTTCTGTGGAAAACGCTACATTGCTTGACCACTGCTACCTCTATATTATAATTATCAACGTATCATTTTACACAGGATTGACAGCATAGAAACGCGGTCATCAGTTCAGGTGGTCTATTTCAGTATATGGTTGACACAAGACTTCCCTCCCCCTTCTTCAGTTAAAACCATTGACATACTTTTAATTCCTTTCACGCTCCTGTGCTAATCTCATTTCCCTAAAATGTATCCATAACTAGTCACTTTCTTGTGATTAATTATTTCACAGTGCAACTACTCTCCGGATGAGAGATTGCCACAAAATTTTGTTGGAACTGCTATGAATGGCCATCTGGTTCAAACCTAATGCTGAAATATTTTCTATTGCTGTTCCATAAAAACTTCCGTAATCTTAAACATCTTTATCCGGTCACACAACAATTTACATGTACACTATTAACACAGTAAAATGTTCCAAGTCTTCTCTGCTCAGAGCAAAGTAACTTCAGCCTGTTCAATCCTTCCTGCTGGAACAGCCCCCCTGTTCTGGTATCATATTTTTATTTTCTTCATTTCTCTGCTTGGACCTTTAATTCTCCTTCATAATATACAGTCCTAAACTATGCATAGCACAGCATGGTTTCCAGGGATTTATACAATTTTAACATGCTTTGGTTTCTTTTATTGAAATGGCTATATTAACCTGCACTCCTACTTTTTGTGATCTGTTTGTCTGTACCACCAGGTCCTCTGCTCATTGACTCCATTTAGATACTCACATTCCAATGATTGTATGGTCTCCTTAACTCTCCTACCAAAATGTGTTACCTCACACTCATCCATATTAACATTTATTTGCTAATTCTCACCCATTCTGCAAATACTGTAAAGTGTTGTTATTTAATAGCAAACTGTCACCATTTAACCAGATCTTCTAATTTAGTGCCACCTGCAAAACTTGCAACTGTTCTTCTGAGATGTTTATGTAAGTGATGAACATCAGTGGTCTCAGCATTTCGATGCTTATCGAACACCATCATTCATGTTTTAATACTATGACATATGGTCAAAGTTTAGATTTAAGGTAGGTCTTAAAGGAGAGGCAAAGCTGCAAACAAGTTTAGATGTTGAACAAATGCAGTATACTAATTTAAAGAGTACAGGAGTTAATGGAGGTGGTGATGAACAGAGCTGGATGTCATCAGTGTTTGTGACAGAATGATGTTACTTTCTATCTATCTTTACTGCTCCATGACATGTAGACTCAGGTTCCATTTCACCCTCTCTGTAAACACCACACAAGACAATTGCCATTCTCCCAGTACCTGTCAGGGTTTCCTCCAGGTGCTCTGGTTTCCTCCCATAGTCCAAAGATATGCAGGTTAGGTGGACTGGCTATTCTAAATTGCCCATATAGTGTCCAGGAATGTGTTGGTTATGAGGATTAGCCATAGGAAATGCAGGATTACAGGGATAGGTTAGGGGAGTGGGTCTGGGTGCGATACTCCTCAGAGGGTCGATGGGCCAAACTGCCAGTTTCCACACTGTAGGGTTTCTATGGTTCTATTCTATGAGATCACCAAGACTATGGGCGCTTAACCATATTCTAGCAATAGCATTGCAGACTTGTGCTTCAAAACTTGCTTCATCCCTAGCCATGCTGTTCTAGTACAGATATAATGATGAAAAGTTGTCCAGGTATGTCCTGTACACAAAAACAGAACAAATCCAACCCAACCAATTACTTCACTATCAGTTTACTACTGATCACCAGCAAAGAGAGTGTGATGGAAGGTGTCATCAACAGTGTTTTCAAGCAACACTTGCTTAACAATACCTGCTCATTTTCACTGCGCTCCAGACCTCATTACAGCATAGGTTCAAACATGGACAAAAGTGCTGAATTCTAGAACTGTGCTAAGAGTGACTTCCCATTGACATCAAGATCATACGTGACCCAGTGTGGCACGAAGGAGCCTTCACAAAACTGGAATCACTGGGTATCGGGGGGGTAAACTTTGCTGGTTGGAGTCATACCTGGCATATAGAAGATGGTTGTAATTCTTGGAGGTCAGTCAGAGTCATAGAGATGTACAGCATGGAAACAGACCCTTCGGTCTAACCTGTCCACGCCGACCAGTCATCTTCGAGTGAAGGTGGTAAATTAGCAGTAACTCCTCTTAGCAAATATCTCTTAGCTGAAGCACAAATGTGAATTTCTGTCCAGGAGCAATGCTGATCAGTTCCACATAATTAAAAAAAAAAATCAAAGGAGCAACTAACCCCAGGGGTCATACAGCTCTATTTTTGAGAGGGGTGAGGGAGAACGAGAGCAAGAGAAAAAAAAGACAACAAGAAAACACAGTTTGTGAGAAAGAGAGAGTATGAGAAAGAAAGAGACAGCGCAAGAGAGCACAAGAGAAAGAGCGAGAGAATGACAGCACGAGAGAGAGAAAGAGAGAGAGAGTGTACATGACAGAGAGTGCAAGAGTGAGAAAGAGAGAGGAGTAAAATAGAGTAAAATTTAAACTTGTGGAAATCATAAAAAGTTTAAAAACATCTGACCAAAAGAACAAAAAAAATCCTATTTTGAATAATGTAACTGCACATGTCTAAAATAATAGCAGGGTGTTGGCTGGAGATACAACAGAACAAATCCTTTACTTAATATTCAAGCCACAAGCAACACAGTTGGAAAAGAAAAAAAAAGGATCAAAGCAAAGAATAAAACATGAATTTAAAAAATAAAAATGCATACCATGCGGACAGGATGAGATGTTATTTGATTTAGCCAGATTTCATAGTTGGGAAAGATTTGCAAGTCAAAAGTAGAAGCAGGACAATTGGAAAGAATCAGCAGGAAACACCAGGACAAAGAAAAAGAAAACATAAAGCAGTTTTAAAAGCAACTGCATAATCCTATAATTGCCTCCAGTCACCTCAAAGTCAGCTAAATTTGATACTGATCAAATCGAATTTAAAACTGGAATAAAACTTGCAAATTGACATGGCAAAAATAAAAAGAGCTAAAAAACACAGAGCAAGACAATAACTTTAAAAAAATCAAATATAAATTTCTCCTTTCATGACCACAACTGTCCAAATGAAGAGCTCAGGGATGTTTCTGTGCCACAACTTGAGTTACCTGCATTGGGAACAATCAGGTTATTCTCCCAGACTCCAAGCTCCACTGTCAGTGGCCCACCAAATTATGTCCTTGCTCTTCTCTTCTTTACAGTTTATTCTCCCATTATCCATTCCTGCTACTTCTACATTCTCAAAATCCAGATCCTGTATCTTTAAATATTGCCCACCTCAGTCTGAACTACCACCTTCATTTCTCACTTCCATTTCTCACGGTGGCACAGTGGTTAGCACTGCTGCCTCACAGCGCCAGAGACCCGGGTTCAATTCCCGACTCAGGCGACTGACTGTGTGGAGTTTGCACGTTCTCCCCGTGTCTGCGTGGGTTTCCTCCGGGTGCTCCGGTTTCCTCCCACAATCCAAAAATGTGCGGGTCAGGTGAATTGACCATGCTAAATTGCCCGTAGTGTTAGGTCAAAGGGGTAAATGTAGGGGTATGGGTGGGTTGCGCTTCGGCGGGTCGGTGTGGACTTGTTGGGCCGAAGGGCCTGTTTCCACACTGTAAGTAATCTAATCTAATCTAATCTAATTATTGGGATCATTAGCAATGCATTGCAAAGCACTATATGCCTCTTTTTAAAATCATTATTTCTCCCTGCAAGAAATCAAGCCTAAACTTGCTGCATTCTTATCAACTCTCTGGTCCATCAATGAACATTCTTTTTCTATTTAAAGACTGAGGACTGGATTTTGTGAATCACTTTGCCTCCTGCACACCTGCCTTTTGCCCAGAGAGGAACAACTAGCCCACTATCATAAAAAAAAATCAACTGTCCATTAATGGCCTGGAGACTGGATTTCTGCTTTTGAGGGACAGAAAGTCCCACCTCAACACTATCAGCCTAGCAGTATCAGATGGGTGCAATAGCCACCACCAGCAATCCCCAGTGGAGATTGTTCCTGAAGCAAGATACAAAGAGATAATTTCAGGAGTGGGATCATAGCCTAGATTTCTCCAGGATCAGGCAGGCAGCCCATAGAAATGGGATTAACAGGGTTTGGGGTCATTAGATTGGCTGGGAGAGGGCACAAGATGGATTGGGTGGCGGGGGAGATGGTGGTGGAATCCAGCCTGTGTTATCGTTGAAATATTCTCCTAGTTTTTTTTTCCTCCCAATCTTGTCACAGCTTTCAGTCCTAGACAGTGGCTCTACATTGTCTCGACAATGCTCTGGACCATGAACACGAAGGCAATGAATGGGTCTACTTTGGGATAGGATTACTGTAATTTTGAAAAGCAGTGGGCCATGACAAATAGTCTAGTGGGAATGAGGTCAAGGGTACAGGATGTAGGGATGAACGTAAAGGAGGTATCAAGAGAGAAACTAGAAAGACTGATAGTTGGGAATAAGGCTTGTAGGAGATTTAGTTTGAAAGGTGCTGGGGAGAGAGATGGAAACACCAGAAGTACCTGAATAGGTGATCCCTGCTTGGTGAACAAGAAATCCATGAGTTTATCTTTATAATCAGATGCCAGAATATAACAATAACTGCACAAGTAACCAGAAATCTTTTGAAGGGTTGAACAAAATCATTACTATCACGTTTTGTTTGAACATTGTACATAATCTGTAACAATGTCCATTACTTTTAATTTTTTTTCAGAATGAGTAAAGACTGAATCCTGAACATATAACTGATAGAAAAATGTAATATTATGGTGGCTGAAGAGTACATGTGAACTTAGTGCAAAATTACACTTTCTGGAAAGAGATCTATCCAGACTTGATCATTTCAGCTACAGCCTTTAACAAACTGAACAGGTATAAGACGCAGAGTTGCTGAATTATTTCCACTCACCTGGTTACGGTTGGGAAACATACCAACTCCAGATACATAAAATGTTACTTTTTTCTTCCAGGCGCAGAAATTAGAGTGGTTCAGAATTTTGGTAATATTTATTCAGTTAAAGTGCAATATTTGAATTTCTGAAATCTCTCATACCTGAAATTTGGTGCAGAAGCCCACTCCAATGCCAGACAGGCTAGATCCACAGCAGCATAGACCAAGAGAAAAAAGATGGTCACTATCCCAGCAATAGTATTCAATTTGCCAGTGAACAACACAAGCTGAAAAAGCAAAAGAACACATAACTTTAATGCCCCAAAGTTAACAAGCATGCACTCAATTGTCTATTGAAATGGCAAACAACATCTATTCAAATAATATTAGTGAAAAATAGTTGCTAATTTTTTTGCCTTTTGACAACACAAAACCCATTTCTGGTCTTGTCAAAGCTACTTTAAAAAAGGTCAAGATTTCCCCTTGGAGTTGAATGTAGATCAAGGGTATAATAAAATAAACAGTTGCTGTAATCCTAATAACACACCATTTGCTGGAGGGCATCAGGTGCTATCATGAGTGAAGGAGCTGTGTTATAAGTCATTGTATATTATACAAATACATCATTTTACACAGATGGGATGCCAAGATCTGCTAGTATTCAGGCTACATTCATAAACAATGTAAACAAGTGACTTTAAAATATAATGGTAAAACTGCATTTGGGAGACAATAAATAAGATATTGCATGAACTTCAGCAATAAGTAGCAATATTTCCATCATTGTTTTACAGCATGAAACTAACCATTTTGCTCATCAATCTACAGTTCTCCATTCTATCTCATGAAAGACCAATCTCATGCCACACTCTGCTTTCTTCTGTAATACCCTTTTCCGAGCACCTACTGATCATTTTAAAACGCCTAATGAAGTTTGTATCAACAATTTTTCGCAGCATAAAATTCCACTTTTTAACTACCCTCAATGTAAAAATATTTTTCAAACCTTCCATTCAATTCCATTTTTGATCATCTTAAATATGTGCCTCTTTTTAACATCTCACTGATTACTGCAGTCAATCACAACCAACAACCTGGGATAATCAGTTATGTTGAAAATTTCTATCAGGTTACTTCCTAACCTTACCAACTCAAGTGAAAGTAGCCTCAACCTTTAAATACCTTCTTGTATCTGTAACACTCTAAAACCATGAGTAGCTAGATTGTTTTTTTTCCCTTTGATTTTCATTATTCCCACGGATAGAGTGACTAAAACTGCAAATAATTTTCCATTCATGGCTGAATAAAATATTTGCACAAATTTAACATTTCAGAATTAGAAAGGCATCAACTCTACTTTTATCAGTAGTACAGGTTAGAGTGTACAGGCTGGTTAAGATGATACAAATGAGAAACCTAACTATACACTGCTTGATCTCAATGTTTTCAAAAAAAAAAGATGGACTTTACATAGTTAACCAACTTTATGGAAGAACCGAAAGAAAACTTCTCGATCGGTATTGGTAGCTCCAGTTGACTACTTGATAAAGCCAATTCATAACTATGCTACACATACCCAATCCATGATCTCTGCCAGTTAGTTAGTCTCAGTAGAGCAATCTATAAAGATATTACAATTACCTCAGCAGCTCAGGACTATGGAAAGGTTGGAACACAAGAAAAATGAACAGTTCACGTTGACCACTTTTTTGTCATTACAGGAGATGCATTTAACTTGGTGACTAATTTTCTTTCCAAACAACATCTGTCATTTAGTACCTTTACTTACAGCCACACTACTTGAATAGGATAGATTCAGGAGATAGCCCTTTCTGTCCTAGGGTGCTTTCATTCACAAATAATCTGCATGTTGATCTAGACATACCAGTAGGTTGGTTAAAAGGAGTGTGTTTCATGTAATTCTAACTGTGTCCAAATTTCCCTAAACTACATCATGTAATGGGATGACTGCAACTTGACCCATGATTATTTTGAATATACATTTTAGACAAAAATAAGGGAACTTGTTTGAAGATCTCAGAGTTGTTGTTTCAGTTATTACTTAAAGCAGATTTGAAAGCATGTTGTGAATTTGCACTAGTTCTGCATCAGACTCAAAGCTTATGCAGTTTGCTGACTTGTTTGGAGCAGGAAAAATTGTCAAGTTAGGTCTCTGCTACAGCACTGAAAAAATAAATAAATAATATCAAGTAGTCAACTGGAGCTACCATGGTGGGCGACACGGTGGCATAGTGGTTAGCACTGCTGCCTCACAGCGCCAGAGACCCAGGTTCAATTCCCGCCTCAGACTGTGTGGAGTTTGCACGTTCTCCCCGTGTCTGCGTGGGTTTCCTCCGGGTGCTCCGGTTTCCTCCCACAGTCCAAAGATGTGCAGGGTCAGGTGAATTGGCCATGCTAAATTGTCCGTAGTGTTAGGTAAGGGGTAAATGTAGGGGTATGGATGGTTTGCGCTTCAGCGGGTCGGTGTGGACTTGTTGGGCCGAAGGGCCTGTTTCCGCACTGTAATGTAATGTAATAAATAATCTGTTGCAAATATGACTGGATTCCCTTTTAAAATATAATACAAAGAGCACATTTCATTCAGTGCTGGTTTAAAAAGGGAGCCATAATGAGTTTAACTTTGGGAATTTCTCAATAAGACCATGACTCTATTCAGCACCTGAACACAAACTCACCCACAAAAATGTTAAATGCTCAGTACTTGCTGTATCTGTTAGGTATCCCCAAGGGATTTGTGTGCATTATATCTGAAAGGATTTCCATTTATCTTCAATATGATTTTAAGTTATGCCATGATTGAATAGAATATGATTTCACTTCCATAAACTCAATTTCAAACTGAGAACCTTGTCTAGATATTATGGAGTTAGACATCTGTCTGACAAATGGAGATTTTATTCCTTTTTTTCTTCTTTTATTGATTTGATTCAATATTTTTCTAATCATATTGATAATATTCTTCCAGATCTTTGATGATCCTTTGAGTACAGCAGTTAGTGAAATTAATGTGGTGTAATCTTAAAGCCCACTGCCCTGCCTCCCCCATAATGTTCAAATTGGAGAAACTCAAGTGATTTTAACATTTCTAATCTTGCAATTGCAACAGACTATTTAAGGAAGAGTTAAATGCACCTGAAATGCACCAGCAAGGTTTGTTGTTTACTGGTGCATGGTCTTCAATAATGTTAGTAAACGAGATTTACAGGTTTCCCTTCTGCAAACAATCTCAAATTTGTTTTTTTAAAAAAATTAATTCACAAGACGTTGTGTCGCTGGCTAAGTCAGATTTAATGTTTAGATTAGAGTGGTGCTAGAAAAGCACAGCAGGTCAGGCAGCATCCGAGGAGCAGGAAAATCGACGTTTCGGGCAAAAGCCCTTCATCAGGAATGAAAGGCTATGCTTTTCCAGCACCACTTTAATCTAAACTCTGGTTTTCAGCATCTGCAGTCCTCACTTTCGCCAAGTCAGATTTAATGCCCATCATTAGTTGCTCTTGAGAAGGCAGTGGTGAGCTACCTTCTTGACCCACTGCAGTTCATCATAATGCCATTCAGAATGAAGTTCCAGAATTTTAACCCAGGGACTATAGGGGAACTGTAATATATTTCCAAATCAGTATGGTGTGTGGCTTGAAGAAGAACTTGCATGTGGTGGTGTTGCTGTGTACCTGGAAGCCTGGTCATTCTGGATAGTAGCAGTTATGCTTTTGAAGGATCTTGGACAAGTTATTGCAATACGTTTTGTAGATGGTATGCACTGCTACCATTGGTCATGGAGGAAATAAATGGTGAAGGTGTTTGGTGAGATGTCAGTCAAACAGAATCCTTTGTTCTGCATGGTGTTGAGCTGCTTGAGTACTACTGAAACTGCACAGAGAATTGGGCAGTATTCTATCACACTCCTGAATTGTGACTCCTAAATGATGGACAGACTTTAGGGATTCATAATGCAAGTTAATCATCAACCTATAATTACCAACCTATAATTTGCTCTTGTAGCTGCAGTACTTAAAAGGCTAATCCAGTTCAGTTTCTGGTCAACAATAAATACAAGATTTTTTTTTTTAAATAGTGGGATACTCTGGGATGGCAAAGCCATTGATTGTCAAGGGATAGATGGCTAAAATTCTCTTCTACTGGAGATGGTCATTACTTGACGTGTGTGGCATGAATGTTACTTGTCACTTATCAGCGCAAGTCTGAATGTTGTCAAGGTCAAGCTGCATTTGGATGCAGATTGCATCTTTGTCTGAGGAATCATGAATACACAGAGTGCAGTACAATCCTTAGCAAACACCTTCAGTTCTGATTTTACATGAAAGATAGAAGATCATTGATGAAACAGTTGAAGATGGCTGCAACTCTGAGGAGCTCCTGCAGTGATATCCTGGGATTGAGATGAAAGACCTCCAAAAACTACAGTCTTCTTCATTTGTGCCAGCATGACTCTAATCAGAGGCGTGTGTACTCCAGATTCCCAGGACTCCAGGTTTGCTCAGAATCGTTGATGCTACACATGAAGTGCAAATGCTATCTTGATGCCAAAGGGCAGTTGATCCTCACCTACCTGGATTTCAGCTCATTTGTCCATGATTGGACCAAAGTTCTAATGAGATCAAGAGCTGATTGGCATAAGCAGAACACAGTGTTGGTGTGCACGTTATTATTGAGTAAGTGCTGCTCGATACTGCTGTAAATATCACCTTCCATCACTTCAGTGATGGTCAAGAGGCCACCAGTGGACTAAGTATTGCCTGGGTTGGATTTCTCCTGCTTTTTGTGCACAGGATACATGGACAAATTTCCACATTGTCAAGTAGAGGTCACTGACATACTTGTGCTGGAACACTTGTCTCAGGGCACAGCTAGTTCTGGAGCACACTTCTGTATTATTATGGAATGCTGTTAGGGACCACAGCCTTTGAAGTGTTGTGTCCCTTCAATCATTTCTTGATATCAGGTGAAATGCTTGAATTCTGGCATGTGAGGGGCAGGGGACCTGAGGAGAAGGCCAAGGTTGATCATCCTTTGGCACTTCAAGCTAACAAGTGTGAAAACATCTTCTGCATTGATGATGTGCTCGGTTTGCCCATTAGTGAGAATGGGGATATTTATGGATTTCTTTCCTTTAAGAACATTCCAGACCAATTCTAGATTCAGTGCTGGAACAGAAATTCCAGAAGCTACCATGATAGAATTTAAATCTTTATCACCAGACCACAGCTGTGACTCTGGACTCATCTGATACTGCTAGATTGGACAAGACAAGGCCAAGTATATATCCCTTGTTGGTTTCCTCACCACCTGCCAAAGGGCCAGTCGAGCAGCTATATCCTTTAGGATTTGACCAGCTCGGGCACTGGGGCTGCTTTGAACATTGGGTCTTTCAGCCAGGGTATGAAGTGCTATTCAAGATGGAGGAGAACTGCCTAATCAGCTGATATCAGATCAATAGCTAACAAGGAGAAGGAGGAAGAGCAATAGTGCTGGGGGATTCAGACAGGCATTTCTATGGTGAAGTAGTGACTCCAGGATGGTGTGTTGCCTTCCTGGGGCCAGGATCACGGATGTCACTGCATGGCTGCAAGGCACCCAGAAAGGAGAGGACAATGAGTCAGAAGTGATCGTACATGTTGGTATCAATGATATAGGCAGAGTGAGGAATAAGGTCTTGCATCAAGAATTTAGGGAGCTAGGCAGTAGATTAAAATGAAGGACCTCAGTGGTTGTAATTAAGTCCAGAGGTCCTCTGTTCTCCAGAAATAAATAGATCAATTATAACAGTTACCATGGAATAATATTGTCCACTGGAGAATAAACAACAGTAGGACAGCACGGTAGCTCAGTGGTTAGCACTGCTGCCTCACAGCACCAGTGATCCAGGTTCGATTCCAGTCTCAGGTGACCACCCGTGTGAAGTTTGCACATTCTCCTCGTGTCTGCATGGGTTTGCTCTGGTTTCCTCCCACAGTCTAAAGATGTGCAGGTCAGGTAAATTGGTCATACTAAATTGCCCATATTAGTCAGAGGGAAATGGGTCTGGGTGAGTAACTGTTCAGAGGGTAGTGTGGACTTGTTGGGCCAAATAGTCTGTTTCCACACTATAGGGAATCTCATCAAATAAGTCTACAAATGAACAAATACCAGGGGAAAACCCAACATACAAGTACTATTCAGAGACCAGCATGATTTAAAAGTTTGTGTGTCCAATGTATGCGCAGAATTAACACACTTTTGTTGATGGAAGATAATATGCTTTTAACTATGTATAGGAGTAACTTGTAACTGTACATGGTAATGCATGTCTATTTTTAAATAACAAAAGGGGGATGTTAGGATAAATTCAATTGCGCTGAGTACACTGCTGGCTTTTGTAGTCTTGTGGTCATAACCTCTGCTGCAAGTAGATTTTTATGCAGAAAAATGGCAGCCATTAAGTACACCTTGCATGGAAAAGGTATCCAACTCACCATCTCTCGGAATACATCTGGCATTTTCAGTACAAATTATTAAGGAAAGATACACTTATCACAGAGCTTAAAGGCTTGTATCAAAAGCGATTTTAGATGTAACTACACTGAATTATTAATCTATAGAAGCTTTGATTTATTAAAACCATGACTCAGTAAAGATCCAGATAGCTAGCTTTCTAGGCTCACAGAAACATTGACAAATGCGAGCTTAATCTTGTATGGATTCTCTAATGCATTCGAATCATACACAGCTACAACTTCAACAGATTCTATTCAAAACTGTTCTAGTTTTTGGCTCAGTAGGTGAAGATATTCACTTTTAAAAAATCCAGAAAGTGCTACAAGTTTGAGTTTAAAAAAAAACCCAATAAAACATAAATTAAAATCTTTACTGGACTTTTATTTGTAGAAAGACTAAAATCTGAATATGGGAACGGAGAATATTATTATGCTCTTTCGCCTCCAGAAACCTATCTTCCAAATACTGCGATTTATTTGGATTGTTCTAGCTACAGTTTTAAAGTCTTCCAATCCCTACCTAACTTTCTTCCTGGTATCTCAATTCTAAAAATAACTTTTAGTGAAATGACACTAGGTTCAGATATAGTGCATTAGTTCAGTTTAGATTAGATTAGATTAGATTACTTACAGTGTGGAAACAGGCCCTTCGGCCCAACAAGTCCACACCGACCCGCCGAAGCGCAAACCACCCATACCCCTACATTTACCCCTTTCCTAACACTACGGGCAATTTAGCATGGCCAATTCACCTGACCTGCACATCTTTGGAATGTGGGAGGAAACCGGAGCACACGGAGGAAACCCACGCAGACACGGGGAGAATGTGCAAACTCCACACAGTCAGTCGCCTGAGGCGGGAATTGAACCCGGGTCTCTGGTGCTGTGAGGCAGCAGTGCTCGCCACTGTGCCACCGTGCCGCCCACCAGTTATCCTTTGTTGTTCTTTAAAAGCTTCTCAGTCCTCTGATTTCCCACTCATCTTTGCTATGTTATACTTTTTTCCCTTTTGTCTTTATATGGTCCTTAACTTATCTCGTGCAATCTCGTGTTAAGAAAATCGTGCAATAGCCACGCCATTTAAACTAATGGGCCTGGAATCGCATTATAGCCAATATGGTAAGGAAAGTTCATGTTCTACAAACAACGTTCAAAATTCTTAAATCATGTTAAAACCAATTTGCTTTGAAGAAACATGAGACAGCGGAACCGGCTGTTTGTGACCAATTTTTTTAATGATGCGTGCTTTTACCTTTAACATTTTTATCCATTACTGGAAAAATGCATGTGGAATGGCAACAAGCCTCAAGGTGACGATGGCATTTGTATTTCTCATTAATAACTGATGTCAAAGCACAGGAACTGAGATCCAATGTACATCAGTGTTCACCCTCTACAAGTGCCTAGTACACCAAGATCATGTAAAGGTGCCTGAGGATGAGGATGAGTATAGACAGATCCAGAATGGCATTAACTTTCCAAATCAGGATAGTGAATGGCATGGAGGGGAACTTGAAGATGGTGATGCTCTCATGTTTCCACTCCTTCCATCCTTCAAGATGGTAGTGGTCATTCTCAGGCTTTAATTTTCTAGACAGAGCTGACCTTTATTCTACTATTAAAACTCACTTTAGATCAGTGTTTTGTTTCTCTGGCACTCACTTTGCCTTTTGTTCCATGACATGTTTGGGATTTAATCTCACGACAAGACATCACGTTTCCACCTCTCCAGTTCCAAACAAGGGTCAGATTGGACTTGAAACGTCAACTCTGTTTCTCTTTCCACAAATGTGGAGTCTCTCCAGCAAGTTTTATTTTAGTTACAGCATCTGTAACTTTTGCTCTTATTATACTGACAAAAGCAAATGATCACAAACAGGATAATTATGTCTCTAACGAGAGAAAAATCAAATTAATGATTTTTAACCTGAAATGCAGTTTACATCAAGAGAAAGACAATTTCCTGAAAAGGTTATATTGACCCCTTGAGCATTCATGATCTTTTCAAGCTTTAAAGAACAAGCAAAACAAAAGCATCTGAATTAAATTTCATATGAACTATGGTCTGTGGGTGGCCTAGATACTAAAATAAAATAATTATCTATTTGACTGTAATAATGGGCAACTATCCAAGACAGCTCCAGTCACATACTTTAAAAGGTCTACAAATAACCATTGCAGTCTGTGCCGCTAAGTTATTTTCAAGAAAGAAAACAATTGTCCAGCCATGATGTAGTTAAATCTGGAGGACAGCATGGAGATGTCAAAATAGAGACAAATTAATATTACCAGACACATTAATCATTAGCCTAACATAATGAAATTACACCAGACCCCCGCGGTAACATTTGAAATGGTTATCTGTACTTGGCCAGACCATATAATTTTTTCTGCATGTCGGCTTCCACATTTATCATTCAATGCATTTCTTCGCAGACACAGGAACAAATGAGTGACATGAGGCTTTCAAATCTCAGGTGGCTTAAAACAACTTATTAGGTTCTGAAAATGATTGTCAATTCACTGCTGCAAAGAGCAATTCCTTATAGTGCTTTTTGTTCGACCATTTAAGCAAGAGAATATTTCAATCTTCCAAGTGCACAATTTATGCTGAAATACATAGCAAAATTACTATGCCCTCTGATTTTAAAACCTTTGACACATGTGTGTTGCGGAAATACATTTACATCTGGATTCTGAAGGACCACAAATAACATTGTGCTCCATAAGTATAACAATGAACCTCAAGAAATTATGTGCATGCATTAGTCTGAAAATATAGAGGTAGGTAATTCAATTTTACTATGGTATCCTCTAGTTTGAGAATTAATAAATGAATAATGAGAGAAATGGAGAAATTGAAAGGTAGACCTGGGGCTTTATTTTCAAGGAGGAGATCTAAAGTCACTTGAGACAGGTTGTAGTTGCAATCATGTCCACTTCTCAAGTATTAGCCTTTGCAATGTGTATAGATTTAGGCCAAGAGAAGGATTACTGAATACAGCCAAACTTTACCTCAAGTATTGTGATTCGAGTAGTGGAACTATTATTAAACTACATTGCTTACCTTTTTTAAAAATATAAAGGAGTAACAGTAGGCCATTCAGCCCTTTGAAGTTTGTTTTGGCAATCAATAACATAAAGGTGGATCATCTAACTCACCTATAGCTTCCTCATCATCCCCTAATTCTTCATCCGCTTCCTGTCCAAAAATCTCATCAATGTTTGGTTTTGAACATCCACAATTAGTGAATATCCAAAGGGTCTCTGGAAATGTCCAGTCAAACATTCAAACAATCAAACTTTAACATAGAATGATTAAATCACAAGAATTTTGTACCGCAGGAAGAGGCCAATCAAGTCCGCGTGTCTGTGCTGGTTTATTGCTAAAGTAGTCCAACATTAATCCCATTGAACTGTTTTCTCTCACTGGCTCTAAGTTTGTTTCACATATTTATCCATATTTCCTGTAAAACAGCAATGATCTCTGCTCCAATCATTCTGACTATCATTCTGAATCTCATGCTCCACAATAATCTAATTAGACTTCTCTCAATTTTATGCTCAGTGATAATTTTAAAAAGACGAGTCCAAATTACCAAATGCTAGATGAACTATTCTTTCCCTATTTATCCTATTAAAAATCTTTAATAATATGGACATTTTCTTTGCTCTAGTGGAAAGATCCATCATATCAAAATTCCTACATCATAACTATTGTTTACACTCCTTGGCATTGTTCTAATGAATCTACTAGAATGCTCATTAAGATTCATGAAAAAGAAAAAGTGCATTAAAGCTAATGTTACTGTTTTTACTATCACGTATGCTGGTTTACAATCTGTGCCTTCATCATGTCAACACAATTAACCTTCAATAAAAGTAAAGTTTGAATCAGTAATGACCTGCAATGTTATTAATGTTAACTCGCTCACTTTGATAATTATTGTTGCCGTCAGAACTAAAATGAATGTATTTTAATCATTCAATAGATGTGATTTGCCTTTCACCACAGGAGCTATGTCATTTAGATCACTGACCCAACACAACTCTGATAGCTAATTACTTCATAAACCCTCTGCGATCCAACTTCACCATGTGTTCTATTGATTTCTGAGAATATTAAACTTCCATCAATATTAAGTACTATAATCTTTACTTGCTCACAAAATTGATCTCAACTATTTATTTCACTTACTTATCAAATTATTTATTAGGAAAAGACAAGCAACTTTGAACTGAGAAAGCATACAAATTCTATTTTTAGTGGTTCTTGTGGTGCAGTGGTAGTGTCACCATCTCTGGGCTAGCAGGCATGGGTTCGGGTCTTGCCTGGTCTGGAGATATAACATCTCATTTCTGAACAGGGGATTAGAAAGTATCTACTTTTGACTCATGGCATAGCATGAACAGCGCTTACATGATGTGGTCAATGGTCTCCTGGGCACTGTAACAATTCTATAACAATATTGATGGAGTTGATTTGTTTAACTCTTCATGATATGATACTAACTAAGTTGGAAGGATGAAACAGATGCCCTCCCTGATGCTTTTCAAAGCATACTTAGTTCCTGCACTGCTATGTCTTGACCTCATAACATCAGATTGCAGAATAGAGGACCCTTGCTTCCCTGTTGAGTGGTAGTGGATGGGAAAGCTGGTGTGAGTTGAGGTTTAAAGGTGTATCAGCTGTCACATTGCAAACAGAAGGAAGGAATGCTGTTTACCCTGTAATAAGCAAACAATCAAGTGGTGATGCACTGCATCCTTCACTAGAGGAATTAGGGATCACCAATAAATCCTGGGATAGCAAGACTGCCTGTATGAAGATTGACTGGATCAGCTATGATGATACTCACTGAAGTTTAGAAGAATAGGTAGGAGAGTTAGGGGATGTACTATCTCATAAAAACCTTTAAAATTCTAAGAGGGCTAGGCAGGGTAAACACAGGAAGGATGTTCCTGCTCACTGGGGAGTACAGGCTCAGGGGTCACAGTCTAAGGATTCAGCACAGGCCATTTAGGAATGAGATGAGGACAAATGTCTTCACCAAGATAGTGGTGAGCTGAGGAACCCTATCACAGAAAACAGTTGAGGCCAAAGCATTGAATGTTTTCAAGAGAGCAATAGATGTAGTTTTTAAGGACGAGAGGGATCAAAAGGTATGAGGAGAAAGCAGGAATGGAGTATTAGCTCCACGATGAGTCACAATTACATTAACTGACAGCGCAGGCTCGAAAGGCTGAATGGCCTATTCCTGCTCCTGTCTAGGTTTTTAAATGTTTTTAAATGTTAGCACTCAGTAAAAAAGATGCACATTATAATAACAAGATTTCAGATTAGTTCATTTGTGTTCAAATGCTACAAATGGCCACACAAATAATGTTTTAAGAGTGAGGTAACACTAGTCTGACAAGCTTTACAGTTTTTCCTTTAGATTTCATAAAGTTGCTCGATCCTATGTTTTAGGTGGCCCTGTAGGTAAAACAACTAGATGAAAATTACACTTGTATTTTTTAAAATCAAAAACTGTTCAATGATAGCAAAATACAAATTTATTTCTGATTATGTAATGCTGAAACAACATTTAGCTGCACAGCTTTTGGAATTATTACATATACTTTCTTAAGAGTAACAGAACAGTAAATTGCCAATGTACTTTGGTTAGATCAGAGTCATGACTTGGAAACAAACAAGTAAATGTACCTGTACTGACACCCACGAAATTAACACAGCAGCCCAAGGGTTTCCACCACGAGAAGTTCTCTTTGCAGGCATGAGAAGCTTTCCTAAATGAATGAATGTTTTTAAAAAATCCAGTCAATGGATTAATCAGATTAGGACCATCAATGCTTCACTCAGTTAAATGTCTTTATGGCTCAATGTTTAAACAAAGAATTTTAAAGAATAAACAACAAAGAGGAGTATATCACAATTCACGATCCCACTAAATGGTTCACCACATCCTCAAGATGAACGAGTGGAACTGATTCCATACTTGCAGTTTTATTTGTAACTGCAAGTATTAAATACACAATATTAAAGTGGTCGTAGAGACCAGGATGCTATAATCACATCATGGATTGTTAGTCTAATAATACAAATGGCATTTTTATTTTCAGTACTGTGAAAGAAAGAGTTAAAACCGCCACTACAATAGGAGTTGCAGAAAAATATATCAATATCTGCATACAAACAAAAATAACATATGTCAAGGCCCAGTTCAGCCGAGGCATTCAGATTATACTGTGATGAATACAGATATTTCTTTTACATATTTATAAAACAGCCATAACCTAGACTAAAGATGGTCTCTGTTCATCCAGAGATATGCTGAACAGCCACAACTTTTCACAATTCCATTCAGTTCAATTAATGCAGGTTTTGAAAACACATTGTGTTAAAAATGGGTTAAATTAAAGTGAGTCAAATTTCACAAAAATGATTTCAGAAATAGCTTTTACTGGATTAATTTGGCAAAGTCATTTTCACAATATTTTTTTGCCCTCCAATTTATAAATTTTACTGTAAATGTTAAAAGCATTTTTGAAAGCCTCATAGTTATTTGTTATCAGTAATTAAACCACTAACTGCAAGAGGAAACAGTCAGTCAATGTGAAGCTAAAAGCTAACGAACAGTATTCAGAAATAAGGTTACAGTGCAAATAATCATTGTTAATGACTGGAATTAGAACCAAAAGTAATCACAGCTGGTTTAGAATCTCACTTCAAATGCTGAAGAAAGTAATAATGTACACATAATGTCCAAAATGAAACCTATATTTAATGCAAGCCAAAAAAACCTATACTCTTTGTTGGCACTTCTTTCTGAAATGTTCATTCTTTGCACTACTCTAAATGATTTAAACTTTTAAAATACCTGTGTGTCCTGTAAAAGGGTTTGTGCTTGATCCAATTTACCACCATTCTTAGCATTTATTTTGCATATAATAATGAAGATGATTGAACTGTCATTATTGCCTCCTCCTCCTTTATGTTTTGGACACGATCCAGAGCTGACCATATTCATTTCAAACACCACAAAAAGTCAGAGACAGTTTAGAAACGCTTTTCAATTTGTAGAAATGCATTTGTTGTTGAAAACAAAATTAATGACCAGTGAACAATTTCACATGAACAGGATAATGAAGACGCAGATGTTATTTTTCTAACATTGGATACAGTCTCTGTAAGTTGGCAAAGTAATTACAATCATAGTCTGACTGAAACAAATGACTGCAATTGTTCAGAGTTAAAATAATTCCAAGGAGGAGAAGGAATGTGAAAATTTCCAGGATCACAAATAATTATGCCGACAAGCCAATAAGCAGGGGTGGTTACAAAAACCAAAGAGTGTGGCGCTGGAAAAGCATAGCTGGTCAGGCAGCATCCAGGGAGCAGGAGAATTGATGTTCTGGGTGTAAAGCCTTCAACAGGAATAATCTGATGGCCTGTTACCTGCCCTCGATCTCTTTATTTCCAACTGCTACCAGGACATTGACAGCTCAACCTGTCCACTCCCCTCACCCACTCCAACTTCTCACCCTCGCAATGTGCAGCCCTCCACACCAACCCCATTGGAGAAGCAGTCCTCACTTTCTCCTAGATTACAAAAACCACATGGCAAGGCTGGCTTTGTCCAACTATTTGTTCACTGCATCATGAAATGTTTTGCCTGGCACATTGGTATTGTTGACTGGGTGGAGCATTAGAATCTGCATGAACAAAGGCTTGTATTAAAGAGAACACAGTAGTTCCAGGAATAAGATATATTCAAAGGTTCTAAATAGCCGAGAGTGCAAACAACTAAAAACATTGAAAATTAATCTTTGGTGTTGAGAGAGAATTGAAAAGGGAATTAGAAATGGGGTGGAAGATTTAACCTTTTTGGTGCAAAGATGATAGAATTTCTACAGTTTGGAAAGAGGTCATTTGGCCCATCAAGTCTGCACCACTCTCCAAAGAGCATCCCACCCAGATCCAGGTTCTCTACCCTGTCCCTGTAACTCCATGTGGATATCATGGGGTAATTTAGCTTGGCTAATCGACCTATCCTGCACATTTTTGGACTGTCGAAGGAGCCAGAGCACCCAGCAGAAACCGACTCAGACATGGGAATAATGTGCAAATTCTACACAGACAGTCACCCAAGATTGGAATTGAACCTAGGTCCCTGGTGCTGTGAGGCAATAATGCTAACCCATACTGCCCCAGTACTTCACAGATATTTCCCTACATAAAATCAAAATACTGGACAAATTCAGGAGATCTGGTACTATCCGTGAAGGAAAAAAATGGAATCAAATGTTTCAAGTCTAGACTCATGCTGAATTTAAAATGTTGATTTTATTTTTCCTCTCCACAGATGTTGCCAGACCTATTGAGATTTTCCAGTACTTTGCTTTCATTTCAGATCTCCAACATCCGCAGAGTTTTGCTTTTATTTTCGCCTGATGGATTAAGGATTATCTTGTTGGTATCATACAAGAATATGCAAAAGACAAGGCAGGTATGTTCCAAGACAAAACCTACAGTTTTTATATCAGACAACAAAAATCCTGTCTTCCCAATAACTGCACCCTCAAGGAAGCTAACTGATAAGAATGGGGGTAAATTAGAGTCATACAACATAGAAACAGGCCGTTCAGCTCACCATAGCTATGCTGACCAACAAAAATCTAACCATAATAAAGTTCATTGTAAACGGATAGACAAATTCCACAGATTTCATGGGAACATATTTGCCTTGGTCTTTTGCATATGGCAAGGCTGGCTTTGTCCAACTATTTGTTCACTGTATCATGAAATGTTTTGCTCGACACATTGGTGTTGTTGTTACACTAACAAGATAATCCTTAACCCAACAGGAGAAAAGAAAACGGTGATTTTTCTGTGGAAACCCCAAAGTATACCAATCTTATTTACCTGCACTTGATCCATAGCCTACTATACCCTGGCATTTAAGTGCTCGTACAGATGTTTCTTAAACTGTTGAGAGAGTACCTGCTTCCACCATCCTCTCAGGCAGCGTGTTTCATATTTCTACCAGGCTCTAAGTGAAGAAATATTTCCTTAGATGCCTTCTAAACTACTTAAAAACTTATGCATCTGGTCTCAGCCACTTCTACCATGGGGAAAGGATTCTCACATTCTACCCTGACAACGCTCTCAATTTTGCTTACCTCAATCAGAAAACCACCCCCCGCGAGTCTCCTCTGCTCAATGGAAAATAAATTCAGCCTATCCAATTTCTCCTCCTAATCAAAGCTTTCCATCCAAGACAGCATCCTGGTGAATCTCATCTGCACCTTCTCCAGTACATCACATTCTTCTGCTGTTTGGCAACCAGAGCTGTACAGTGCCTTAAGCAACACTCAAAGTTCCACCAAAACTTCCCACTTTTCTATTCTACGCCCCGGCTAATGAAGGCAAGCATCTAATGTGTCTTCTTCACCAACCTATCGATTGGTGTTAAAACCTTTAGGGATTTATGGACTTGTACACCAAGGTCTCTTCATTCCTCAATATGCTCTAGAGACCTACCATTCATTGTGTAAATCTTTACCTTATTAGACTTAAAACACATCACCTCACACCTATCAGGATTAAATTCGATCTGCCATTGCTCTGCACAATTGTAGACTGATTGGCATTAATGTTCTCATGTTGCTACATACACTACTGCACCTTTGCACAGGTCCCTTCTTAAGAAAAGGATTGGGGAAAGCATTGTACTCAGATTCAAAAGCACAAATTAGGAATACTGGGTCAAGAAAACATTCATCTTGGGTATGATTGCCCTCTCACCAAGTGATCAAGTGTCTCACTGTATATGTTCCTACAAAAATGACAGGAGGATGCCTGGCAAAATCATTTCAAAGCAAATAAAGTCCGAAGGTGGTAGTGGAAAGAGGGGACAATTTAAGAAAACTATTTTGCCCCTTTAGTATTGCAGATGCTTTCACGTGAGCCTCAGATGGATGACTGAGTAAGCACCGAGCGCAGAATTTCACAAAGGAAGATTGGGTTCCCTTCCATCTCAACGCCAGTGAAAATGTCTCTCTATGGCAGGTTTCCCAGCCAGAGGTTAGGTTTAGAGGACTCCAGAACATGCCAAGAGGTAGGTTAGGAAATTATAACTGCTCCTGGAAACACGTATGTGCGTTGATCACCAACACCAAATCCATGGTGGAGGACATGGTCCAGCAGAAAAGTAGGTCTGCTACTCTTGACCTTTAAACAGAGATGTAACTTGACTTTTTACCTCCCTACCTTTCTTCTGGAATTGCAGGTCTGCAAAACAAGACTGGAGAATAAAGCAGATCTGGTCCAATGTTATCTGTCTGGTGAGATAATTATCCACTCCCGAGAGTGGATCGACTGCCTGTCACACTTTTAAATGGTGTTGAACCTTATTCTAATCTACCGACTTTAAAGGATTAAATGTCATCCCTTCCTCTCTGCCTCTTCCCAACACAACTAACTGTATTGAGTCTTGCTCAAGTCTTATGCCAGCGAATCTTTGCACACTCATTTGTAGCTCAAATCATTCATTTTTCAAATCTGTTTTAACAGCATTAATTTTGTCCTCTTCGGTTTTAAATGCCAAATTACATTACAAACTGGTCTGCGCCGTGCTATTGCATTTCTCCAGAAATGTCACCTCGTCTAATCCAACTTTCTTGCTTAATCTGCATATTCTCAATATTCATCTTTATTAAACAACAATCTAAATTCCTCTTAAAATCATTGATGGGTATTGCTTTAACAATGGGTTGTGGCAAAGAATTTCAAACTCAAATCACTGAAGATTTCTTTTTTTTTCAAACTTGCTTTTTAATTTGGTGATTATTTTAAAATTTGTCATTTGTCTTGTTGACTAGAGGAAATAATTCATTTCTATTCAACTATTCCCGAAGATCATCAAATTGCTGTTTGGACTCAACATTATTTTTTTTTCCCCCAAGATTGCCCATCTTTCTGATGTGTCTCTTCATTAGTGTAATCCTTTGTCCTCCATACCATCTTTATAAATAAACCCATGTTTTCTTCCTACAATATGGTTAAAATTCACAAATATTTAATGCACAATACTTCCCTTATTCTTAATTTCTAAATGCACTACCTACTCTTTCCACAATGAACAACATTTCTTACCTCTCTGCCATGTCTTTTTTTAGCATATTGACACCCTCCTGTCATTTTTCACATGCACATTTAGAAGAAAATGCAACACAAGAAATATCTAGCCTCTGAAAATGTATTTTTTTAAAAAAAACAGAACTTGGCTTCTACAAGCTATTTACTGAGAGACAAAGTCCTGTGTTATAATTTCATGCAACTGCAATATAATCTAATTGCTCCAATAAAAGAGGAAAGAAAATAACTTGCCAAATATATCGTCCTTCGCGAGTGCATAGAGAATTCTAGAAGCTCCAATCAGATTGCTCATCGCAGCTGATAAAGTTGAAGAGTAGATTCCAATGATGACAAAGGGATGCCAGATATTAATGTCTTTGAGGAAATCATAATCTTTTTGAAGCAGCAATCTACAAACAATAGAAGAGAGAAAATCATACCTAGATGTTCCATCTTCGAAATCAAGAAAAAAAAACAAAAAACAAATCTCATTCAGTGGAATGCGAAGTTATAAACAAATAGGCAGCAGCATTTCTGGTTCACACTGTAAACCTTAGATAGCTTCTTAACAGTTCCAAAGACTTGTTAATTTGTACAGAATGTTGTACACCGGGAAAAAAATTTGGAAACTTGTTGCAGTGCTTGACACAACACATGACAAGAGAAATGTTGAACTGACATCCCAACACATTGCTTTGACGAATTGTTTCCTCCAGTATTCCTATCCAACAAACAATTCCACAGACACCAATCAGTCTTCATATATCTTGCCCACGTGACCACTGCTTGCATGAAATATGCTGAAGAAAGTACAAACCCCCACAATTTGTCCTCACTCAAACTCCTCCACAAGGGTGTTGGTGGTAAGGTAGGGGCTTAGTCATTGGATAATAATCAAAAATAGGAACCACCAGTAATTTTTCCCTTTGCTAATGTGGGGTTTCGAAGGCTATCACTCCCAGCTACCAGTTTAGTTATAATTAGATCACTCAATAGATCAAATAAAAAACACAGCCCACCAACTACTCCTAGTCTATAAGGATTAGGAGAAAGTGAGGACTGCAGATGGTGGAGATCAGAATCGAGAATGTAGTACTGGAAAAGCACAGGTCAGGCAGCATCGGAGGAGCAGGAGAATCGACGTTTCGGGCATAAGCCCTTCATTAGGAAATCCTGTAAGGATTACCTGTCATTGTTGTAGGAACAATCCACCAGGGAACTAATTATTTAATTTAAGAAACAAACTTAAAATTTTGACTGAATAAAATCATGCAACACTAAATTACACTACGTATGAGTAATGATGTTTATAAAGCATCTAATCTTGGCATCATAAACCACTTAGATGAAATGCATACTGTGCATGGAATAGCTTTTTTTTTTATGATTGGTAACTGTAGCTCGGTTACTTTACTTTAGAAAACCTTTTTGAGGTAAAGTATTTGAAATGTAAACACACCAATCTTAACCTGAGTGGCTTAACAAGCCATCAAAAGAGCTTAAAATAATTGCATTTTCCAACTTGATTCTGAAATGCTACAGGTCAGCATTTCTAAGTGCAGCTAATAAAACTAATGAGGCACACAAGGCACATCCACGAAAGTGGAAGTGTGCCATTCAATTTTCATTATCCTATTTGTGCATCTAAAATTTCATGTATCCAGTCTGCCACGTGGCATGCATACTTATGAACAAAGGTTTTCATAACAGGCCATCTAAACAATGATTCACAATTACTGTACACATTCATGCTGCACATGTCCGCTTAATTGATTTTCCAATTGGACTATAGCTTGAAGCAAAATGTTAGAAAATGTATCATGTTTAACAAAATATATCCTATACTTCAATTTGTGATTTTATTTTATCATGCAACAGATTTTTCAGGCACAACGCTTCCTGTGTTAACATCTGCAACTCAAAAGCAATATTTGCTAATCCTTTTGCACAACCCAGATACTTGTTCTACTATATAAATACCAAAAAAAAGTTGTTGTTTTTCAAACTTTATAGAACTAATCAGCTCAAATAACATTTATTTTCAAGGGGCTAAGTTGAAAAAGTTGCCAAGGTGCCTGCTCCATTTGCTCATGTAATATTTAAGCTATAAAGCGAAACAATCCAATGTGAAATGCTTTGAGACCGGAGACTGAAAATCACTAAGTAACCGTAAGCTTTTGCTTTTTCTTTAAAATAAAGACGCTTTCAGAAACAAATGGTTAGATTTAAAGGTATCACACTTTCAGCTGAAATAGAACATAGGTTAAAGACAAAAATACTGCAGATGCTGGATTCCAAGGTAGACAAGCAAGAGGCTGGAAGAACACAGCAAGCCAAGCAGCATAAGGGGGTGGAGAAATCAACGTTTCGGGTGTAATCCTTCCTTAGAACATAGAACAGTACAGCACAATGCAGGCCCTTTGGTCCCCAATGTTGTGCCAACCTTTTATCCTACTCTATGATCAAACTAACCTACATACCCTTTATTTTATTATTATCCACGTCACTTATCAGGGAGTCACTTAAATGTTCCTAATATATCAGATTCCACTACCACTGCTGGCAGTACATTCCACGCACCCATCACTCTCTGTGTAAAGAACCTACCTCTGACATCTCCCCTGAACCTCCCTCCAATCACCTTAAAATTTTGCCCTCTCGCGATAGCCATTTCCACCCTTGATAAACATCGCTGGCTATCCACTCTATCTATGCCTCTCATCATCCTGTACACCTTGATCAAGTACCTCTCATTCTCCTGGACTCCATTGAGAAAAGCCCTAACTCCCTCAACCTTTCTTCATAAAACACACCCTCCAGTACAGGCAACATCCTGGTAAATCTCCTCCACACCCTCTGAAGTTTCCACATCCTTCCTATAACGAGGCGACCAGAACTGAACACAATATTCCAAATGTGGTCTAACCAGGGCTTCATAGAGCTGCAGCATAACCTCGTGGCTCTTAACATCAATCTCCCTGCTAATGAAAGCCAACGCACCATACACCTTCTTAACAACCCTATCAACTTGGATGGCAACTTTGAGGGATCTATGGACATGGACCCCAAGATTCCTGTTCCTCCGCACTACCAAGATTTCTGTCTTTAACCCTGTAATCTGCATTAAAATTTGACCTTCCAAAATGAATCACTTCACACTTTTCCAGGTTGAACTCCATCTGCCACTTCTTAGCCAGTTATAACATCCTGTCAATGTCTCTTTGCAACTGACAACAGCCCTCCACGTTATCTACCACTCCACCAACCTTTATGTCATTGACAAACTTACTAACCTACCCTTCCACTTCCTCATCCAATTCATTTCTAAAAAAATCACAAAGAGCAGTGGTCCCAGAACAGATCCTTGCAGGACACTACTGGTCACTGAGCTCCAGATGGAATACTTTTTACCTACCACCACCCCCTGTCTACTAGGGGCCAGCCAATTTTGTATCCTGACAGAAACCTCCCTGTATCCCATGTCTTCTTATTTTCTGAATGAGTCTACCATGGAGAACCTTATCAAACACCTTGCTGAAATCCATTTACTCCACATCCACTGCCCAACTTTCAATGTATTAATCACATCCTCAAAGAATGCAATAAGGTTTGTTGGTCATGACCTGCCCTCTCAATGCCATGCTGACTATCTCTAATCAAACTCTGCTTTTCCAAATAATCATAAATCCTGTCTCTCAGAATCCTCTCCAATAATTTACCCACCACTGACATAAGATTGACTGGTCTGTAATTCCCAGGGTTATCCCTATTCCCTTTCTTGAACAAGGGAATGATATTTGCCACCCTCCAATAATCTGATACTACTCCAGTGGACAGTGAGAATGCAAAGATCATTGCCAAAGGTGCAGCAATCTCTTACCTCACTTCCCGTATTAATCTTAGGTATACCCTGTCTGGCCCAGGGGACTTGTCTATCCTTACATTTTTCAAAATTTCCAGCACATTCTTCTTAACATCAACCTGTTTCACACTGTCCTGACAAACGCCAAGACCCTCTCACTAATTCAGTATTTACTAAGGACCTCCCCCAACACCTCTGACTCAAGGCACAAATTCCCTCCATTATCCTGGTCGGCCCTACCCTCACTCTGGCCATCCTCTTGTTCCTGACATAAGTGTAGAATACCTTGGGGTTTTCCGTAATCCTACTTGCAAAGGGTTCTTCAAGCCCCCTTCTTGCTCTCATAAGTTCATTCTTCAGTTCTTTCCTAGCTACGCTGTAACCCTTTAGAGCCCTATCTGATTCTTGCTTCCTTAACCTTATGCAAGTTTCCTTCATCCTCTTGACTAGATGTTCCACGTCTCTTGTCATTCAAGGTTCCTTCACCCTACTATCCCTTCATTGCCTTAGTGGGGCAAACCTATCCAACACTCACAGCAAGTGCACCCTAAACAACCTCCACATTTCTGTTGTGCATTTTCCAAAGAACATCGGTTTCTAATCTATGTTCTACAGTTCCTGCCCAAGAGCATTGTAATTGTTCCTTCCCCAATTAAATACTCTCCCATACTGTCTGCTCCTATCCCTCTACATGACTATAGGAAAAGGTCAGGGAGGTGATCACTATCACCGAAATGTTCTCTCACAGAGATTTGACATCTGGCTTGGTTTGTTGCCAAGCACCAAACCCAATATGGCCTTCCCACATATTGAATCAGGAATCCTTCCTGGACATACCTGACAAAATCTGCTCCATTCAAACTATTTAGACTAAGGAGGTTCCAATCAATATTAGGGATGTTGAAGTCACCCATGACAATAAACCTGTTACTTCTGCACCTTTCCAAAACGTGCCTCCCAATCTGCTCCTCTGTCTCTGTTGCTATTGGAGGGTCTATAGAAAACTATGTTGAAACTTTATTGCTGGAACAGCACAGCAGGTCAGGCAGCATCCAGGGAACAGGAGATTCGACGTTTCGGGCACAGGCCCTTCTTCAGGAATGAGCAGAGAGTGTTCAGCAGGAGAAGATAAAAGGTAGGGAGGAGGGACTTGGAGGAGGGGAGTTGGAAATGTGATAGGTGGAAAGAGGTCAAGGTGAGGGTGATAGGTCGGAGTAGGATGGAGGCGGAGAGGTCAAGAAGAAGACTGCAGGTCAGGAAGGCGGTGCC
>NC_057722.1:46618576-46629165 GCF_004010195.1 Chiloscyllium plagiosum | reverse complement strand
TCTTGAATGTTTAAGGTATTACTCGTGCCTTCCACCATGAAAGCTGATGCAAAGTAATTATTCAGTTCCTTGGCCATTTTCTCGTTCCCCACTACTATCTCTCCAGTACCATTTTCCAGCAATCCAATGTTCACTTTTCCGCTCTTTTATACTTTATATATCGAAAGAAACTGTTGCACTCTTCCTTTATCTTACTGGCTAGCTTACCCCCATATTTAGTAATCTCTCTCCTAATTTTATTTTGTTTGCCTTCTGTTTTGTCTTTGAAAGCTTTCGAATCCTCAGAGTTCCCACTGCACTTTGCCACTTTATATCATTTCTCTTTTGCTTTTATGTTATACCTGACTTCCCTAGTCAGCTATGGTTGTCCCATCCTCCCTATATAAGCCTCTTTTTCCTTAGGATAAATCTCTGTTGTATCCTGAATTACTCCAAAAATCTATTGCCATTGCTGTTGTACTGTCTTTCCTGCTGGGCCCGTCTCCCAGTCAATTCTACCCAGCTCCTCACTCATGTCTGTGCAATGGCCTTTATTCAGCTGTAATACTGTTACTTCTGATTCTAACTTCTCCACCTGAAATTGCAGAGTAAATTCAATCATATTATC
The DNA here is from genome assembly GCF_004010195.1 of Chiloscyllium plagiosum. NCBI lineage: Eukaryota > Metazoa > Chordata > Chondrichthyes > Orectolobiformes > Hemiscylliidae > Chiloscyllium > Chiloscyllium plagiosum. The sequence goes on along the minus strand of NC_057722.1, from coordinate 46,628,558 downwards.
ATCACTGTCATTTTCAGCTCCCCTCATCTCGTCTGCCTGCATAAGCAGAAGGGCCTGTGCCCGAAATGTCGAATCTCCTGTTCCCTGGATGCTGCCTGACCTGCTGTGCTGTTCCAGCAATAAAGTTTCAACTTTGATCTCCAGCATCTGCAGACCTCACTTTCTCCTATAGAAAACTATAGCAAGCATGCACTCAAATTGCAAATTGGACTTATATTTACAATAATGAAGTAAAATGGAGAAAATTTCCTAATGAAAATTAGTAGGCTATGTTTTCAAAAATTCTGGATTAGTGGTGCTGGAAGAGTACAGCAGTTCACGCAGCATCCAAGGAGCAGCAAAATCGACATTTCCGGCAAAAGCCCTTCACCAAAACGTCGATTTCGCTGCTCCTTGGATGCTTCTTGAACTGCTGTGCTCTTCCAGCACCACTAATCCAGAATCTGGTTTCCAGCATCTGCAGTCATTGTTTTTACCTCGTATGTTTTCAAAAATATTGTGCAATGATCAACTCCCAATAAAGAAACACCAAATCATCAGAATCCTTCCCTTGCAACATCATGAAGTGGTCACCAATAACAGGATGTTTGAGTGATCTAGTCTTCACAAAGTGTGGCTCGTAAATCAGGACAGAGCCTGGGATGTATGATGAGTAAATTATCTCTTGTCGTTTCAAATTGTCTTCTTGTCTACAAAGTTTGGGAAAGGAATGTGTTATATTCATCACCCCCTGTAATAGGTACAGCTTCAATAAAACAGAGGAAAATCGGCACCAAGATCAGGTGATCAGTTTGACCTGCATCCCTCCCTCTGAACTCAGGATCAATTTCCCTCCATATTGGTGCACAAATGGTTGTGATGTATAAGGTGCTTAGATGGGATGCATTATGGCAACTCACCAAGGCTACTTCAAAGATACTCACAGTCTCTAGCATCAAAAGGAAGATTAGTGACATCAGAATATTATCACCAGCAAATTCTGCTCCAAGTCACAAATCATCTTGATTCAGAAACAATGCAGCTACTTTACGATGTTGGGACAAAATTTCTTACTCAATATCATTGTGGAAGAACCAAAGAACCTTTTGACAGCAATAAGGAATGATAGCCAATATGATCTCACCAGGGTTCCTACAAAATAAAAGATGCTACTCATTCAATAGTTGGAAGTTCACAGAATGAAATGCTACCATGTGCAGAGAATCAACAAACAATGGAACTTCAACTAAACGAAGGAACATGACCTCCGTTAGGACATAGTTCAGAAAATCTGTCATCACTAGGCTATCAGTTAAAAATTACTTTTCATTCCTAATTACAAAAAATAATTTGACTAGTGTAACTAGATCCAATCTGAGACTGATTGAATCAGATCTTGCTCAAAGAACAGCAGCATCTTAGTGAGACATGCAGTTAAATGATGCACAAAACAGAATCTTACTCTTCGTCATTACTTTTAACAACCTGCTGGATTTGCATATTAATTGCACGTTAAATGCATCATAGTAAATTGTATTTGGCAATCAACAAAGACTCTTTTTCATCAAGGTGATAGCTTCAAACAATGCCAAACTGCTGCTCCCCTAAAATCTGAACAATTAAATTGTGGAGCTTCATTCCTTCAGTTGCTAAATTGTTCTGAGAGACTTAAAAACAAGGTGTTAATTTTTTTTTCTTGCTTCACCCACTCTTTCTCACAATCAATCTTTCTGTCTCTTATTTATTTCTCTTGGTGTAACTGATACGATTTCAATTCACATTGATTCTCAGTCTATCCTCTTTTCTTTCCTCAATCCTTAAGTCAGAGATTTACAGCACAGAATGAGGTCATCCAGCCCATTGTGTCCAAGCCAGTCATTATGTCTCTGTGGTTCAGTGGTAGTGTTCCTATCTCTGAGTCAGAAGGCTTGGGTTCAAATCTCACAGCTCTAGAGGTGTGTAATGAGATCTCTGAACAGGTCAATTAGAAACAATACCTATCTATTCTATTCCCATGCTTGAGTACTTGGCCCGAAGCTTTATGCTATGACATTGCAAATACTTATCTGAATACTTAAATGTTTTGAGTGTTCCTGCTCTACCAGTCTTTTAGGCACAAAGTTGAAAAACACCCAGCCCCCGCCCACCCCAACCCCGGGTAAATTCCTCGCGTCCCTTACAGACTCAAACCTGCACACCCTGATTATTTACCCATCAACTCTGTCTCAGTCCCTCGGAACTTTTCTGAATCTCTTATGGATCCTCTCCAGTGAAATCACATCCTTAATGTGCCAACCATGACAATACACCATATTCCAGCTGTGGTCTCAATAAAATTACATACATCACCTTGCTCTTGTATTCAATGCCTTGACTAAAAAAAAGTATTTGGTATGTCTTCTTAACTTGATCTTCCTGTACGACTACCTTCAAGGATCTATGGACATGCACACAAAGGTGACTCTGATCCTCTGTACTTTCTAAGGTCCTACTCTTTAAAAGCCCTTTGCCTTGACAGTTCTACCAAAATGCATCACCTCATTCTTTAGAATCAAATTCCATTTGCCACTGTCAGCCGAACTGACCTGTCCATCTACATTCTCCTGTAGTCTAAGGATTTCCTCCTCACTATTTATCACACTATCAATTTTCTGATTATATCTCCTACATTCATGTCAAGCTCGTTAAATGTACGCAACAAACAGCAAGGAACCCAGCACTGAACCTGTGGTATTTCACTGGACACAAGTTTCCAGTCATAAAAGCATTCTTCGACCACTGACATCACCCTCTGCTTCCTACTACTCAGCCAATTTTGGATCCAAATTGCCCCGGATCCCATAGACTCTTAATTTCTTAAACAGTCTGCCATGCGAGACAACGTCAAAAACTTTACTAAAATCTATGCAGATTGTATCAACTGTGTTACCCTCATCTACACACCTAGTTACCTCCTTGAAGTATTCAAGTAAATATAATAGACATGATTGTTCCCTTAGTCAAAAGTGTGGTGCTGGAAAAGTACAGACAGTGAGGCAGCATCTGAGGAGCAGGAGATGATGAAAAGTTCATGCTCAAAATTTCGATTCTCCTGCTCCTCGGATGCTGCCTGATTGGAACTAAACTTGGAACAACACAGCCAAAGAAATTACCCATTTTCTAAGGATACCTTAAGGTTTGTCAGAAATATATGCTATTATCTTAATACAATAGTTTGCAATCAGGCACCAAGAATACAGACATCATACCCATCAGCCTGGTCCTAAGGGTCAGCTTAACAATATTGCATGATCATTTTGAGAGTTGACTGGAGGTTGCATCCATTGAGTTTATGGATAATTTATAAACTATAAATAGACCACGATGTAGGCCAATATCACTTCAAGCAGGGACCAATTTATTACATGACTGTACAGTTGCACAGCTAGTCCTAAACTGACCGGAAGCTCCCACTCTGGGTCATTTGGCCCACTCTTAGAGAGCAGCAAGCACCCCCAATATAACAGTATCTACTATCCCCATTCAGAGATCAAGTTCAGCACCAAAGGGCAGATTGTCTGTCACCATGTTCCTGAGACCATAGGATTTTAGCTAAGCCACATTTTTTGTTGTGGAGAAAAAAAGTGATCTAGATGCATGAACCATTTATTAGTAGTAGTCCTTGTATTACAACACAAAAACACATTATAAATTTGAAAAATACCATACATTTCTGATAAACCTTAAGTTTGCCACAGAAAATGGGTAATTACTGAAAATTTTGAAGAAATGCTTATGGCATTTTTTTGTACACTTAATACATTGTAATGCATTATAATTTAGGAATGTATTGCTGCAGCAAACCAGTAACTGTGCAAGGACCTACAGATATTCTTCAAACAAATATCAAAATAAACTTTGATATTTAATTACCATTCTGTAATCATCAAATTTAGTCTAATCCTCAAACTCTAATTCAACGATGATCCCTTCTAACCCAGTGATGAGAGTTCTTCTCTCACTCCAGTACAGATCATTATTGACTCAAGGAGAAAGTGAGGACTGCAGATGCTGGAGATGTGTTGCTGGAAAAGCGCAGCAGGTCAGGCAGCATCCAAGGAACAGGAGAATCGACGTTTCGGGCATAAGCCCTTCTTCAGGAAGGGGCTTCTTCAAGCCCCATTATAAATTTAAATCCATAATACAGACAGGTACTAAATACTAAGGGAGTGCAGCTTTGTTAGATATGCTGTATTTGTAAGAGATTAAAATTCAACATTTCATGGCAGCTTACAGATGACATACAAGATTCCATGACAATACAGTCAATATTTCTCTGCACTGGATCGAGCAAAATCAGTTCTTCTGATCACATGTTCTTTCTCATCACTGTAGGTCCTTGCATAGTTACTGGTTTGCTGCAGCAATACATTCCTAAATTATAATGCATTACAATGTATTAAGTGTACAAAAAAATGCCATAAGCATTTCTTCAAAATTTTCAGTAATTAAACAGGATTCCAGAAGTAATGTTCAAACTGCGGATGATGAAAAGGCCTTTAACCAGAATTTTGCCCAAGTTGTGAAGCTCAAATAGAAGAGATGGGGGAATAAATCCTAACTTCGCCCACTCAACAGGTTCAGGTCAGCTCCTAGCCCTACACGGACTCTGATTTGATTCTTCATTGAAATCATTGCAGAGTGAAACTGGCAAGGATGTGAAACAAGTCTTCAATTTAAACCTGCACATTCCTATCGATCAGTGGGCTAGGCACAACTAAAGTCAAAAGAAAAAGCTTCTTCTAGAATGTTTGCCCTATTCCAAAAAGGACAGCTGAAAAGTTATAGAAGTAAATCTGACATTTTAAAAGACATTAACTTAAATCATTGCAGTTTTGTAAAGTTTGTATAAACTGACTCACAGAGAGGTGAACTTTTGAAAAATGGGCAATTCAGCCTGATAAATGATAAAATTCAGGAGGCTCATTCATGAATCAAAAATATAAAAGATTATGTTTGGATACAAAAGTAGTATGCATGTGTATAAAAACATCTTTACTTACAAACACAAACTTGCAATTATATTTAGGATATGTGTGCAAATTTCTATGCAGGAGAGCATCTTTAGGCAATTCAAAAAGTCAAGGCAGGCAAAAACACAGAGCAAAGTGAAAGATGTGCAGACTATCGAAGCCGAATATAGTTAGATAAAACAAACAGGAATTGTTGGAGAAACTCAGCAGGTCTGGCAACATTTGTGGGGAGGAAGCAGAGTTAGCATTCTGGTCCAGTGACCCTTCTTCAGAACAGGCAGAAACATTTATGCTACTTAGATATAATGTATAATATCACAGGATACAGGAGCAGGTTAGAGGATAAGAATTCTGCAGGGTAACTCACTACTCTTCTCCCAAAGCCTGTCCATTTATAGGCACATTTTCTTTATTCATTCACAGAAAATTAGTATCACTGGCTAGGCAAGCATTTATTACCCATGTAATAAATCTCGAAATAGCCCAGATGGCAGTTAATAATCAACCACAATGCTGTGGGTTTGTAGGCCAGATCAGTAAGGGCGGCAATTAGTAAGTCAGTTGGGTTTTTCCTGACAATTTACAATACTTTTGTGGTCATCATTTGGACTCTTAATTCAAGAGTTTTATTGGATTCAAATTGTACAATCTGCTATGGCAGGATTTGAAAGCAGGTGTCTGGATGTTATGTAGGTCCAGGGATAATATCACCAGGTCCCACCTCCCCCAAGATTCTCCAATGGCTTAGCTGGAAGTGGCTCCAACAGTCAACAGTCCAACACCATCCAGGACACAACAGCTCTCTTCACCAGCATCCAAACCTTCAAAATTCATTAGGTCAACCATTGATGTGCAGTGGCAACAGTGTGCATCATCTGTAAGAGATACTGCAGGGCTCCTTTGATAGCACCTTCCAAAACCATGTCCTCTCCCACCCAGAAGGGTAAAGGCAGAAAATTTATGGGGACACCACCACTGCAAATTCCCCTGCAAGTCACACTCACTATCCTGATTTGGAATTATATTGTGATCCTTTAATGATAATGAGCTAAGTCGTGGAATTCCCCTCTTAAATGTCTCTAGACCCCCATAGACTGCAACACTTCAAGGCAGCTCACCACCGCCTTCTCCAATTGGCCATGAGCAAAAAATACTGGCGTAACCTGGGAAGTCCATATCACATGAATGACTAAAACAAAGTGCCAAGAAATGAAGTCGGAAAAAGATAATCCAAGCAAAGTGATCAGCACCCAAGATAAATATGGTCAGAAAAAGAGGACCCTGAAGAGAACAGACATGGAAACCAAAGGTAAGGTTGACATGGTTGATCAAGAAGTGAGATAGCAAACCCTACTACACCAACTTCGATGGATGAAGTCATACAAGGTGCTGGAACTACGATTAAAGCTATAACCATATCAGTAATATCTCATATTCAAATCACCAAATTGGACACTGTTGCATCACCACAAGATAGGCTAACTATATAAAATGCTGGAATTATGCAAAACCATTATAATGACAAATTATCCAGTTAGCATTATTGTTAACCTAGTCACTTTTGGATAAAATAACTTGCCAATGGGACATGCACGTAAATCACCATCCTCAAATTCAGGAACCTTCAGTATCAAATAGAATTCTGAACACCCATGCACTCTCACTCTGTTTAAGGCCAAAGATTTTAGTAAGGCACCAGTCTACTAGAAAAATGGGGAGCTAGGGAAGTGATTGCTGGGCGTCTTGGTGAGATTTTGTATCATCGACAGTCACAGGTGAGGTGCCAGAAGACTGGAGGTTGGCTAACGTGGTGCCACTATTTAAGAAAGGTGGTAAGGACAAGTCAGGGAACTATAGACCAGTGAGCCTGACATTGGTGGTGAGCAAGCTGTCAGAGGGAATTCTGAGGGACAGAATGTAAATATATTTGGAAATGCAAGGACTGATTAGGGATAGTCAACATGGCTTTGTGCATGGGAAATCATGTCTCACAAACTTGATAGAGATTTTTTGGAGAAGTAACAAAGAGGATTAACGAGGGCAGAGTGGTAGACGCGATCTATATGAACTTCAGTAAGGCATTCGACAAGGTTCCCCATGGGAGACTAGTTAGCAAGGTGAGATCTCATGGAATTACAGGGAGATCTAGCTGTTTGGATACAGAACTGGCTCAAAAAGGTAGAAGATGGAGGGTGGTGGAGGATTGTTTTTCAGACTGGAGGCCTGTGACCAGTGGAATGCTAAAAAGGATCAGTTCTGGGTCCACTACTTTCATCATTTATATAAATGATTTGGATATGAGCATAAGAGGTATTGTTAATAAGTTTGCAGATGACACCAAAATTGGAGTTGTAGTGGACAGCAAAGAAGGTTACCTCGGATTACAATGGGATCTTGATTAGATGGGCCAATGGACTGAGTAGCAGCAAATGGACTTATACACTTAAAAGGTCCTAGGGAGTGTTGCTGAACAAAGAGACCATGGAGTGCAGATTCATAGCTCCTTGAAAGTGGAGTCACAGGTAGATAGGATCGTGAGGAAGGTGTTTGGTATGCATTCCTTTACTGGTCAGAGTATTAAGTACAGGAGTTGGGAGATCATATTGCAGCTATACAGGACGTTGGTTAGGCCACTGTTGGAATATTGCGCGCAATTCTGGTCTCCTTCCTATTGGAAGGATGTTGTGAAACTTAAAAGGGTTCAGAAAAGATTTATAAGGATGTTGCCAGGTTTGGATGATTTGCATTATCAGGAGAGGTTGAATAGGCTGGGGCTGTTTTCCCTGGAGCGGAGGCCGAGGGGTGACCTTATATAGGTTTATGAAATCATGAGGGGCATGGATATGGTAAATAGATAAGGTCTTTTCCCTGGGGTGGGTGAGTCCAGAACTAAACTAAATGATTTAGGGTGAGAGAGGAAAAATTCAAAATAGATCAAAAACATAATTGGAGTTGTGTATAGACCTCCTAACAGTGGTCAGGACCAGGGACGCAACATGTACCGGGAAATAGAGAAGGCATGTCAGAAAGGCAAGGTTACATTGATCATGGGAGACTTCAATATGCAGGTGGACTGGGTAAATAATGTTGTTAGTGGATCTAAAGAAAGGGAATTCATGGAATGCTTACAGGATGGCTTTTTGGAACAGCTTGTCATGGAGCCCACAAGAAAGCAGGCTATTCTGGACCTAGTGCTTTGCAATGAACCAGACTCTATAAAAGATCATAAAGTACCCTTAGGAAGTAGCGACCATAATATGATAGAGTTCAGTCTGCAGTTTGAAAGGGAGAAGGCAAAATCGGATGTAATGGTGTTACAGTTAAATAAAGGTAATTATGAGGGCATGAGAGAGGAACTGACTAAAATAAACTGGAACCAGAGGCTAACCGGGAAGACAGTAGAGAAAAAATGGCAGGAGTTTGTAGGTATAATTGAGAACACTGTACAGAGGTTCATTCCCAAGAAAAGAAAGATTAACAGGGGAGGGACTAGACAACCTTGGCTGACAAAGGAAGTCAGGAAATGTATTAAAGAAAAAGAGAGATCCTATAAAGTGGCTAAGAACAGTGGGAAATCAGAAGATTGGGAAGGATACAAAAGCAAACAGAGGATAACAAAGAGTGTAATAAGAAATGAGAGGATCAAATATGAAGGTAGGCTAGCCAGTAATATTAGAAATAATAGTAAAAGTTTCTTTCAGTACATAAGAAACAAACGACAGGCAAAAGTAGACATTGGGCCACTTCAAACTGATGCAGGAAGCCTAGTGATGGGAGATAAGGAAATAGCAGGAGAACTTAACAAGTACTTTGCGTCAATTTTCACAGTGGAAGACATGAGTAATATCCAAAAAATTAAAGGGTGTCACGGGGCTGAGTTGAGTATGGTTGCCATTACGAAAGAGACAGTGCTAGAAAAGTTAAAAAGTCTTAAAATTGATAAATCTCCTGGCCCCGATGGGATACACCCTAGAGTTCTGAGAGAGGAGGCTGAGGAAATAGCAGAGGCATTGGTTGAGATCTTTCAAGAGTCACTGGAATCAGGAAAGGTCCCGGATGATTGGAAGATCGCTGTTGTAACCCCCTTGTTCAAGAAAGGATCAAGGCAAAAGATGGAAAATTATAGGCCAATCAGCTTAACCTCAGTTGTTGGTAAAATTCTAGAATCCATCATTAAGGATGAGGTTTCTAAATTCTTGGAAGAGCAGAGTCTGATTAGAACAAGTCAACATGAATTTAGTAAAGGGAGGTCATGCCTGACAAACCTGTTGGAATTTTTTGAAGAGGTAACAAGTAGGTTAGACCAGGGAAACCCAGTGGATGGGGTCTATCTAGACTTTCAAAAGGCCTTTGATAAGGTGCCACACGGGAGGCTGCTGAGCAAAGTGAGGGCCCATGGTGTTCGAGGTGAGCTGCTGGGATGGACTGAGGATTGGCTGTCTAACAGAAGGCAGAGAGTTGGGATAAAAGATTCTTTTTCAGAATGGCAGCCGGTGACGAACGGTGTCCCGCAGGGTTCGGTGCTGGGGCCACAGCTGTTCGCATTATATATTAACGATTTGGATGAGGGAACCGGGGGCATTCCAGCGAAGTTTGCCGATGATACGAAGTTAGATGGACAGGCAGGTAGTACTGAGGAAGTGGGGAGGCTACAGAAGGATCTAGACAGGTGGGGAGAGTGGTCCAGGAAATGGCTGATGGAATTTAACGTGAGCAAGTGCGAGGTCTTGCACTTTGGCAAAAAGAATAAAAGCATAGACTACTTACTAAATGGTGAGAAAATTAATAAAGCCAAAGCACAAAGGGATCTGGGAGTGCTAGTCGAGGATTCTCTAAAGGTAAACATGCAGGTTGAGTCCGTGATTAAGAAAGCGAATGCAATGTTGTCTCTTATCTCAAGAAGGTTGGAATATAAAAGCAGAGATGTACCACTAAGACATTATAAAGCTCTGGTTAGGCCCCATTTGGAGTACTATGTCCAGTTTTGGTCC
>NC_057722.1:46591697-46615260 GCF_004010195.1 Chiloscyllium plagiosum | reverse complement strand
CTGCTCCGTGTGTTTCAGATAGGTCCCCATGTGGAGATGGTGCTGTTGTGGAAATATCACTGGATTACTAATCCAGACCAAGCTAATTCTCTGGCAGGCGGTGGAAGTTATAATTAATAAAATATCAAGACGTAAAACCTGGAGTCATTAACAGTGACCTTGAAGCCAATGTCGATTGTAAACACTAATTTCCTTCCTCAATATACTTTCAGGAATTGAATCTCGGGTGCTTTCCTGGTCTGGCCTAAAAGTGAATCCAGACACACAGATATGTGGAAAACTCTTCAATGGTCTCAGAAACGGCCAAGCAAGACTCTCTATTGTATCAAACTGCTCCGAAGCCTTAAAGGATAAAGCTGTACAGATCACCCGGCACCAGCCTCAGTAGTGGAACGGGAAACACTATCCTATTGACCCTGCAGAGAGCTCCTTCCTAACATCTGAGAGCTGGTGGCAATATTTACAGAGTTTTCCCACAGACTGCACAGAAACTTCGGGAAAGGAGTAGGTCATTCAATACACTGAGCATCCCCCATTCTAGTTCATGGTGAAAATCTCCTCAATTCAGTTTTCAACACACATATCCTTTAGCATGTTTAATCATCGGAACACATAAAATATGAACTACTTTTTACCAGGATGTTGCCTGGTATGGTAGGAAGATTGTATGAGGAAAGGCTGAGGCACTTGGGGTTGTTTTCATTGGAGAAAAGAAGGTTTAGGGGTGACTTGATAGAGGTGTACAAGATGATTAGGGGTTTAGCTAGGGTTGACCATGAGAACCTTTTTCCAAGTATGGAGTCAGCTATTACAAGGGGGCATAGCTTTAAATTAAGGGGGGGATAAGTATAGGACAGATGTTAGGGGTAGATTCTTTACTCAGCGAGTCGTGAGTTCATGGAATGCCCTGCCAGTAGCAGTGGTGGACTCTCCTTCATTATGGGCATTTAAACGTGCATTGGATAGGCATATGGAGGATAGTGGGCTAGTGTAGGTTAGGTGGGCTTGGATCGGCGCAACATCGAGGGCCAAAGGGCCTGTACCGCGCTGTATTCTTCTATGTTCTATGTACATCTAAGACACTAAACCACAGAAAAATTTTGATCACAGGAAAATGTAAAAAGCTGCTCAATGATTAAAATTATTTGCTAATCTCCAGTCTTCTGGGACCTCATCTGCGACTAAATAGTACCTGAATTCCAAATTATCATTTTTGCAAAAATTATTCCAGTGGACTTGTACCAACCTAATTCTCATGTAAATTCAGAGCAAATTCACATAAATTAACTGGAGTGCAGTACTTCAAACTAAATACAGTTTTGTACTATCTGAAACAAGAGTTAAACAAAGTCAGTCAGGGAGTCAAACTATTTCCTAAAGACCCAAAAGAAATTGAAGCACAACAAAATGACACAACAATTCTTTGGAATAAATACAGCAGTTCACATTTCTTTAAAAATAGCAAATTAAGATTCAATCTAACATACCAAATAAAAATCTCCTCCCAGACCATATGAAAAAAAAAGATTTTGTAAGAGAATTATGAATAAGGTTCCATTGTACTTACTCCAAATGTGTTGTTGAAAATTGAAAACAGCTTCATTCTTTTCACTTGTTCACTATTTGACCCTGAATTGAAAACATGTACTAACTTCTAACATTTGCCCCACCAACCAACAATCCACAGATGAAAAAAGTTCAACAACTATACATCAAAAATTACCAGAAACATTATGCAGAAAAACAAATGGATCTAAACCAAATAATACTGACATAACCTTTAATAACTGGGATTAATGACATTCAAGAGGCACTTAGTTTGTGTCACAGACAGGCAGAGCGCGTACAACGGGGATGTTTGGGCAGGGGAGGTGAGAGGCAGAGAGAGGAGGAACATAGCTGGTGTGAGAAACAAAAGAGATGGAGTATGGGAATCGCAATAGCCAGAGGGGGCATCGAGAGGAAGAGGGGGAGGCATTGTGATGCATACAGAAGGAAGGGGCAAGAGGGAATCAATTAGGGGTCAAAAGGGGCCTTAAACGTGCTTTTCAGTGCAATGAAATGCAAAGATGGAATCAGTGCTAATTTCCTTTTAACATGAAATCATCAAGCCCTACACAGTTTGTACAGGAGAAATGTGGTCAAATATCCAAGGTGAGGCATGATCTCATTTTATTTCTGCAATTGAAATCAATACCTATTTGTCTGAAATGACACTGATGGATTTCCTCTTTAATTTATTTTTCATAAAATTGAAGTCAGTCACTTGGTGTGCAAAGCACGAACTGACAGCAGTCACTGGTACTCAGACGCAAGAGCCACATAACATTTTGACTCTCAGGGGAGAAAGAAAATATGCATTGATTATAAATGAAATCAATTGCATACAACTCTAATTTTCTACCCTTCCCAATGCTGGTTAATACAGCGTCCTGTCTTGTTAGTGATACTTTAAGATTGATACTTTAAGATGGTGGTGGTGTCAGGGTGGACACTGTTCAAGCTCCCAGCCTCTATGCTGACTCTCTCATGACTGACTCCTTTTTCATTGTAGTTTTCTTAATTTAACTGTTGAATCAAATTTATTTTTCTTCTTTCTGCAGCTGCAGCAGCAAACAGAGATTGCAGTGAGCTGTTGAGTGGCGGATTCAATTCATTCCTCATGGCAATGGCAGTCATGGCTTGAGTAAACTGTTCCAGCATTGATGGATTGGGGGCCATTCTATTCCTCTGATGTTTTGGCAGCATCTGCCGTGGTGATGGAGTGAATAATTTCTTGGCCCTCAGGAGTTATTTTGGATGGTCAATCAGTTCTCAGAAGTTGAGATAAGTCCCTTGTGAGTTGGAACAGTCTCCTGGCTATTGTGGTGGCTGGAGTATCAGTAGCATTGAAGCAGCTTTGGCAGAGGTGACATTCTGGGTCTGCTCAGCAGCGGCAGGGGCTGCTTCAGCGTGTTTCCTCCTCAGTGTTGTGGCCTCAGGGAATGATTTGGCAGTTATGGATTGAGGCTGTGTCCTGTAGCTACTTCAGAAATCAAGACATTGTGTGGAATGAAAAGCTTGTCCCAATTTTGTATGATGTATTTCTTTTTATAATTTATGCTAATAAAATGACACTGGCTTATGGTGACTAATACATATTTTACTGTATTTTCAGTATAAATCACTTTTACTACACAACCAAAGTTTACACATTTATCTGGCAGGGAAACATCTTACAAATGGAGATCATTTCATTATTAAACCAACCATGTGCAGCACAATATGACCAACAGCAAGAGCCTTCTGTTTTTACTGGCACAAGGCAACAGTGTCTAACATTTCAGATAGAAAGTCTACGTTGTAAAGTCTGAGTTAGATACACCTGACTTTGTAGATTCAATTCAGTTCAATTATTAAAACTAAGCATCCCAATTTTGTTTTCATAAAATTATATTAAATCCAAAAGACTGCTGTATCTCACCCAAAATGGAATATTTTTGATGATCAATAAATTGATCTGCATGCCTGGAACTGACAGCTGACCGTAGAAGATCACAGGAGACCAAAAGATCATACAATAGAGTCTCAAAATTTGAAGTGTAAACAGAAAATGCAGAACATACTCAGTAAAATCAGACAACATCTGTGGAGAAATAGTAACACTCAGTTGCTGTTAATATTACAGGAGGAAGCAATTCACTCCCACTGAAAACATTCAGGTTCTTTTGACGAGCAATCCAGTCCATCCCCCATTCGTCCCTCATATCCCTGCATTGTTTCTGCTTCAGGTTTTATCCAATTCTTTTTTGAAGTCTACAATTGAATCAGTATCCACTATCAAGCAGTGCATTTCAAATCCTAACTACTCATTGAGTAAACTGTTTTTCATGTCCAATAAATTCACATTTATGTGCTTTTTGTCATCCATTTACCCATTTCCCTTTATTTCCTCTGCCGAAACTCCATCATGATTGTAAATACTCCCAATAACTATCCTCAGCTTTATCTGCTGCAGGGAGTAAAACCTCAGCTTCTCAGTCTATTCATATAACTGTAATACTTCATCAGCTCAAGTGACTTTTTTTCTGCAAGCACTATCTCTCCACCAAAAGCTTTCAAAGACTGCTTAAAGTGTGGGGCCCAGGATTGGTTCCAAGACTTCAGGTGTAGCTGAACTACAGTTTATGCACAATCCGTCTAAACTTCATTTTGTATCTCTACCTGTCATAAAGCCCTAGGATAATGTTTAGGTTGGTTAACCTGTCCTGCAACCTGCAAAATTTGTGCCTCAATGACCTTAGTGTCTCTCCTTTTGCAACGCCAAAAAAAATTGTGCCACTTAACATATACTGTATTGTCTCTCCATTGTAACCAGGTCCTCCAAGTCCAGTTTTACCTTTCCCACAACATATTATATTTAAAGATTTCTCTCATTTTCAAATTTTGAAGTCATGCTTTATATTTCCAAATCCAAATAAAAAACAGCAATGGACCTTGTATAAAACCATGAAGTACACGATTGTACGTGTCCTCCTCAATCCCTCTTTCGAGAAACAACCATTTACCACTGTTTCCTACCCTTTAAACCAGTTTTCTATCCATGCTGCTATTGCCTCCTTTGTCCCATAGGCTGCAATTTTGCTAACAAACCAGATAATGAAGGTGGTTTAATCAAATACAATACATACATCAATTGCACTATTCTCAGCCAGCTTCTGTCAAGTTAGTCAAACACAATTTGCCTTGGATCGAGCTGTCTTTTACCTGCTATGCAAATGATTGCCAAACCATGAATAGATTTTCTAGACTTCTAGAAGTTTCTCCACCAATGTTAAACTGGTTGGTCATTAACAGGCTGATCACTCTCCTGTATTTTTGAACAAAGGAATAATATTTGCAATCCTCCAGACTTCTGGTACCACTTCTCTATCCAAGGAGAATGGGAAGATTGTAGCCAGTACCTCTGCAGTTCAAACCCATTCTTTGCTCAGCAATTGCATCCCATCAAGACAAAGTGACTGATCCACTTAAAATACAACAAGCCTTTTATTTGTCTTTATCTCAACCAAAATTCCAACAGCTTCATCAGTATTAGCCAGCAAGCCTGTTCCTTCGTAGAACTAATAGACAGTATTTATAACCTCAGCCAAACCTTTTGCCCCACCAAAACATTACCACCCTAATCAAGCTGACATCATCTCTGCCAGCACTTTTATTGTTAATTTGCCAATATATCAGCTTTAGATCCCCACCTTTCTGGAGTAACCAATAGCCTGATGCATCCCTCCATTATTAAGTTGACTTCTGTCATACCAATGCCAACCTACTTCAACTTTTGTCTTGATCCAATTGTCTAACTCCTGTCAGGCGGAAAGCTGTGCCTTTGGGTCCCCCCCTTCTATGAATGTACCAATACTGTGTACAAACCATTTCCTTTTCAAAGGTCACTCACTATTGTATTACACTTCATCATGCCAGTCTTTGACTCCAATTTCCTTCAATTAGATCTCTGCTGAATTAATATTAGTTGGGTATCCTCCAGTTGCATACTTCAATTTCTGAAATATTCTTACCTCAGCCATAGTTCAGTAGATAACACACCAGTCCAAAGGACTTGGAGTTAAAACTCCATTTAAAAACAAAAGGACAAAGTCCAAGGCTGTAATACTGTGACTGAGGGAATCCACTGGACAGAGGTGCTGCCTTTCAGATGAGAAGCATTATTTACTCAGATGGATGTACAGGGTTTTATGGCATTATTATGAAGATCAGGAAAGTTATCAATATTTATCCATCAATCATAAAAGTCACTTAATAAATGCAAGTCTTCTTCACTTATTGCTCCTCAAACTACCCCTAATTTATCATACCTTACTATTCAAGATGTTTACCAACTATCATCCACTTGACTCATTAATTCACCAAGACTAGTTTCGGCTATTGCTTTAATCTTTGTTTCGGAAGGAAATCTATCATACTTTAGAAAATTCTCCTTCTCTGCTCTACCGTTATCAGCATCACATTCAACATTCTGAAAAGAAAAAAAGATTAGCAGTTATACAACAACTGTACAAAGTGCTTTTCAAACTGCTTCACAGCCATAATGTAGTTGAGGTTGTACTATATAAAATGGGACAGCAAATTTGCGAAATCCCACTAACAGTGTGATAATTGTAAGGTAATATGTATTCCTAATTCAGATTTAGGGATAACCACTGGCTGGGACACTGGGGATAACTACTAAACAAAACAACCGCAAAGAACTGTGGACGCTGGAAATCAGAAACAAAAACAGAAATAGTTGGAGAAACTCAGCAGGTTTGGCAGCATCTGTGGAGAGAAAGCAGAGTTCATGTTTTGTGTACAGTGACGCTACTTCAGAACGGCAATCAAAATCTTACCTTCACATTTTTCTGCATGTTGTCACTACTTAAACTAAACCCTATTGTCTCAAAGAACAAACTGGCCAAGGAAGTAAAGTTCACCTTGTACGCCCTCTTCTGGTTGGTCCAAATAATACCAAATTCAATCCCTCAAACAGAAGTCTGTGCTCTTATTGTACAGGACAATAAAATCACTATTGGATCTGTCAAATTCCAGAGCTTTTCTTTCAAATGTACATGAAGCTGTAAAATCACTTCCATATTTTTGTCAACTTACAAACATAAAGCAAGTTTATGCAAAATAACAAGGCAGGTTTTCTCAAATACTAGGTGTTATTATGCAGAACTCTCAAAGCTTGACAGCATCTCATTCCATAAATGTTCAGCAACATGAGAATTTCACATTATAAGTTTACAGCTCCTAATATATGGGTAGCCTTAATAGCATAGCAAAAATACAAGTTCAAAATATTTTACTTTCTGAAGTAAGAACAGAATCATAGGGCCTTAATGGGAATTCAGTCAGGATCAAAAAAAAAGATTACTCTACTAAAGTCTATTTGATGTTAATCCCTATAAAACTATAAGATTTATAACAACCAATACGAAGTGTACAAACTCGTCAATTTGGGTGGGCATGATGCAATACTCTATAGGAAACTGAAATACAAGAATGAACTAACAAATTCAGAACAAATTCAGAACAAGTAGAACATTGAGATAATCATTTGGTATGTTTCAGACTACTCTTGAAAGTGAACCATTTTCTCCCTGTGCTTTTGAGCACATTTGTGCCTACATGTGAACAAGGGGCTTAGTGTCATTTGGAAGAGTTCCAACTAAAATGAGAAGGGGATGGGAGAGTATACAGAAGAGGTAAACTATGACGAAACAAAAAGACAGAATGGGAACTAAGAAAAATTGCAGGCAGAGTATTCATGAACAAGAATCACAGTGCTACAGTGCAAAATAATATGAATGACACCAAAAATGAGAAAAAGACCAGCATTAAACCTTTGTGATTTGGGTAAATATTGGACAAATCAAATCAGTAACAACAGTGTAATATGGGAATTCCTAGAGTGCAATGGGATGGTTTTCTGGATCAATATTTTGAAGAACTAACTATAGAATAGGCCATCTTAGCCTGAACACTAAAATCAGAAAGGAACAACTGGCATTCTAGCTGTAAGAGGCTCCTTGGGAAGGAGTTATCATAGTGAGATAGAATCCCTCATTAAATGGAGAGCGACATGGTTCAGAGACTAGAGGAGCTTGAATCTAAATAAAAGAAAACTACAATTGTATGAGGAATACATTGGGGAACATGATGAAGGATAGACAATAGCAAACAGTTAAGGAGTGCATGGAGGAACTGCAACAAATGTTTATTGCTGTCTGGCACAAAAACAAAAATATTAAAAAGGTGGCCAAACAGTAGCTAACAAAGGAATTTAAAGTCAGTATTAGATCAGAGAAAGGGACATGAAAATTGGCCAAAACTTAAAAGCAGCACACGTGAGAATTAGAAGCAGTTTAGATTTCATCAAAGGAGGGCATAGCGATTGACTTAGACCAGAAAAACACAGCACAGGAAGAAGCTTACGGGAAATATACAGATCGAGTGTAAAAATTTCCAGAGGTAATGTGAAGACAGAAAAAAAATGAAGACATGTGTAGGTCCCTTACATTCAGAAACAGGGGAAGTTATAATTGAGAACAAAGACATGGCAGTCTAATTAAATCCATATTTTGGTTCTTGCACAAAAACTCACAAATAACATCCCAAAAGTATTGGAGAACACAGGGACTAGTGAGAGGGAGGAAATGAAAGAAATATGTATGAATAGAGAAATTGCATTGGGAAAATTGATGGGATTAAAGGCCAATAAATCCCCAGGACCCGATAATCTACATCCCAGAGGATATAAGGAAGTGGCCCTCAAAATAATGAAAGGTATTAGTAAATTTTCTTGAAACTGAAACAATTCCTATTGATTGGATACTGGCTAATGTAACCTCACTATATATAAAAACAAAAGAGAGGAAAAGGGAAAGTAGGGGATTATAGATGGATTGGCCTGACATCAGTAGTAAGGAAAAAGCTAGAGATCACACCAAGAGATGTAATAGCAGACCACTTGGTAAACAGTGACAGGATCAGACATAGTCAACATTAACTTACAAAAGAGAATCATCCCTGACAAATCTATTGGTTTTTTGAGGATGTAACTATTAGAGTTGCTAACAGGGAACCAATGAATGTGGTTTACTTGGACTTTCAAAAGGTTTTCAATAAAGGTCTCACATAAAAGAGACTAGCATGTAAAATTAGAGATCGTGGAACTAGGGGATTGTGGACTGACATGGATTGAGAATAGATTAGCAGACAGGAAACAAAGTAGGAACAAAGGCATCTTCTTTCCAAGTGACAGACTGGTAGGGTACCACAGGGTCCAATGCTATTCGCAATATTAATGGTTTAGATGAGGGAACAAAATGCAATATCTCCAAGTTTGCAGACAATATAAAAGGTGGGTGGGTGGATGGATGAAGAGGATGCAGAGATGCTTCAGTGAGATTTGGACAATTTGAGTGATGGACAAATGCATGAAAAATGCAAAATAATGTGGATAAACGTGAGGTTATCCACACTGGTAGCAAAAGCAGGAAGACAGATGATCGGAATGGTGAAAGATTGGGAACTGGGTAGGAGTGTCCTCTTACAAAAGCCACTCAAGATAAACATACAGATACTGATGGCAGTGAATGCGGCAAATGGTTTTTGGCCTTCATTGTGAGACAATTGGAATACAGGAGCAGAGATATCTTGCTGCTATTGTATAGACAATAGACAATAGGTGCAGGAGTAGGCCATTCAGCCCTTCGAGCCTGCACCGCCATTCAATATAATCATGGCTGATCATTCCTAATCAGTATCCTGTTCCTGCCTTATCTCCATAACCCTTGATTCCACTATCTTTGAGAGCTCTATCCAACTCCTTCTTAAATGAATCCAGAGAGTTTAGAGAGACCATAAATGGTGTATTGTATGCGATTTTGGTCTCCTTATCTGAAGGAGGATATTCTGGGTGCACTGGAAGTGAAATAAATGTTTACTAGACTGATTTCTGGAATGGCGAATCTGATGCATAAAAACAGACTGGATTGGTTAGGCTGGAGTTTAGAAGAATGAGGAGATATCTCAGATTCTAACAGGACTGGACAGAGTAAATGCCAAAAGGATGTCCCCACCAGGAAAGTGGTTGAGGCCAAAACATTGAATGTTTTCAAGAAGGAGATAGATATATTTCTTATGCCTAAAGGAATCAAAGGAGATGGGGAACAAGTGGGCAGGGTTACTGAGTTGGATGATCAATCATGATTATATTGAATGGCAGAGCAGGGTTGTAGGGCTGAATGGCCCACTCCTGCTCCTATTTTCTGTATCTATATTTTGATTTGGTCACTCAGATCTGTTGAGCCATTTAATTAGATCTTGGCTGTTCTGCTTGCAACCACAAATCCACATTCCCATCTACCCTGATAACCTTTCATCACATTACCTAACACAAATCTACCCACACTTGGCTCAAAAATATTCAAAGACTCTTGAACTTTCTTCCTGGAAAAGTGGTTGAACCAAAGACTCAAGAATCTCAAAGAAAACATTTCACCTCATCTGTTTTAAATGGGCAATCTCCTATTTTTAAGCACTGATCCCTAGTTCTTGATTCTTCTACAAGAAACGTTCTTTCTCCATTCAATTTGTCAAAAACCTTCAGGATCCTGTGTTTCAATCATTTTGCCTCTTACCCATCCTTGCTTGTCCAACTTTTCCTCGTAAGACAATATACCATTTCCGGGATTTATTCTGGTAAAGCTTCTCTGAATTACTTCCAATATATTTACATCTTTCTTTAAATAAAGATGATCAATATTGTATACAGTGCTCCAGATGTGATCTTACAAATGCCCTGTATAAATCAAACGTAACCTCCCTACTATTACAGTCAATTCCACTTGCAAAATCTGTTAACATTCTATCGACTTCCCCAATCACTTTCTTTTCCTGAATGTTAACCTTTTGTGCAAGAACGCCCTCACATGAGCCTAAACCTACCATCTGTGGTTAACCACAAAATGTTAAAAAGCTAGTATCAAATTTAAAGAAAAAGCGTATAACTCTGCAAAGCCAGGTAGAAGTTCAGAAGATTGTTTTCTATGTGCCAAAGAATTATTAATTTTAATAAGGGAGAAATAATATGAAAGAAACTAGCTTGGAATAAAAAAACCATATGGTAAAAGTTTCCCTAAATATTAGAGCTAAAACAGGGCCATGCCACTACAAGCTCTTCTCCAGCCTCAAGTGACAGTCCTGGATCCTGGAACTTGGCAGGCAGCAGAGTTAAATTAGATTCCCTACAGTATGGAAACAGGCCATTTGGCCCAACAAGTCCACATCGACCCTCCAAACAGTAACCCATCAAGACCCATTCCCACACATTTACCCCTGACTAATGCATCTAACACTATGGCCAATTTAGTATGGCCAATTCACCTGACCTGCACATCTTTGGATCGTGGGAGGAAACCGGAGCACCCAGAGGAAACCCACACAGACATGGGAGAATGTGCAAACTCCATACAGTCACCTGAGGCTGGAATCGAACCCAGATCCCTGGCACTGTGAGGCAACAGTGCTAACCACTGAGCCACCGTACCATCCCAGTATAATTTAGAGTCATGTAGTATGTAAACAGATCCTTTGATCCAACTTATCTCTGGATAAGTTGTCTTAACTCATGCTCTTTGCTGCAGAGAACAGTGTTAGTTCCTCCTCGTTATACTGTCCCCGCCATCATTACATTCCTTTTATCTCACTGTATTTGAGTAGTTTCCTGTAGTAGTGCAGCCATTTACCTCATCCACTCTGTAGCCTCACTCTCAACCAGACAAGCTGAAAGAATCTCAAAGTTGTTGAACAATTGCAAAGGTTGAAACTCTAGTGCTGCTGAATTCTGGGGCCCTTTACCTGCTTCACTCACAGTCACACTCACCTGTCCGTAAACACTGACCAAATCAGAAGCCCCTAAGAGGTATGACATCCTCCTGCAATGAATCCGGGTAGCTTATCCCCTCCGTGGTGCGCCACAGTATCTGCAGTTTAGCCTCCACCTGATAAACTTTGAGTCAAAGCTGCTCGAATTTCAAATGTTGACTACTGGTATATTTGCTCTGAACCAACCTGGCATCCAGGAGGTCCCACATGCTGCGGCTGTAACACATCAGCTGTTCCACCATCCTTCATTTGTTCTAGCTATATATTTAATTTCATGAAACTATATTCACGTGCCCCGACATTTCTCTGGATATCACATCCTACTGCTGTCAGACCAAAAAGCACTGAGCCTCTTGGCCTACTCCTGATTCAATCAGAGACCTGATCTTTGACAGTTAATCAATACTAGCATCAGAATTTATCATATTCTATCATAAGAAACTAGAAAATTATACCAGAGAAATATTGCACTTAGATTAGTGCTTCATATTGCTAACTCTGAGTGGTACAAAATAATAGTTTTAGAAAATAATAGAGTTGAGAACAATGACTAAAATTCCATTAATTGTGGCCTCTGTAGAAAGAAAATTTTACCTCATTAACTTCTGGCTAAGTCATATAGCAGATCATACCAATTTCAGTCTGGAGTTTCTAATAACCACAAGCCAATAACGGCCCTCAAGTTTCTAAGTAGAATCACATTATTTAAATAACAGCTGTTAACTTCAAAAAATCTGTCAGTTATTGACATTAACAAACCCCACAGCAGACTGACATTTAAACCATATGGTTTGGCACTTATTTAAAATAAATTGTCTGAAGAGAAACTTAATCTTCACAATAATGTATTGATCTTTAGTAAGAAATGATTTTGGAAGTGAAGTTAGCAATAAATGTCCAATGTAGCATGATAATTTATCTATAACACACCAACTAAAAACTGAATTTTTGTCATAATGTCCACTGAATTTCAGAAGGCCATGACTGAAATTATTTTCAGTCCTTCCCAAAATGAATAGGGAAGAAAACGACCATGGAAAAGGCATGCATTTATAAAGCATCTTCAATGTAGAAAACTTGTAAAGGTTCCAGGATAATAATGGGCCTGCTCAGGAGAATAGTTGTCTAACTAAGCCTGCAAGCAATGAAGGAGAAAAGCTGCATTGTGTTCATGGTGAATTATGTAATCTTTGTGATGGACAGCATATAGATTGGAAACTCATCTTCAGATTCAAGCAATTAAGAAATTTGACAAAGATGTCAGCCAAGGGAATCAAGTGGAAAAACCATGGCTGGTTAGAGTCATGCTTAGCGTAAAGGAAGATAGTTGCTTTTGTTGGAGATCAGTCATCTCAGTTCTAGAACATCACTACAGGGGTTCCTCAGGATTTGGAGATGCTGGTGTTGGACTGGGGTATACAGAGTTAAAAATCACAACACCAGGTTATAGTCCAACAGGTTTAATTGGAAGCACTAGCTTTCGGAGCACTGCTCCTTCATCAGATGTTTGTGGACCTCAGAATTGTGTCCTGGGCCCGACCACTTTCAACTGTTTCATCAATAACGTTCTCACCATCACAAAGGCTGAAATTGGGGTGCTCTCTGATGATTGGACAATGCTCAGCACCATTGACAACTCTTCAGATATTGAAGCAGTTGGCACAGAAATACTGGAAAACCTGGGCAGCATCAAGATTTGAGTTGGTAAATGGCAAGAACATTCAGACTACTTAAATGCCAGAAAAAGATGATCTCCAACAACAAAAAGTTTAACCACCTCCTGTTGCCATTTAATGGCATGACCATCACTGAACCTCAGTACCAATATAACAGGCAGTTGCAAGGTTTGTAGGTCAGGTTGAGGTTTAGGGTGTAGGTTTGCTAGCTGAGCTGTAGGTTTGATATCCAGACATTTCATTACCTGGTTAGGTAACATCATCAGTGGCGACCTCCAAGTGAAGCGAAGCTGTTATCTCCTGAAGTGTGTCACTGTTGACCCGAAACTTTGCTGAACCAGCCATTTAAATACTATGGTTACAAGAGCAGGCAGAAGCTGGAAACTCTGGAATGAGTAATTCCTCTTCTAACACCTCAGCACCTGTTCACCAATCCTAAGTCCAGGGAGCTGGGGCATAGTGGTAACGTAGTATTATGTTCTGAGAATGTGGGTTTGAATCCTGCCATAACTGATTGCGTAATGTGAATTCAATACAAAAAAAAATCTGGAATTTGAAAAACAAAAGCTAGAGTAAGGGTGACCATGCAACCATTGTCTATTGTTATTAAAACCCATCTGGTTCATTAATGCCCATGTGGGAAGGGAATCTGCCACCATCCTTACCAGGTCTGACCTACATGGTGATTCCAGACCGACAGCAATATGCCCAAGTCTTAACACGGCACTTAGGAACGGGCAATAAACGTTGGTCTAGCCAGTGAGGCCTACATCTCATGAACATACCAAATTAAAGTCAGGAATGAGCTGGAATACTTTTGGCTTCCTTTGATAAGTGCACTACCAATAACACTGAAGAAACACTACAAATCATCCAAAAAAAGAAAATACCATGCTTAATTGACACCCTATTCATCATTTTAAGCATTCATTCCCTCCACCACTAGTACACAGTAGGTGAAAAGAGTGCGTACCATCCACAAGATGCATTGCAGCAACACACTAAATTCCATATTTGTTACTTCTAATGCCAAGAAGAGTAGGACAGCAGGCAGGCAGATGAGAAACCCATGATCTGTAAAGTTCTTTCCAAACCTCTCACCATCGTGACTTTAAGATATATGCAAATGACCTTCATCATTGCTGGGTCAATGTCATAGAACACCTTCCCATTCAGCACTGTGGAGAACCTAAATGGACTGCAGCAGTTCAAGAAAACAGGTCAGCACTGCCTTTTCAAAGGCAATTATGGGTTTAAAAAAAAAACAATGCTGGCTTTGATAACATCAGCCCCTTCTCATGAGCAAATAAAACAATTCTTACCAGGAAGTAACTGAAATAGAAAAGACTCCTCAACATTGCAAGTGAAACCCTTTGTCTCAGCATATTGCATAAAGTAGAAAGATTGCACAAACTTGTTAGTAAAACAAACGATGATTTTGATTTGTAAGGGGAACAACCACATTTACCTGATTTTCATTAGTTATTTCAATTCACTAAAATTATTTAACATGTAGGAAGCATTTCTTGTAAAGTATCGTATGTTAAATGGAATTTATAATACGAAAACATGTAATTTTTTTCCCAGGGACAAACTTCATTATCCAAAAGTGGAGCTATAATCAGTTTGCAGTTTAACAGAATTTATTACATGACAAATGAAGGTGACCCACATGAGATTTAGAGTACTATGTAAAAATGTAAAATACATTCATCAAGTTGGGAATGCTGGGTTGCTACAGCAGAATCTAATTGCACTGAAAGGTGGTGTATAAAAGCATGGAGGTTAAATGCTTTCTTTTAAGGGAACATAATGATCTGACTGCATTGTGCTAAAATGACTGATGTGCAGACAGAATAACATTTAGTCTCTAATGGGTAAAAGCTTGGAACAAAATAACCTGCTGTTAGTCACACATTGGAAATAAATTCAACTTAAAGAATGCATTTCAGTTCAGTTTCACTAAAAGCACAACATTTCAAGTCATAAAAAGGTACTGTGAAAAATTGCTCAACCATTACATCTATTAATTTATACATTAGAATTGCTGTGACCTAGTGAAAATGCCTGCCCATTTCTAGAAATGCATGATTTGACTTCCATACGCTCAGTGCGACATGATGCAGCATGGAATCAAATAGACCAAGAAAAGCTTGGTCCCAGTTTCCAACAGAAAAACAACTTGCATTTGCAGAGTGCCATTCACATAGAAAATCATTGCTGTGATTTTTGATCTGTGAAATGCAATGCAATCAAAACTAGGCATGAATACAAGTGGAAAGAAACTGGAAAAGGACATCCGATGAGGACTTGAAACAAACGGCTGAATAATGGCCTGAATCTAATGGTTAAAGAAGTCTTTGCAAACTTAGCTGAAGAATTGTTATGAGGGTACTTAGAGTATTCCTGAGTTGGGTGGGCTGGGAAAAAAGAAAATACGAGGTAATGGAAAACTCCAGTTACTACCAGTAGCCACTGAGAACAGCAGCTTTGTAGTTTTCAGAACAGGACAGAATGGAGTTGATACAAGTTCAATTCTTCCTTCACATCCTGCACCAGGGAACAGCTTCTGCTCACACTGCCAAAAGTTTGCATACAAATGAATAATTCAGTGGAGTCCTCAAAATAAGCCAACCATAAGTCAATGAGATATAGGAGCAGAATTAGGCCATTCAGCTCATTAAGTCTGCTCCACCATTCAATCACAGCAGATATATTTCTCAACCCTGTTCTCCTGCTTCTATCCCCTTTATCCCCCTACCAATCAAGAATCTATCTAGCTGTCTTAAATACACTCAATAATTTGGACTTTGCGACAATGAGTTCCACAGATTAACCAACCTCTGGCTGAAGAAATTCCGCCTTATCGCTGTTCTAAAGGCTTGCCCCTTCACTCTGATTCTTGGCTCCCAGTGTCTCCAACAAGTGGAAACATATTTTCCAAGTCCCCTCCATCCAGGCATCTCAGTATTCTAAGTTTCAATCAGAACTCCCTTCATCCTTCTAAACTCGTACAGATCCAGAGTCCTTAATCGCTCTTCATATGGCAAGCCCTTCATTCCTGGGAACATTCTTGTAAAGCTCCTCCGGAGTGCCTCCAATGTCAGTACATCCTTCCTTACATAAGGGCCCAACACTTATCACAATATTCCAAATCCAGTCCGACCACAGCCTCAGCAATACATCGCTGTTCTCCTGTTCAAATCCTCTTGAAATAAATGCTAACATGGCATTTGACTTCCTAAATGCCAAGTGAACCTCAAAATGCTGAACTAGGACTCCCAAGTCCCTTTGTGCCTCAGACTTCCGAAGCCTTTCCCCATGTAGAAACACTGAAGGAACTCTAGCCTAGGAGGTGTCACTGTCTACACAAGGCAAAACAACAAGAAATCAAAGCAAAGAGATATTTCTATTTACCCTAAAATAATTATTTTAGCCCTTAATAACTTGATTTATAATAATTTAAACCGATGGGAAAAAATTAATACTATTTAATTACAAAAGAGGATATGTCTATTTTCTCATCATTCGTTTCTGCCTTAATAGACGTTTGCAAAATTGAATATATTCTACTTTTCAAGCCCCATTTTCCTAAAATTAAACCCATTTGAATCTTCGCTGAAAGTTGGGTTGATTGGCAATGCTAAATTGCCTGTATTGTCCAGGGATGCGTAGGTTAGGTGGATTGGCCATCGGAAATGCAGGGTTACTGCAATAGAGTAGGGGGTGAGCCTGGGTGGGATGCTCTTCAGAGGCTCGGTGCAAACCTGATGGATTGAAAGGCCTGTTTCTGCACCATAGGGAGTCTATGATTCTGAATGGGAATATTCTTGGTGGATTGTAGTTTTCAGTTCCATTCAGTACTCTACAGGTAATGAAGCAGTCCATGCACTGGTGCAGCAAGACCTGGACAAAGTTATGACTTGCGTTGAAGTAGCAAGTAACATGCATGACACATAAGTGCCAGGCAATGACCATCTCCAAAGACAAAAAAACAAAAAGAGTATTTAATCATCTTGTCTTGACATACTATCATCACGGAATCTCTTAGCATCAGCATCCTGCGGGTTACCACTGATCATAAACTGAACTGGACCAGCCACATAAACACTGCGGCTGCAAGGGAAGGTCAGAAACTCAAAATCTTGAAGTAACTGACATCCTAACTTGCCAAAGGCTGTTCACTACCTACAAAGCACAAGTTAGGAATGTGAAAAAATGCTCCCTTCTTGCCTGGATGCGTGTAGCTCTACCAGTCAGGAAGATCAACACCATCCAGGACAAAGCAACCCATGTGAAGAGGACTCTATGCTCTTTCACATTACCTCTCTCTGTACAGAGTTAACAACATAGATCATCTTCAAAAATGCACTGCAAAAAACCCATAAGACTCTTCCAAAAACACTTTCCAAACCTGTGACCTCTACAACCCAGAAGAGCACAGATATAAGGCAATATCATCACCTCCAAGCCATCAACATCCTGGAGTTTCCTGTCAATGGTAAACCCCAACTGGACTAATCATTTAAAAAACTATGAGAAGAGGTCAGACAATAAGAACTATGCAGCAAGTAACTCACCTTCCACTTCCCAAAGCTTGTCCACCATTTAAAAGGCATAAAGAGAAAGTGAGGTCTGCAGATGCTGGAGATCAGAATCGAAGGATGTGGTGCTGGAAAAGCACAGCCAGTCAGGCAGCATCCAAGGAGCAGGAGAGTCGACAGAATTTACAAATCATATCAAGAGTGTGATGTAATACTCCCCACTAGCTTGAATGGGTGCAGTTCCAACACACAAGCTTGACTCCATCAAAAAACAAAGCTGCCTGCTTGTTCGATAGCAGCAGAGAATGTACCCTCTCATTGACGCTCGTAGCAGCAGAGAATGTACCATCTACAAGATGCACTGCAGAAATTCAAAAAAATTACCAAGCTTCCTTAGAGTGTCTTCCTAAGTCATGACCACTACCATCCAGAAGGACAAGAGCAATCGATATATGGGAACACCACAACCTGCAACTTCTCCTCGCAGCCAACCACAATCTTGATTCAGAAACAATCACTGACCTTTCAGTGGCACTGGGTCAAAATCTGAAAATTCCTTCCCTCACAGCACTGTGGGGGCACCTACATCACCTGGACTGCAAGTGGTTCAAGAAGGCAAGTCACCACATGCTCCTGAGCAAATGAAGATTTTAAGTCAAATGTTGGCCTTGTCAGAGAAACTCACATGCCAGGAACAAATAGACACATTAAAACTGGGGCAGACATCAAGCCACATCCCAGCAATAATCTTTGCATGATGTATTGTATTTATAGTCACAGAATTTCATTGCAAAAGGGTGCAAGAGAAGCTCAAGCTACCCATCCAAATACTCTGCTGCACAAAGACTTCAATGAAATAATATAAGGCGGTTACACCTGTAATATTCTTTACAAATACACTCTACAACGCATTGTTTTTGATTACACAATTACTGAACAGTTAACAGTATAACATGGATGTACGTTTGCTCACTGAGCTGGAAGATTAATTTTCAAACATTTCGTTACCATACTAGGTAACATCATCAGTGAGCCTCCGATGAAGTACTGGTATTATGATCCGCTTTTTATTTGTGTGTTTAGGTTTCCTTGGGTGAGTGATGTCAGAGGGTGGTAAATGGGGTCCAAGTCAACATGTTTGTTGATAAAGTTCCAGTTGGAATGCCATGCTTCTAGGAATTCTTGTGCATGTCTCTGTTTGGCTTGTTCTAGGATGGATGTGTTTGTCCCAGACAAAGAGGTATACTTCCTCATCTGTATGTAAGGATACTAGTGAGATAGGGTCATGTCATTTTGTGGCTAGTTGATGTTCATGTATCCTGGTGGCTAGATTTCTGCCTGTTTGTTCAATGTAGTGTTTGTTACAGTTCTTGCACGGTATTTTGTAAATGACGAGTTTTGCTTGTTGTCTGTATAGGGTCTTTCAAGTTTGTTAGCTGCTGTTTTAGTGTGTCAGTGGGTTTGTGGACTACCATGATGCCAAAAGGTCTGAAGTCTGGCAGTCATTTCCGAGATGCCTTGGATGTAGGGGAGAGTGGCTAGGGTTTCTGGATGCATTTTGTCTGCTTGTTTGGGTTTGTTGCTGAGAAATCAGCAGACTGTGTTCATCGGGTACACATTCTTTTTTAATACACTGTATAGGTGATTTCCTCTGCTCTGCGTAGTTCCTCTGTGCTGCAGTGTGTGGTAGCTCGTTGAAATAATGTTCTAATGCAGCTTCATTTGTGGATATTGGGATGATTGCTTCTGCAGTTCAATATTTGGTCCCTATGTTTTCCTGTAGACGCTGGTTTGAAGATACCCATTGGCTATTCGCTCTACTGTGACATCTCGGAATGGCAGTTTGTTGTTGTTTTCCTCCTCTTTAGTGAATTTTATGCCAGTAAAGGTATTATTGATGGTCTTGAAAGTTTCCTCTAATTTGTTTCATTTAGTGATGACAAAAGTGTCATCTATGTAGTGGACTCAAAGTTTGGGTTGGATGGTTGGCAGAGCTGTTTGTTCGAGTCTCTGCATTACTGCCTCTGCTAAGAACCCCGATATTAAACACTACATTGGACAAACAGGCAGAAATCTAGCCACCAGGATAGATGAACATCAACTAGCCACAAAATGATATGACCCTCTCTCACTAGTATCCTTACATACAGATAAGGAAGGACACCACTTCGACTGGGACAACACATCCATCCTCGGACAAGCCAAACAGAAACATCCATTCATTCAAGGATTTCATTAAATCCTCATCATTGAGACAATTACCAAGTTGGCAAATGACAACTCTTATTTTCTTTTTAAGTGATCCCTTAACTGTGTCTATTTGTGAGGATTACAATCTAAGAAGATTGGGCTTAAATCAGAGACTTTCAGGTGATTCAAAGAAGGTTTAGATCACCTTGTGGTTTAGCTTCGTTTTGCTATAGTTAGTATATTGTTAATATCTATTTAAGTTTAACCTTGGTGTCTGATATTTGTTACTCTAAGTCTGGTTAGGAACAATCGGGCAATTTTGAGGGGCATTGAATGTGTTAATTTCACTGTGTTGTGAATCCAATGTTAGCAAGGCTGATTTGGTCTGGTTTACAAACCCATGTTATAATAACGTCAACTGAATTGGTAGGGAGGAAATTCAACAGAACACTGTAGGCGAAATAAGTGTATGTGAAGGGGCACAGGTATATTTAAATGTTAATTTGACGGCCTCAAAATTAGGCTCACTGTCTCAAGAGCACTTTCAAAGAGGTAGCTTTTGCAATAATTGTTTAAAGCAGGAAGAGCAACAATAGAACACACATACTTGTAACACTTTTGCTTTGAAATCATAATTCCATTTAAGCATAGTGTAAAATGACAGAGTGTCAGCAGTTATTGTACTAGCCTCACAAAGGATTAGCTTATTTATCATTAAGGATTTAAGATATAAGAAGTAAAATCAAACTCACCTCTCACAAGTGCAGCTGATCATGAGCGATAAAATATTATATACGATGTATGTAAAAATTACTGCTGTAATAGTGCCTCGGGGAATAGAATAGCTGGGGTTCTTTAAATCACCTGAAAGGATGCAAGGATTTACAGCTTCAGTTAACTTTGTTATCCAAACTTTATTGAGTTTTTCATGATGCATAAAAAGCAGATATTTACAAACAACAAATATCATTTAACAAATGATTTAGCAACAAATGTGCCACTATAGATTAAGCACCACAATAAACACTGTAATATATACTGAGAACATAATCCTTATAAACTACTGTGTAATAAATCTTATGGTCCATGCAATGTGGTATCAACAAGGCATTCAAAACATTTTTTTCAAAACCTGTTACCTGATGGCCTCATAATGCAGAGGCATAGAACAGGAGACTGCCTCTCAAAATCTTCAAAATTCATATTAATTAATGTGTATGCAATGTACAGTTAGCAAATTTATGGATACATTTAGACCTATATTGCCCTTCAAGTATTTGCTTGGACCTTACCTGACATGTTGGATCCAGCCATGATACCAGTGCACCCATTGAACATTACTGCAAAGACAGCAGCAAAACTCATCACCTTTCCAGTTGTGTAGTCTTCTACATATTGAGCTATGGAAAGAAATTGAAAGCAAATCTATAGCTTTTCTTTTAAGAAATGAAAAACAACACAAACCTATATTACAACATGTGGTAGGTGAAAAATAGCAAGAGCTGTTTATGTTGTTCCCTTCCTTCGCAGACTAACCCCACTTATCTAGGGATGACAAAGAATGCACAAATAAATAACAGAATCTAATTTTCACCTCTTATTCTTCCTTAAGGAATTGCCCCAGTTAAAAGTCAAGTCGTTTCATGGTTCAGTATGAGCAAAGGTATCACGTTCATCCTCGACTGGGTTGGCACCAACAAATTACAATCTTGTAGTTCTTTTGTAGCAATTTTGTGACCAATCTGGGAATGTTACTCAAATACACCCAGGGATACTAACAGAGCAACAAGGACCTACTAACAATAAACAATTACACACTCTGAATAGAAGTATGCAGTATAACATGGCCACACTTGGGAGAAATTAATAAGAATTTAATAAATCTGTATCAGCTTGTATGCCTCTCTCATTTCATCCTGGAGAGTTAGTTGACTGTTATAATGTAATTTCCAGAAACAAACCACTAGTTTATTAATCTTTGTAAAAAGCTTTGGGACTGTTCACCCTAAAGTGAGTAATTTTAATCAGTAGTAATTCTTGCGTTAAGAAAAATATTTGGTCAGAAAGAAGAAAAAGTTACTTGAGAGAAGTGAAGAAAACATTTCACTGGTCGTACAGAACTTGAAGACGGTTGATAAGAGACATATAGCCATAGCTTTTCGTCTTGTACACATTAGCTGATAGCTACACTAACAACTAATCAGGATGATCAGTTGAGCTCCTAGCATGGCTCATTTACATTTGCTGGAAGTAACATACCTTTGTATGCAAGGAACTTTTTTTTTTGTTTGCAGAGAACATATGTTCAAATCTTGTACTCTTCCAAATTGCCTAGAAGTATGGGGGACCAATGTTTGGTTCCTTGTTACTTTCTCCAGAAAACGCCAACCCAACAGTACCCTTTCCTTGTGTGGTATAAATTATTGCGATAGTTCAAAATTTTGTAATTGACATTTATCTTGATATATCCAATACAAAAAGCTTTGGCAGCATGCATCACTTTTCAGTAATACATACTGAAGAAAAATTGCAGTTTGTCTTCTGCATCAGCCAGCAGAAGATCTACGTGGATGGTTATTTTCAGTAATTACACTGAATATCTAAACTGTTGGGCCATAAGCTTTGATTAAGCATTTTAATTGAAATGAAGCTGAAACAGATGGAATAAATAGTTGCTAACCTTTGTTGCCCTCACATCATTTCAGTGTACATGCATTTGAATGAAGTTACTACCCTATATTTACTTTTAGGATTAACTTACATGGAAGATTACTCTTCAGAGTTGACAGCTTAAATCCAGTGAATGAAGCCTCTGAGATGTTCCCCAAGGACGTTGTGATGTTAATAGATTTTGGTGACACTGCAAAAAAGCTGATGAATATTGTGCCAAGTACCAGAATAACAATGAGGAAAATTATGAAGGAGGCTTTTGCATAGATGTCAGCTCCAACTAAGCACACAAGGAGGCAGAAAATAAGAATCACACTGCCATAGAGAAGTTCGTACCAGTAGGACTGAGGAAGAACCTGAATGCTGCTTGTGGTTTGCCCTGAAAAAGACAATAACTCAATTAACAATATACAACTTTCTGTCTACTCCCTGTAAAATTTACAGCTGTATTTTAACTTCTATGGCACGAACATTTGTAGAAGTTTACTAAATGACAGTATCCCAATCAATATGAACATTTCTCTGCAAATGGGAATGACTTGTCTACAGAAACTTGCAACTCGAGTTATTGCGGTCATGTACTGTCATTGTTGGGGGCAGAACTTGAAGGCCTTGGGCTTCACACCTTCCATCGGGGAAGATGATCCTGGTTTGGCCAACAGTAAATAATGGAGTGGCAAGATGCGTTTTACACTCTATCCACCAGTGAATTCATCTAGCTCATTCAGAAGTGACAATGGCCCAAACAAGTTTGATCTTCCTCACTTTAGTAAAAAAAAAATGTAAGCCAGGTATTCACAGGCTTTTCTCCAGGAGGTCAGCTATGTGAAAACTGAATGACCGGTTTGTCAGAGTACAGAGTACTAGCAAAACTTTTGCCGCAAAGTTGCAGTCATAAAAATTATCAATCCTAAATCAATTATAACGGTTTGACCTTTCAACTTGCCTCTGCCACAACAGATGTGGAACATAGAACAGTCAGCACAGGAACAGGCCCTTCAGCCCACTATGTCAGTGCCGATCATGATGCCATCCTAACCCCATCTGCCTATACAT